>NC_054756.1:14831151-15163234 GCF_018143015.1 Lytechinus variegatus
CAGGGAGATGAGCTCTCCATCAAATAATACCCCATGTCTACTGACTTCTTAAAATACCAGTCGACCTTGTATAGGATCCACTCTAGGTAGGCAATCGACAAATAGGCAAAACAAAAACCCAATTTTACTTCTGTTCAGTTATGTTATGGGCCAGAGTCAAATCAAATTTGTCAAATATAATAAGATTTCATCCAATGTACTGTATCCAAAACTATCCATGTTATTTATTTCATTTGAAAAGGATACTATCTGCATCATGACTTGTTTCCTTCTATTATTTTGGAGGACAGAGGAACTTGGTACAAGTCAGTGTGCTGTTGAATTTGAGAAACACCCTACTTTTGTCAGTATTTGTGTAATTACATGTGCTGTCTTTTATTTTGAGTTCCGCCCTTTTCAAACATGCCTAAATCAATGAAATTGAACATACCATTTGCATTTCAATATAGATTGAAGGGTTCTCAATTCATGCCTTTGATTTCTCGGCGTTTGTTCAAAGTCTTCTGTACATGTACACTTTCATTTACATTTCGCATCGGTAAAATAGACAAAAATGAAAGTCGATGGACCCTTTAATAGCATGGCAAACATCTCAACTTCCTTCCTACCTATTACGCGTGATTATTTTTCTCTTTGTTACAAAGACATTAAAGATGACCCTGAAGGGAGGATAAGATTTCACACATGGTTGTCTTGTCACCATGGCAACCGCATCCCTTGTATTAGGACGTGTTCCTTTGAGATGGCTTGATTGGGACTGCTTGTGGTGTATAATTGTATAATCTGATTTGATGGAACACCTCAGTCTGCAATTCTTAGAAAATAAATACTCAGCCCCAATTTCCTGCTTTCTTTGAATATTTCCATATCATTCCTATCCGCTCTGTGACGTTTCTCCCTATCTCTTTTCCCCCCAAATTTTCCTAATATATGTATCCCTGTTTCTTTCTACTTTCCCTTCTTTCTACTCTTCCTTTCACCTTCTCTTCATCTTTGTTTTCCCCATCTTATTTGTCTCCCTAATCGTTTTATACTTGTTGTTTTCTCATTCCTCCTCCTCTTCTTGTTCTTCTTGTTCTTGTTCTTCTTGTTCTCCTTGTTCTCCATATTCTTCTTCTTCTTCTTCTTGATCATCATCATCTTCATCTTCTTCTCCTTCTTCTTCTGATCATCATCATTTTCTTCTTCTTCACCTTCTTCTTCTTCTTTTTCTTCTTCCTCCTCTTCTTGTTCTTCTTCTTTTTGATCATTATCATCATAATCATCATCATCATCATCATCATCATCATCATCATCATCTTCTTCTTCTTCTTCTTCACTTTCTTCTTCTTCATTTTCTTCTTCTTCCTCCTCTTCTTGTTCTCCTTCTTCTTCTTCACCACCACCTTCTTCTTCTTCTTCTTCTCCTTCTTCTTCTTCTTCTCCTCCTCCTTCTTTTTTTCTTCTTGTTCTTCTTGTTCTTCTTCTTCTCCTTCTTCTCATTAATATTCTTCTTTGACTTTTCTTAATTCCCATTTTCCCCTTGCCCACTCTTCTATCTCTCTGAATATCTATACATTTGCGACCTCCTCTCTCCTCCCCTCCTTCCTCCCATGCCCTTCTTTCCCGGTATCACTATTTCTCTGTTTTTTGTACATTTCCCCTCCCCCTCCAATTTTCCTATCTTTGGTAGATATGAATACAATATTTTTGTTTTCTTAAATAGTTAAAGAAACAAAAACTTTATTCATATCTACCACCCCTACAAATACTTTGTAGGGGTGGTATTGTAGGCCAGGACTATATCATTAAACCTGTTCACATCCTTAAACCCAAATTCAGGGATGGTGCAGGATTTTCCATAAGGGGGGTGGCACATTTTCCCAAATCAAATTTGACAAGCCCCCAAAAAGGTCTTCACTCCCAAAAGGGGAGGCATACTTGGGTTTTAACGGCATTTTTACATTACAAATTCTAATTGTGCCTCTCAAAGGAGGGGGGGGGGCAAACAGGCCAGCTTTGCCTATCCCCCCCCCGGATTCACCAGTGTCCATATCATATGCATATACCTGAAAGTTTGAAAGAATTTTTAAACATGATACATGTAGCCAGAATGATAAAATTCTATTCACAGCAACAAACTGTTTCTGCTTTTCTTAAAATTTCATGTCCTCTGTGCACCGTACCCTTGTACATGTATATTGCTTCAATGTAACACCCATTTTACATCATTTGAAAAAAGAAATCGTTTTTTTTTTGTATTTTGCAGGTGCCAAGCCTTTCAGCAGTATTTCAAGGTCCTGATTTATTTGTGGCTCTCCAGGCTACGGGATCCTTCAAACCTGCTGCCTACTCCGACAGCTCTCCGTTCAAAACAGTGCCCTCAACAAGACAAAATCTGAGAAGAAAATCAGAAGATATCGGAGGACAACCGCCCCAGAAGATTGTGAAGAAAAGCCGTAAGTCAATAATCCAATATAAACCCCTCAAAAAAGTTTGGAAATTGATTTTGGCCATTAATTTCTCCCAACTCCCAATTTTACACAATGCACATATTATATCATTCAAACGATCATTTAATTCTCTTTAAAATGATACCATGCTTATCACGAAAAGAGCAGGATTCAAAAGTGTTGGATGAGGTCTGAATTGAAAAGCAGCAAAACGAGCAGAAACAGTCATGAAGGGTCAATAAAGAACACAATTCTTTGTGTCAATAGAGATGAAAATCCATTCAAGTCAAGCCTCTGCTCTTCATTTTTGATGTTTTGTTGTGGTTTATGTAGTGATAGTTCTGTGAGATAACATGGTTTGAGTCATGGTTTGAAATATCCATGCATGTTTGTTTGTTATATGCTTACTTGTGCAGAGGTGTGTTTGATTCCATGTTAATGTTGAATAACTGCCGAGAAACTTACTCATCACTACGGAAAAAAGAACAGTGACTTTCAATATTTTTCATTTTCCAATTTTTTAATTTTGACCTCTCCCCACATTTCATGCACAAGAGTTGCAATGGAACACATCTCCGAAATTCAAATGTAACTTGAAATTCCACCTATCAGAGGCCAGTAACACAAAACTTCACAATCATCGTAGAACATTTCTAACAATTGATTGCATTGACTACAATTTGCAATTAATCGTGAATATCAAGCATACAATTAATGACTAACCTTTGTGTTATGGGACCCAGGTGTTGCACTTGATTTTTTTAAATGCACTTTAGTAAACGCTACTCTTTGTTGCAACAAAGCCCAGGTCGTAACCAGTCAAGACAAGAGTTGAATGAATTTTATTTCATAAAAGCTTTTTACATTTCTTAAGAACACTTTTTACTATTGATAACTTTTGATCAGGTGGTAAATGGCGTGCCTGGGTAGTGACAGATGAGAACCCTGCGGCCGGCACCGATGCGACAGTATCCGTCACGGTGTACGGTGAGAAGGGCAAGTCTGAGGACATCGTTCTGGGATCAGGAGAAGGCAGGTTTGAAGCTGGCAATGAAGATGAGTTTAATGTGAGTACATTAGAGTGTTGATTGCATGGAAATAGGAGAGTGTAGAGAGGAGATTTGACACTTATTGATTAAAAAAGAAAAAAAATGAAAAATGAATGAAAAAGTGTTGAAGTAGGAGAGTTATTGAAGAGGTTGTTTCGCAATCTGGAGAAGAGATTGAAAAAATATGCATTCATTTATGAGTCTACTGAGGATGTGAAATTTTAAGTTACTTTTGTGCTGACCTTCAAGTTCATGATCAAGATTTTATATAAAATGAAATTTCTTTGAAAGACATAGGCCCGTATTCTGCAGTCAGGTTGTTGCAATACTGCATGTGATGATGAGGCGATGATGAGGAAATAGATTAATCATACACTGAACAAAACAAAAATAATGATCTTACATCTCTTGAAGTGTCAGTTCTGATTGATATTCCAAATGATATATGTATCCAGGTTGGCTGGCAAAGGTTCCTTATTAATTTCCACAATGCTGGTGATGATGAAATTGGTGTTGAAACACAATGAATAATAAGAGTCACTGTAACAAGTTGAAAAGCCTGTGAAGATGATGTAGATGATGATAAACAGCCAATTTTATCAATCCGTGGGTTGAAAAGCATTCATTAAAACAGGTTGGTGATTTTGAAGAGAACTGAGAAATCCTCCTTTGTTACTGCAAACAGTTCTTTGATGGTGTGCAAATAATTCCACAGAAGATATATGATGTATTCTTGTTGGAAATGAACTATGCTCTGATATAAAGTCTGGTGTAAAACTCAAGAGTTCTGATATGATGAAGAAACTGCCAGCTTGAATTTCCACTATTCTGGAAGCTTCTAGAGTTTTCTTTATCAAAAAAGAACATCTTCCTACTTTCTAGAGCAGTTTAATTCTAGAAGACTCTTGAATGACCTCAGTGAAATTAACAATGCAAACAACATAGCCAATCCTATTGTCCTTTTCCACTACCACAAGGAGTCTCTATTTCCCAAAACGATTTGGGTGTCATATCAGTTAATGAATTTAATGTGTACTCTAAAGGGATTTGTGCTCCAATTGGCTCTCCATAGTTAAACCACAACTTTAAACCAGGGTTTAATTTAAACCCGAGTTCAGAATACGGGTCATAGAGTCTGTACATAAAAGACAAAATTTTAACTTTACAAAGAATACATGTATGGGGAAACCTTCGAGCCAATTGACATTAATAATGGAGAGAGTGAGATGAGATTGGAGGAGGAGGAGGGGGGGGGGGGGGAAGGAGGGAGAGAGAGAAAAACCATATACTCCTAGGCCTGTATTCTGAAGTCAGGTTTAACTTTATAGACCATGGTCTAACTCTGTGATACATGTACATATGTAAAATTATGGGAAGCCAAAGGTGTCAAAATTTTTATTATGTTTCTTATATTTACTGTGCTCTTTCCTGATTCTTCAATGGTGAAGACAATCATATATCTATACTTCCTGGACAATTATGAATGATTAGAGAGCCAAATGAGCTGAAATATGATATCTCTTCTGTTAGTGATCTATAGATGTAACAATTGGCTATCCATACTTGAACTACAACTTTAAACCTGAGCTTAAGTTAAACCCTACTTCAGAATACGAGCCCCAGAGTTCAAGACCCAGGGAGAAAAATGGATTAGTGGTGAGAATAATAGCATGCATGCAGCAGGGTAAAAAAATGTGTAGAAATTAGATAGCCCTCCCCCAAAAGTGAATAAATAATGCAATATATTCAATAAAAAAATCCCCAAAGATTAACCAATTATCATCTTTTCCCTCAAACAATGTTACATGTATGTTCATCTACCATACCCTTGGATTTTGTATGGTACATGTACAGCAGTTCTAATAAGGGCAAGACAAAATAACATGCACCTTGTGAACAGAACCAACATCATCATCATCCCCACCCATCCACACACGTCAAGTCGGCTGTTAATTCTTATTGCCACTACTAGGCTGTTTATAGATGATCCATATTAGCCGTGCCTGTTGTTCTGTAAACATAGACGCGGCCTAGACGTGACAGGGAGTGAATGCATCCATCAGTCTTTATTTGATTTGGCTTGGATAATCAGTTACAGGAGGAACTCGTGTACCCTCGTGTCACATGCTCTATGAGGGTATTAGGGTGTAGACAGGGGTAGAGCCGGGGGTAAATTGCCAATTTGTCCACTGTCAACTCGTTCACTCTCCACATGGTCTACTTTCATTTTAGTCTAATGCCATTCCGTCCATCAACATTTCGTCTAACAACCATTTGGTCCATCAATCATTTGGTCCAATCATCACTTCATCTAATCATCATTTTGTCTGTGACCATTTTGTCTCATAACCAGTTGGTGTATTATCAATTCATTTTCAGTCATTTTGCTCAATTTAACTTTACATGTAGTTAGGCCAAAAGGTATGCACTAAAAAGCTATTGGACCAACTGGTTATCAGATGGATTGGCTTTAGACAAAATGAAAGTAGACCATGTGGTGAGTGGACGAACTGATGGTAGACCAAATGATAGTAGAAGAGTTGGCAATTTGATGAATTGGCATTAGACAAATTGGAATAAACCCAGGTGATGGAGGTGGGGGGGGGGGGTAAAATGACCCATAGGCAAAATTTTATTATATTTTGTTGTAAAAATGGAAATTAGGGCTATTGTCTTGTTATTGAATACAAGCACACTGTGTCTCATACTTTGTTTCCATTTTTGTTTTCCTTCTTTTTTGAGGGTTCATCTTTTTTTTGGGGGGGGAGCATGCATTTGGAAAACCATGATGTGTATGGGGGGGGGCTTTCATTGAGTCCCTCCCTCATGAACTGCCTTCCCTGTGTACTATATCTGTCTATGTGATTTGATATGCAGGAGAATAAATATGCATGCAAATCATGGACTAAATGAATTTATTCTCTCCTCTATTACAAATATTGCTACCCTGAACATCATTCCTGTTTTATAGCAGGCCTATAATCTATGTACAGTATGCACACGATCCACTCCCAGTAGAGCTTTTCAAGTGCTGTGATATTGCATTCTCATAGCTATACTTTGATAGTGAACTAATTTGTTTTCTGCATGCTTCTTTTAGCAGCCAAGTCCACCTATTTAATACCTGGGTTGAGGGTGGCTGGTGTAGATTATTGCCTTTACACCTTTGCTGGCTTAGATTAGAACCTCAAACCTCTTAGTTCACAGGTCAAGACTTAGCCGCTGATCCACACAGCACCTCTGTGAGTGTGTTGTATTATAGGTCTTGGAGTATGCTTTTCAATTACAAGGATAATCCTTGAATGTATTTGCATTGCAGACAGGGAGAGAGATAGGTACACGTATGGGATGCTATTAATGGACGTGAATGTATGAAGCACCGGATCAGGTTTGATGTGTGCTTTAAAGACACGTACCGGGTTTTGGTGGCGATCATAAAATTCATGAGAAAAAAAATTGCCATCAAAGTGTCTGTTTGTGAGAATAACGTGTCAATGTACTGTCATAGAAAATGAGTGATTGCTCATATAAAGCCTTTAACCCTAAAATGGCAGGGGGAGGGTTGAATCAACCCCCTCAACATTTTCTGCGATCATTCCGCCGTCCGCCCTACTCACAGTGTTTATACTATAAAGTTTCGCGCATCTTTTTAGACCAAACTTACGACACCCGGGTACGCGGTTCCGAAAGTATGCAACATTTTGTAAGTGCACGTCAGACCAAAAATTGTTTCAAAACATGATTTTGTGTACAAAGTCAATGCAAATTGAGTTTTGTCATCTTATAAAAATATGATTATTTTTACTTTAAACTGCAGAAATCAATTGATTTTAGCATAATTATGTTTCAGAAAGGTTGTGCAATAAATCTGGTGAAAAAAAACAAAGAAAAACAAAAGGTTGAAAAACAAAGAAATACATAAGAAATTCATAAATCAATAAAATACATTGGAAATTGATTTTTCAAAACGAAGTTTTTCTCGATTGCGATTGTTTAGAATGCTACAAAGAATATTTTTACCAAAAATTAGCATTGTAGGAGCTTAAGTGAATTAGAGCAAAAAGTATGATTTATGCGTAAATTAGCATAATCAATTCATATAAAATAAATAAAATCTCATTATTTTGGAAAATTTAACCATACAGCCTTGTAGATTACATCGCACACTACCAGCGTGCAAATTTTTGCGGCGCTCGCGTGATCGGCAGCCGAGATCTCAGAGGGGGTTGATTCAACCCCCCCCCCGGTCACAGAACAGCCAAAAAATCCTGGCCTAGTTAGGGTTAATACATTCCATACTGTGGGCAGATGTACCTTTAAAATTTACATATTTTACTTCTAATTCATGTGCCCATGTGTGCTTTCATGTACACAGTAAAAACGCTGTTTACTATATGAACCTTACAGTAGTTGTTTAAAAGTTTAAGCAACCATGTTATATTTATTGGAGATTAGATATTGAAGTTACACTTTGCTGTTTAAGATTTTAAACATTTGTTTAAACTGTTTAAACAATTACTGTAAGGTTCATATAGTAAACAGCGTTGTATAAAAATTTTAAACAACGTTTTTACTGTGTATTTGTGTCCAGAATTTTCCGCTACTTTTCGTTATATCACAATATTTGGCCTGCTTGATGAACAATTAAAGACAACTTTCTTGATCTAGGTCTGTGATGGTGTGATTGATTTTATGTTATTCATGTACATGTACATGTAACAAACAAAATTGTGCATTACAAAGAAATCACTTCTCTTGAGCTGTATTCTGCTTATAGTGTAAAGGTGAAGTCCACCTCAGAAAAATGTTGATTTGAATCAATAGAGAAAATCAGACAAGCACAATGCTGAAAATTTCATCAAAATCGGATGTAAAATAAGAAAGTTGTGACATTTCAAAGTTTCGCTTATTTTTAACAAAATAGTTATTTGAACGAGCCAGTTAAATCCAAATGAGAGAGTTGATGATGTCACTCACTCTTTGTTTCATTTTTTTATTGTTTTAATTATGCAATATTTCAATTTTTACGAATTTGACGATTAGGACCTCCTTGCCTGAAGCACAAAATGTTTAAATAATGGAATTCCACGTGTTCAGGGAGGAATGAAACTTCATTTCACATGACAATGACAAGAAAATAGTAATATTTTGTATTTCATATAATAAACTACAAAAGAAATAGTGAGTGATGTCATCAGTTCCTCATTTGCATACTGACAGAGATGTGCATATAACTGTTTTGTGAAATGAAACGAAACTTTAAAAATGCCATAACTTTCTTATTTTACATCCGATTTTGATGAAATTTTCAGTGTTATGCTTGAATTTTTCTCTTTTTATTCAAATCAAGTTTTTGTTGGGGTGGACTTGTCCTTTAATGAAACACAGAGTGAGGTTTATATATGCTTGCTTTCATATTCAATGCAGAAGATTACTTATTAGCTGCCTCTATTTTAGGCCTGCCTCGTGAGATGAATATGTATTGACATGGTTACAGACAATGGATTGTAGGCTTACATTATATACAGAAATTGAAATGTCAGATGCGTGGGGGAGATGTACAGAAATGGTGGGAGGGTAAAGTGGATTCTTGTCTGTGGCATTTTCAACTTTTCTATAATAAAAAATAAGATGAGGGACACATTTTAAAGAGTTAATTAATAAATTGATCAATTCTTAATTAATAAATTGATTTTCTATTTTCAAAACTTTATTTGTGTATTCTTTAATTTTTTTCTAGAATTATTTATTTTTTAGTTAAATAAATTAATCAATTTATTTATTCGTTTATTTATTTAATGTGTATTTATTTTCTTTTTGTTTTATATTTATTCATCATTTTTTTCTTTAAATGGGAGGTTTGACAATGTGAATAGAATATTGAAATGAAAACCGTTATATTCCCCTTGAAATCAACTCAGCATATACAGATTGCCAAGCTGTGGAAAGATGTGAAAGAGCTCACCATGTGAATGTCAAAATGTGCATTTGTTCACAACATTACACTCTAAATTGCAGACTGAGTAAGAAGGAATAGAAAAGGAGTAGCAGTTGAATTATTCTATCAATCATGATTTCTTCAGGCAATCTTTCCCAGGAAATGAAAACTTTGCTCTGGCTTACTTCTCAGGAATTATCGAATGCAATATCTGAGAGAGGGTTTCATGAACCATCCAGTCAGTGATTCTCACTTATTCTTGTTATAAGCTACTGAAATCCTTGCATATGATTGGTGGAGGGCCTAGTAGACTGTGGGATGGACAAGGAAAATGTCTCTAGTTTTTCATTTCCGTGGGGCGGCAAATACAACCACGGTTCTTGGACATGATAATATGTAAAATATTATGAGTGAATACATGCACAATGTTGCCATCGGTAAATTCTGCTCCTGACCTCAAAATTAAAATAATAATATGCAAAATTATACCATTGACTCGACTGGAAATTCCGCCATTCACCCCGTGTGTTAAGGACTTCCGTGAACGCGCGCAAGCGTGCACAATGCATGTAACCTCGTTCGCGTTTTATTTTTTTTTATTCGCTGTACATGCATGATATATACGTTATATACAGAATGTACGATGGCGGATAAGATGTCGTCATCTTCGTCGTGTTTTGACAGCGAAAATGACGATTTATCACTAGCAAATATATGCTACATGCACGTCTTACCCAAGGAAAGAGGGCCAGTAAATTCCTTTCAAGTAAAGAGCTAGAACAAATTTAAGCCTTTGCTGCATTTGTTGATGTAGACTACCTGGGACTTCAGAATAAAAATAGCTATTCGTGCAGCAGAGAAGTTTGCGATTGACTTGCATGCAACCCGGCCCATCCCAGGGAGCAGTGGCTTAACAGTGCAGGGGGGGCAAGCTATCTTGAACTTAAAGGGGAAAAAAAGAAAAGGGGGAGAATGAAAGGGGAAAAAAGAAAAGGGGGAGAATGAAAGGGAAAGGGGAAAACGAGGAACTGGAAAAGGAAAGAAAGAAGAACAGATAGATTGTCATGAAAAGGTGATTTTATTTTTTTTAAAATAAGCATGCAAAATCATAAACAAAATCTTGTTTACCGTGGCGTACAGACCAAGAAAAAAAAAAGGAAAAGGAAAGAGAGAAGGGTGAAAAATATGTTATCTTCTTTAACATTATGTCAAAATCTGAAATTGGATTTTTGTAATAAAAATGTATAATTTTTTGCTCACTCGCATTGTTTTTTTTACCCGATACACCATATCGCCCCTCAAAATGTTGCCTCATGACGCCATTGCCTGCCCCCCCCCTTTGAGAAGCAAAATACTAAAATTTGTAATGTAAATATGCCATTAAAACAAAGGTGTGCCCCCTCTTTTGAAATTGAAGACCCTTTTTTTCGTGTACGAAATATACTTCATTTGTGGGTGAAAACCTTTATTTTTTATTTTTTTTGCTTGTCAATTGGTTGAAAAACTTTTTTTTTTTTTTGGGGGGGGGGGGGCTGGTCGAAACTTTCCTCTGAAAAATTAGCCCCCTTTTGGAAAATCATGGATCTGCCCCTGATAAGACCGGAGATTTTTTTGCTCTTGCCCCTCCTGCATGGCCACCGACCCGTTACGCTCCTGCCCAGCCCGACCAGCATTGCAGCAAGATCCGAATGGATCAAACTAACGTTATAGATGTAACGCGTTACATCTTGCTCAGAGCCAGGTCAAAGATCGTTCGTATCACCAGCATTCCAGCAATCGAAGGTGAAAAAGATACAGAGGATGATTTTGAGATGGTGATCCTTGTTATAGCGATCTTTGTCCATGCCAGAATTGTTTCACTTTGTGCTTTTGCATTTCATTCTCTGCAAAAGTGAAGCAGTACAAGCTTTGATTTTTGTATAGGTCTAGATTTCTTAATTGAATCGATACATAATGTGACTCATGTCATGACTTACTTCACCGCCACATTTACAAGCCTATGAATAGAAGACGAAGTAAGTCATGAGTCACATTATTCATCGACTCAATTAAGAAATCTAGATGTATTGTAGACCTATACAAAAATCATCAAAGTTTGCACCGCTTCACTTTTGCAGAGAGTGAAATGCAAGAGCACAAAGTGAAAACAAATTACCTTCGATCGCTTGATTGCTCAATGCTGGTGATATACAAACGATGTTTGACCTGGCTCTGGGCAAGATGTAAACACGGTAGGCCTACATCGAACATCTATTATTTATTTTGATCCATTCGGATCTTGCTGAAATGCTGGTCGGACGTCGGGCTGGTCTCCCGGGGCCGGGCTGCATGCAAGTCAATCGCAAACTTCTCTGCTGCACGAATAGCTATGAAGTCCCTGGTAGTCTACATCAACAAATGCAGCAAAGGCTTAAATTTGTTCTAGCTCTTTACTTGAAAGGAATTTACTGGCCCTCTTTCCTTGGGTAAGACGTGCGTGTAGCATACATTGGCTAGTGATAAATTATCATTTTCGCTGTCAAAACACGACGAAGACGACGACATCTTATCCGCCATCGTACATTCTGTATATAACGTATATATCATGTACAGCGAATAAAAAAAATAAAACGCGGACGAGGTTACATGCATTGTGCACGCTTGCGCGCGTTCACGGAAGTCCTTAACACACGGGGTGAATGGCGGAATTTCCAGTCGAATCAATGGTACGATTTTGCATATTATTATTTTAATTTTGAGGTCAGGAGCAAAAATTAACCGATGGCAACATTGTGCATGTATTCACTAATAATATTTTACATATTATCATGTCCAAGAACCGTGGTTGTATTTGCCGCCCCACGGAAAGTCACAATTTTAGCGACCATCCCACAGTCTATAGTTATTGAAAAATCACTGTCAAGGAAAATGCTTCCAAGAAAATGTTACTGCGTTTTAATAGGTCTATTGAGCAACTCTTGGATGCAATAAAACAAACTCAGAAACTTAAGCATTTTCAGGATGAGGGGGGGGGATAAGAGGGAAGCCATTCAACTATGCTATAACCTTTACCATATGTTTTCAAAACCTCTTGATAATTTCTGCAATTCATTGGTTAAAATTACACCATTTTCACTTTCCATATTCTCAAATGCCTTTTGTGTTTTACCTGCTGAAAAAGTGATGACACTGTGATAAAGGTACATGTACAAACTCCAAATCAAGGAATCTTAACTCACAAGACAATCAAATCAACATTTTTGATTCATTTCATTATTTTGAACATACAATGTACCTGTACAGTGGTGCTTCAAATTTTAACCTCATCAGGAGATGAATATCCTTGAAGTGTTCAAGCTCTGCCATGTTTATCTATATTTCATTGTGAAGTCAGGTGACAAAATATTACATTCAATGAAATTTGTTTCTCTGGGCTCGCCCAAAATTGTAGAGTTAATTGTCAACACTCAACATGAAGGAGTGCATTTTGTGGTGGGGTTCATATTAACTTTCTAGCACAACTGTACTAGCTTAAAGGTAGTTTTGGTAACGATATCAAAATGAGTTCGTACAGAATCCAATGAAATGACCACCAAAGTGTCTGTTTGTATAAATAAAACGTACATGTGCCAAAGGATTCTGGAAGAAATTGTGTAATTGTTGAGAAATCAGCAAATAAGCACAGGATTTGGGTAGATCGAGCGTCAGGCCCGACATTCAAAGCAATAATTATACACTGTCCCATGTGCGCTTATCTGTGTTGGGGATCTTCAGTCTGAACATTTTTCAGCGTAGATTTCAAGATTTCACAAAGTTCAGTTTACAGTGTATGTAACTGTACCAGATCTAGATTATCGATGATATACTGACAATTAAGCCTTGTTTTACAGACTTTCTCATGAAATCAGTGTTTACTGCAACTACTGGAATTTCTCTTTAACACTTTCAAGTGGGAAAAAAAATATTACTGTGTATTAAAGAATGTATCTTCCGAGAACTAAACATGCTCTCCAAACTTCACCTCAAGCCTCAGCCGATGGCTATGCCATTGATTTTCAGTCAGCTGCAATAGGCTTGGAGTATGTGCATTTAGGCTCGCTTTGTGATTGATCCATGTTTTTAAATGTTAAGGTTGGCCTGTAGGCTGGAGTTTACCTTGAAAATCAATCTCTTCATGAAAGGATTGATCGACCGTTCATCCTCAAATAGACTTCAAAAATTCCTTATTGCCTGCCCCCAATGCTGTTCTTGTTTTTCATGATGAAAAGTGCAATAAATTTGCTGCGACAGTAAACTTGGATTAGCCTTTGAATTTTTCAGAAAGGTTTGTGTTTATATGTCCACGAGATAATTTAGAGATTTAATTAGGTTTAGATTTTTATGTAGCTTAGTTTATAAAATGGAGATGATGTTTAGTTTGGATTGGATGTCTCAACATTCCTTCAACTTGGTGGCTTCCAAACTGAACATTATATTTTAGATTGTTGACTTTATGGTTTTAATGGTTACATTCAACTTCCAATTTCCGAAGGTCTAGTTTAAGTTTAATACAAAAACTTTTATGTTGATCCCTTTTCTCATGGCTACTGTAGCTCATTTAGTCTATACTTTATATGTAAAAAATCTGTACAGAATATTCAAGGCAAAACATTGTTCATTTCATTTTTATATACTGTAAATATTTTTTTTGTTTGTTTTACCATGCAAGCTTTTTCAAGAATATGCTGTTTTTTGAAGAAGCTGTGAAACATAACAAAATGTGATAATCATATCGATATCGCCTATGAAAGATGATAATGAAATGAAAATAGAAAATGCACGTTTGACCAGAAAAGAATGTGGTCTTGATAGTTAGTATGTAGAATTGTTCAGTGATCAATGACATCTATTTATTGATCTCTCTTTGTTCAGATTCAAGTTGGCAACATCGGTGAGATCTACAAGATTAGGATTGGTCACGATAATCAGACGGAGTTTGCTGGATGGCTTTGCGAAGAGGTAAGAACCAACAAAAACCATGGGTTTCGAAAACTTGGGCTGGAACCGGACATGCGTATATTTGTAATGCTGTCATATCATTCAACTGAAAGAAAATAATAATTTCAACATTGATTCATCTCCCCCCCCTCCCCCAGGAAAATACCATGGTGAGGCCACTGACATGAATATCTTTTCTTTTTCTTTGGATCTAAGGTTTCATCACTGTAGCACTAAAAATGTTTTCAAAGTTGATTATCAGCATGCATGCTTTCTTTATTTTTACAAATAAATGGGATAATCGATACTTATATATTCACAGTCTATCAAGATGCGACCTTCATATAAAATTGAGCTATAGACCTAGGTTCAAACTGTCATAAAGTGATAAAACATACAAGTTAAGATATAATCACACAGGTAGGATGGAATTCTGAATTCTAAAAAGGACCTTTGCTTACATTGTGGATTGTATTGTATGCTTCCAAAGAAATGGGATACTCGATAATCCTATTAAAGGACACTCGCATCCTATCAAAACATGACCTTCATTTTGAATTCATTCCATATTTCATGCTTGTATTCTCAAGCGTGGGCACCACGCATACAGTGTTTAACTTTCCTTGCAGAGTACATCGTGAAATATTGCCCGTCACAGTTCTGTTGTATCAATTTTCTACTGTAATTCCATATGCATTCTTTGCTGAAAGTCAACAAGGACATCCTATACATCGTCGCACGCACCACTAACCGTCCTCTCTGCGCACTTCGATGCGAAAGTTAAGCGCACTGTATCTATTCCACAAACCGTCCTCTCTGTTACGTAGCCCACTGTGGCGTAAATAATCAACTTCAAGAAAATATAAAGATACGGGATGAAACTTTGGAACCTGAACTTTTTAACGAAGACACTGGTAAATAATTTTCTCTCCTAGTAGGTGCACTTATTGCTGGTTTAAAAAAAAACTTTTCTTTAAATGCGTTTTCTGCAAAAGTAACTTTCGCATAGAAGTGAGCAGAGAGGACGGTTCGTGGTGCGTGCGACGACATGTATATAGTGTATTTTTCCTTAGATGCACATGTACCACGCACCCTGTAGCTATGTAATATCACTTCACATTGGTATCCATTCTTTAATTCACATTAAAGGTCAAGTCCACCCCAGAAAAATGTTGATTTGAATCATTCGAAAAAAATCCAACTAGCATAATGCTAAAAATTTCATCAAAATCGGATGTAAAGTAAGAAAGTTATGACATTTTAAAGTCTTGTTGATTTTTCACAAAACAGTTCTGTGAACGAGTCAGTTACATGCAAATGAGAGAGTCGATGATGTCGCTCACTCACTATTTCTTTTGTTTTTTATTGTTTGAATTATGCAATAGTTCAATTTTTACAAATTCGACGATAGGGACCAACTTGATTGAACCATAAAATATTAAAACAATGGTAATTTCACATGTTCAGGGAGGAACAGAACTTTCTTTCACATGACAATGAGGGGAAAATTAGAATATTTCATATAATAAAATACAAAAGAAATTGTGAGTTGGTGACATCATCAGTTCCCTCATTTGCATACAGCCCACAATGTGCACATAACAATTTTGTGAAATTAAGCGAAAAAATTTCAAAATTTCATAACTTTCTTATTTTGAATTTGATGAAATTTTCAGTGTCTTTCTTGTTGGATTTTCTCTTTTTATTCAAAACAACTTTTTGTTGAGGTGGACTTGTCCTTAAAAAAAAACAGGTTCGTGTTCTTAAGATTGAGACCCCGTTCATACTTGCAGTATAATTGCATTTTCTATGTGAATATGAATGTGCTTTTGTAACTACATGTAGTATGAATCATTGCGTTATCTACATGAAGTATGTGAATGTGCCGACTTATATCATGGTATGCACAGTGAGTGAACAGTAGACTGCTTTATGTACATGTAGGGCATTCCAATTTATGTCTTCAGCAACTATACAAGCCACTCTATTCGCCCACTTGTTTTTATAATTAAAGAAAGTAGTTTTTATACAGGCTTTTGTCGGTTTTAAAGTGAACGTCTCAAGATTCTCAAGCCACTCGATTCACCCACTTTTTTTGTCACAATCATTGATGCTATTGAAAGAAAGTAGTTCTTATGCAGGCCTTTGTCGGTCTTTTTGAGTTGAATGTCTCAAGATTCTTGTCTGGAGTGATTCCCATTCAGAGTACATTATTACTAATATGCTGCAGTAACATTTCCCCTACGGCGGTCGTACGACGAGTCGAAAGCAGCAGTTTTATTCATTTTTATTCTGACCACCTATTATATCATGTAGCTGGTACAAAAAATGTTAAAAACTGCTGTTTTCGACTCGTACAGCCATTGTAGGGGAATTGTGACTGAGCCATGAATCTCATTTCTCCATCTTGTAATTTGAAGTGTGATCCTTTGAATCTCAAGACTTCAGTCACGATCTTCCACCCACAAGCTTTTGACATAGATGTAGAAATTTAACCCTTTGCATGCAAATGTTGCAAATAGCACAATCATACAATTATTAAAAACTGCAATATATAGATTTCTTTCATCTTTAGACCAGCAGAGTTTACAGCTATGATTGTTCAATAATACAATTTTATGTGCAAAAGAAATGTTGATAATTTTGATATTAATGGTGCATTTAGGAAATAAAGATTCATAGAAACTATAAATGAACAGTGGATATTATTATATCACTTCAGAATTAATTCAGCGTGCCATAAGAGTTAATTACATGTAGAATGTCTGCACGTACGCATGTGATGTACTTAATATAGAGTTTCAATGGTTTGATAAGTGCATACATTAAATGTGCATGAGCATGCATTGCTCATTTCACTTCATTAATAGCTAACTTTGAAATCAAAATCGCAGCAGAGTGCTTTAATAGAGAGACATACATGTACTTCTGATATTTAAAGTAATTGTGAGAAAGCAAGTATAATATTCATCTATAATACATCTACTGTAGCTGACAATTTAATCAAACCTTCTTGTGACCAGTTATGGTGAATATCTTTCGTGTCAAAGAGAAAGTTCTTACATGTACTTGTTTATATAGAGCTTAGAAAATTTCTTCCTGGTTAATTATCCTACGCAACCCTGAACCGCATTTATGTTGGCAACTTAGGAATCGCTACATAGATACCAATTCTTAATGCGATTATCAATACATGAGTGGGTGAAGGGGGCAACACTAGAGTTATTTTGATATAGGGGCAGGCAAGAAAACCTAAAAAATGATGTATTTTTTCTCAAATGAATAGTAAGGGCATGGAGGTAGAAAAACTTCCATCTTCCATGGGATTAGGGTAATTTCATGTAAGAACAGTGCAATATTGCATCACTGGAATTTTCATTTTGTCCAATCTGATTTAAATAGAAAAGCCTTCTCAAGTTTGATTCCTAATATTATTTCATTACTCAAACTTCAATTTATAAATTGCAATTTTTCAATATCACTTCGTCATCTATGTAAACTGAGGACTGCCCTAAAAGTGTATTTTAACAAGTGTGATCAAGACATAAATATAAAAAATCCCATCCTTTTCCAATATTTTGACCCTTTCATCCCTATTCCCCTCCCCTCTTACCCCCTCTTTTTATTTCGAGGGGTGGGGGGGGGGGTAGTCAACCCCTGCCCCCAGTGGTGGCACCACCCTTGCATGGGGAATGCATAGAACCATTGATTGTGGCATGATCGAATAGTCATCCATGGACCATACCACCACGCATGAATAAAAAAACAAATTACAATCCACATGTCGGCGTACACAAAATCCACATCATCCCTTTATACAAAACAATGATTACGTATTAAAACATGTTGCTACATGAATTCCTTTTTTTGGATTTAATGGAATAAAAAATTATAGCTGAATAGGGCTTCATACTCTATATTTTGATTAAAAAATAGACAGAAAACATGGAAAGTGTAGGTTGGAAGATTTAAGATGTCCATACAGTATTTATAACTTTTGTATATAATTTGTAAAAATAAAATTGTATGGCCTCAAATTGCAATGTATGAGGGGGAATGACTCTTCCATATATGTACCATTCCATTTTGTCTAAAATGCCCTTTTTTATTTTTAAAGGTAAAAAGACTATTTTACATTGGCCTTTGTGTTGTATGTATATTGGTGCATGTCCCATGAGTTTAAGCTGGGTAGTTTGGTGCATAAAGTTTGATCAAAATGTATCGTGAGATGAGATTCTGAGATGAGAATATACTGTACATAGTAATATATCACGAGGAGATTCTAAGTTTTGTTTACTTGTAGAGATTATAATTGCATGATTGAGTACACTGGTCATGAATGATAATTGTAATAATAATAATGATAATGGTAATGATGATGATAATAATAATAATAATAATAATAATAACAATAATAATACTAATACTAATACTACTACTACTACTACTACTACTAATAATAATAATAATACTACTACTAATAATAATAATAATAATAATGATAAATAACAACAATAATAATGTTGATAATAATAATTATAATATTAATATCTTAGTCTTATAGCGGATTTCATGAAATCCATATCAAAGCACTTTACAATGTACAACATAAATGTAGACAAAAGTAAAAAATTTAGAAATTATGTAACAAAAAATTGAATATGACACTGTAAATAGGGCTATGTTGAATATGCTTTCTTCATGAGGTAAGTGTTTATAAAATTGGATCTGAACAATGTGATATTTGGGATACAATGAAGGGAAGCTGGAAGTGTATTCCAAGACGTTTGGGCAGCCTGATACTATATAGACCCATCCCTTTCCCCCAAACACTCCACCTCTTCCCCACACACCCACCCCTTCCCCAAACACCCCACCCCTTCCCCACACACCGTACCCCTTCCCACAACACCCCATCCTTTCTTTCTCAAATCCCTACCCTTCCTGCATAACATTCCACCCCTTCCCCACACACCCACCCCTTTCCCACACATCCCACCCCTTCCCATACCCGCCCCTTCCCCACAACACCACATCCTGTACCCCACAACATCCCTATAGCCCTTGCACACAACGTCCCCACCCCTTCCCACAACACCCACCCCTTCCATATACATGTATTACACCCCACCCCTTCCCCACCCACAACATCCCCACCCCTTCCCCAACATCCCCCCCCTTCCCCACAACATCCCCACCCCTTCCCACAACATCCCCACCCCTTCACACACAACATCCCCACCCCTTCCCACAACATCCCCACCCCTTCCCCACATCACCACACCCTTTATCTCCTCTGCAAAACAAATTTGGCAGTGTATGCATGGAGTTTTACCTCCATGATATAATATGTCTGGAACACAATTTTGCTATTTTTCCTCAAGTAAAAAAACAAAAAACAACCCTTTTCCTATTCAACTGCAAAGTTCTATCAAAGAAATCTTCAAGGTTTTCATGAATGCTCTTACATGTAGGTTTGTATACTGAGTTCCTATATATTTGCTTTATATAGCACATCCGTCCATCTCCAGTGTTTTCAAGTCACTGTATTGACAACATCCAACCAAACAGAAACCTATTTCATCTATTGTCAATACTTATTGATTTTCTTGCTCCTTTGCCTCATGAAAGGATCGGCTACAGTATAGCTTTCATTTCTTTGGCACACGCCTGATCTGACTGATTTCTTTGAAAAAAGCGAGAAGCGAGTATTGTGATCAATCTGAGTGGAAAATGATGTTCATAATGTTATCGGCTTCATCAGTATTTGACATTTCACCATCATAAATGCAGGGAATGTTCCTATTTTCATTTATAAAGAGACAAAGCAAATGGTCTATCGAAGTTGTGGATTAGTTAATAAGAAGATAAAATTCGCTTCATTCTGTGGCATTTTCTTTCAAAGAGTGAAATTGAAAATATGCGCAGATGAAAATAGAATGCTTCTATTACATGTATGGTGTAGTGTACTCATAAATCATTTATTGTCAAATTACTTGATTTTTTTTAAACACCATCCCTCTTCATAGTTTTCTCTTTTTAATTTTCATTGTAGAAAAATTGGTAGTTTGATTTCAAAACAAATATACATGAATGATTGTCATTAATAAAGAATCTCAAAACAATTCAGGTTAAAAGTGTGGATTGAATATGAAAATTGAACAAGTATAACTGAAATTTTATGAATGTATGTTTTTGAATTTAAGAATGTTATGGATTTTAAAGCTATTCATTGTAAATATCCTTACTTTCTTTATCTCAATGAAATAAAGAATTATTATCATTATACTCTCTGGAATAAAAATCATGTATCAATTAACTTTAAGCTTGTGAGGATTAAATGGCAATTATCTTTATTAAAGGACAAGATACCCCAAAGAAAAGTTGATTTGAATAGGAAGAGAAAAATCCAACAAACTAACAATAAAAAATTCATCAAAATCGGATGTAAAAAAAATCGGATGTAGAAAGTTATGGCATTTACTAGTTTTGCTTAATTTCACAAAACAGTTATATGCACACCCTGGCTGGTATGCAAATGAGGAGACTGGTGACGTCATCCACTCACTATTTCTTATGTATTTTATTATATGAAATATGAAATATTTTTATTTTCTCCTCATTGTTAAGTGAAACATCAAGTAATTCCATCCTGAACATATGGAATTAGCATTATTCAATACTACACATGTATGGTTCAGTCAAGTTGGTCCTTATTTCCAAATCTGTAAACAATGAAATAATATTCTATTCAAACAATAAAAACACAAGAAATAGTGAGTGAGGGATGTCATTGTCTGTCTCATTTGCCTGTCACTGAGTTGTGCTTATCACTGTTTTGTGAAAAATAAGCGAAATTTTGAATTGTCATAACTTTCTTATTTCACATCCAATTTGATGAGATTTTTAGCTTTATGCTAGTTTGATTTTTCTCTGTTTATTCAACTCAACATTTTTCTGGAGTGGACTTGACCTTTAATCTAAAAACAGAAATAAAGAAACACTTAGAAAAAAACATGTAACATTACATGTACATTTATCATCCTGACTATTACTACATCTAATTGGAAGATTTAGTGACATACATGTACATGTGTACCTCTGTGTTTAAATAGTTATTGTTGACAAATCAGTTAAATTCAAAATTGGGATAAAATTACCTTTGAATGCACATTCTGACTTTGAATTTAGAAACAAGGTACACCACAAGTAGAAATACTTTGTTTTTCATTAATCATTTTTTACACTTGTACTTTCATGTAAATGTTGTGTTTATTGTAATTGTAATTCCTGATGTAAATGTATGCACATTTTTTTTTTATTTGCTTTCTTAAATAGGGAATCAATCATCCCTTTAACTTGTTTTGCACCTCTGTCTTTCTTTGTTTCTTCCCTTGCTAGGTTCGTATGCAAGATACCCATACGGGGGAGGAGATTGTGTTTCCATGCCAACGATGGATGTCACGTGATGAGGATGATGGCGAGATTTGCCGAGAGCTTCCTGTCATGAGGGACGGAGAACCTGTCTACCCAGGTAAGATGCAAGCAGTTTCATTCAAATTCAGATTCAAATTCAAATCATTAAAGTTATATTTAGACTCCAATTAAAGTTCAAATTCAAATCCAAATCCATATCCAGTTTTAGAATCAGATTCCAATTCCAATTTACATTTAAATTTTAGATTCAAGTTTCTTTTAAAATTCAAATCCATTTTTAAATTCAAATTTTTGTTAAGATTTATATAAAGAAAGTAATATTCAAAATAAAATTCAAATCTTTATTTTAATTCACATACTGTACATATGCAAAATAGAGTTTGAATTTTCTTTCAAGTCTCCTTTTCAATTTTGAAATCCAAATCCCGAGCCCCTCCAAATATAAATTTCAATTCTGTTATTCCCACACTGATATTCATATTTCATACTCAAATTCAAGCTTAAATTTAAATCCAACTTTGTTTCCAAATATGGATTTAAAATGAAAATTCTTATTCATATCTGATGTGAAATTTAAATTCAAATCTAAATTGTTCAAATTTGAATCGAAGTTCAATTCAATATTTAAATTCAAGTGTGAATAAACATCCTAACCAAATCAAAATTAAATTCCATTTTCAAATGTCAATTCAAGTTATATTTTGCAAGGTTTCTTTTCAATAGTGTCGCATCACACAAGTCACTTGAAACATATCTCTAACAAAAATGACTGTAAATCAAAAATTCTTGTACAATGTGTTTAATCAATATTTTGAAATAAATAGGAAAAACAAGTCCGTGATATACTATTTTCAAGAAATTAACCTTAAGAAGTTGTAATTTTGTGTAAATGTCATGCGAGTCACAATGGAAAGGCTGACATGTAGTTCATTTTTGCAGAAAAGCTTTTTGAAAAAGAAATCCTAATGCCATTTTAAATTATGTCAATCAGCTTGTTCATGGAGTCTGTGTCTTTAAAGAGCACAAACATTCAATGATTGATATTGAACTCCAAGGCTCTGATTAATATAATGGATGTTTTTTGCTAAATTCTAATTAATGCTTTATTGATGAATACTTGTATTGAAAATGATGAATTGTCAATGAAACAGTTTATTTGCAAATGATCTTTCTCACCAGACAGGATATAGTTGATTTTGAAATTAATGTAAATATTAACATTTTAGAATAAAGGGGATGAGGATGGAGAGGAGACTATGCATTTGCAAATGATTTTTCTCAACTGACAGCATCGTAGGCCTATATGGTTGATTGTAAAATTAATGTAAATATTAACTTATGAGGAAAAAGGGGAGAGTGGAGAGGAGGCTATGCATTTGCAAATGATCTTTACCACCAGACAGGATATAGTTGATTTTGAAATTAATTTAAATATTAATTTTTGAGGAGAAATGGGAGGAGGATGGAGAGGAGACTATGCATTTGCAAATGATCTTTACCACCAGACAGGATATAGTTGATTTTGAAATTAATGTAAATATTAATTTTTGAGGAGAAAGGGAGGAGGATGGAGAGGAGACTATGCATTTGCAAATGATCTTTACCACCAGACAGGATATAGTTGATTTTGAAATTAATGTAAATATTAATTTTTGAGGAGAAAGGGAGGAGGATGGAGAAGAGACTATGCATTTTCAAATGATTTTTACCACCAGACAGCATTGTAGGTGTATATGGTTGATTGTGAAATTAATGTAAATATTAACTTTTGAGGAAAAAGGGGTAGAGTGGAGAGGAGGTTATGCATTTGCAAATGATCTTTACCACCAGACAGGATATAGTTGATTTTGAAATTAATGTAAATATTAATTTTTGAGGAGAAATGGGAGGAGGATGGAGAGGAGACTATGCATTTGCAAATGATCTCCACTCTGGCGCAAATATTCACTACTGAATGACACGCGCTGTATAAGCTAAAACAACAACAACAACAACAACAATCTTTACCACCAGACAGGATATAGTTGATTTTGAAATTAATGTAAATACTAATTTTTGAGGAGAAAGGGAGGAGGATGGAGAGGAGACTATGCATTTGCAAATGATCTTTACCACCAGACAGGATATAGTTGATTTTGAAATTAATGTAAATATTAATTTTTGAGGAGAAAGGGAGGAGGATGGAGAGGAGACTATGCATTTTCAAATGATTTTTACCACCAGACAGCATTGTAGGTGTATATGGTTGATTGTGAAATTAATGTAAATATTAACTTTTGAGGAAAAAGGGGGAGAGTGGAGAGGAGGCTATGCATTTGCAAATGATCTTTACCACCAGACAGGATATAGTTGATTTTGAAATTAATGTAAATATTAATTTTTGAGGAGAAATGGGAGGAGGAGGATGGAGAGGAGACTATGCATTTGCAAATGATCTTTACCACCAGACAGGATATTGTTGATTTGAAATTAATGTAAATATTAATTTTTGAGGAGAAAGGGAGGAGGATGGAGAGGAGACTATGCATTTTCAAATGATTTTTACCACCAGACAGCATTGTAGGTGTATATGGTTGATTGTGAAATTAATGTAAATATTAACTTTTGAGGAAAAAGGGGAGAGTGGAGAGGAGGCTATGCATTTGCAAATGATCTTTACCACCAGACAGGATATAGTTGATTTTGAAATTAATGTAAATATTAATTTTTGAGGAGAAATGGGAGGAGGATGGAGAGGAGACTATGCATTTGCAAATGATATTTACCACCAGACAGGATATAGTTGATTTTGAAATTAATGTAAATATTAATTTTTGAGGAGAAAGGGAGGAGGATGGAGAGGAGACTATACATTTTCAAATGATATTTACCACCAGACAGCATTGTAGGTGTATATGGTTGATTGTGAAATTAATGTAAATATTAACTTTTGAGGAAAAGGGGAGAGTGGAGAGGAGGCTATGCATTTGCAAATGATCTTTACCACCAGACAGGATATAGTTGATTTTGAAATTAATTTAAATGTTAATTTTTGAGGAGAAATGGGAGGAGGATGGAGAGGAGACTATGCATTTGCAAATGCCCTGGTCACGTCTTTCGGATGGTGATGTTAAAGGTCGGTCCCAGACGTAAATAATCATATCTGATTGATACACGTCTGACAAAACTCAATACACACACACACACACATCTTTACCACCAGACAGGATATACATGTAGTTGATTTTGAAATTAATGTAAATATTAATTTTTGAGGAGAAAGGGGAGGAGGATGGAGAGGAGACTATGCATTTGCAAATGATCTTTACCACCAGACAGGATATAGTTGATTTTGAAATTAATGTAAATATTAATTTTTGAGGAGAAAGGGGAGGAGGATGGAGAGGAGACTATGCATTTCCAAATGATTTTTACCACCAGACAGCATCGTAGGTGTATATGGTTCAGGGTGATTGTGAAATTAATGTAAATATTAACTTTTGAGGAAAAAGGGAAGAAAATGGAGAGGAGACTATCCACTTGCAAATGATCTTTCTTACCAGGTGGGTGTTTCATAAAGCTGTTCGTATTAAAGTCAAGAGCGACTTTAAGAACGACTGGTGATCCTCTCTTACGTGCTAAATAATCACCAACATATAATGGTGAACATCATTTGCCGCAAGATACATGTAGGATCACAAGTCGTTCTTAAAATCGCTCCCAACTTACGAACAGCCTTGTGAAACGGGCCCCAGATAGGATTGTAGGTCTATATGGTTGATTTTGAAATTAACGTAAATTTTAAACTTTGAGATGAAAGAGGAAGAGAATGGAGAGGAGACTATCAGTGAGGAAGGGGGGGGGGAGGAAACGAATAGGATTAGAGGAGAGGGTAAAACTGTAGAAAGACATAGGAGGAGGGGGAAATTCAATTTTTTTTTTTCACTTTCAGATAATAAATATGGTAACATATAAATCATACATGTACATGTAATAAACAAAGCAGAATAAACATCATATAAGATACTTCAGTTACAAATAATGTTATGGAAAAGTGATCAGTAAATATTAGCGCTTAGAAACACCATGTATTAAGTGCTATATAAATACAATGTATTATTATTTTAATAGTTTCAAACACATTTTGATAATGAAATAATTGAAAGTTACAGGTTATAGTTAACATATGAAAATTAAAATGAGGGACCTATAAAAAAAGGAAAATGAATGCTACTGGACAATGCTTAATAATTTCATGTAAACTTGCACTCTTCACGGCTATTTCTATGTACTTTACAAGCTCTTGCGTTTTTATCAAATATGAAAAATCTATTCAAAATGAAAAGAGTTGCATCTTCAAATCCAGGTGTCTTTCCATGCTGTTCGGTGTGTCAACATGATCAGATTAATCAAATACAACAAATGTAAAGAGCGACTACATATAACGTCTCATCAAATGCTTCAAGCAGCCGTGCATAAGTTATATATGGGTCAGCAGTAGCGGCAATGAATTAAATTGATTTTATTTGTGCAGCTTGCGGGTGTGTTGTTCGGTTGTTAGGCTTCACGTGAGTGACAGAGAATGTAATGGATGATTTTATAAAGACAGTTAAGCTCGACGTTGATTCTATTCCCATACATTTGTTTTGATGTTGAACCATTCCTTCATTTTCTCTCTTATATACCCTGTAGATATGGGCTCGGGGAGGGGGAGGGGGGGGGGTATTCAGCTTGTCACTGGGGTAGTGGTTCTGAAGAGGTGTACATTTTGTATTGCTTCTACTTTAATACTGTGAACTTGATTTGCATAATGTATTGATGATGTTGTCAATGAATGATTCTAGTTAGCCAGTAACCAAATCAAGACAAGCATGTTATGATCATGAACTTGATTACCATGAAACAAGCACGCATTTTGTCACAAGATTTACACCTTATAATCAATCATATGCCTAGGTACATGTCGTGTGCTTGAATTATTTGGGGATTTTTTCAGCGAAGTAACAAAATTTTCTTTTGTTCTGTATTTTGCATCATTAAAAGCTCTTGTAAACATTATCAGAACCTCATCCAACTATTAAAAATCTGTGATAGCATAATAGATATTTCCTTTTGTAAGGACTTTCTCTGAAATTCCCTGCTCAAGTAGTACTGTGATGTCTTTAGGTCTGTTTCCATGCTTCTACATCTGTTGCCCCTTCCAAAAAAGAAAGAAAAAAGGAGAAATCCCCCTTCCCTTCCTGGCTACACCTAATCAAATAGATCTCCTTTTTTGCTGGGATATAGCAAAAGGCAAGACCCTAGGTGATAAATTCCCAAACTTATTTTTTACTACAACTTGCAATAAAAATGGGCATAGCTGAATTTGCCAACAGTAGATCCATCACCCGCATACCCGTTTTAAGTTAAATACCCGTCTCTGATTATACCTCGACAACGTGACTCTACTGCCAATTTGCGGCCTTTAAATATTCAGTGAGTTTATACAGTATAGGAGGAAACGTGAGTAGCCTGCTTTCACGCAAAGTGCACACGGTAGAATGCATGGGCTGGCATCAGATAGAGAGTATGATATGTGATTTATTGGGAATTCAGGGTTTGTTTGGAATTCTAGACACGTTGTAATTGATAGTCAGAAAGTGGGATTCTTAATTTAAAGGGGAAGTTCACCCTGACAAAAAGTTTTTTTGTAAAAAAAAGCAGGAAAAATGAGAATAAATATTGCAGAAGAGTGAAAAAAATGCATCAGGGAATTTTCAGAATTTCAATCATTTGATTTGTGACGTCATAAATGCGAGCAGATTTCCTACATATCATTTGAAAAATAATTAATGAAAGGTCATTTTCTCAGAAAATTGAAAATGTTTTTTATTGTACCTTCAGTACATGTATATCAATAGAAAAATTATTTCACAACCGTTCCTAATTAGAAAACAAAGATAAGTCATCAGTAACCATAAAAAATGGAAATTTATTCATTTTATAAATTTTACATAACATATGTGGCAGCTGTTCATTTATAATGTCACAAATCCAAAATTTAAAATTCTAATAACTATCTTAATCCTTGATGGATTTTCATTAAACCTTCACCAATATTATTATTGCTATTTTTACAAAAATCAAAAATTTAGCTCTGAATAGTAACCTGCTGATCGGTGGATTTTGAATGAATTTAAAGCTTTATGATTTTGAGTCAAATCCTTTGAGATTCTAAAATAAATCTTTACGATTCAGATTAAATCTGGAGTTTGACTGGCCATTATTCAGACGATTTTTAGATTGAAAACAAAATGGTCTTCCATGTCTTTGCATGACTACACATCAAACACAAGACATGGATTTTGATCAGGGAAAGTGAACTTTGAAGCCTTTTGGATTTTAGTGAAATGTCTGAAGTTGATTATTTTCACCATTTAAAATCAGATTTATCAATGAATATATATGTCTACTAATATTTCTCTGAGTTGTAGATGTAAATTTTTTATTACATTGCACGTCTTCTTTGATAAGAATTGTGCAGTCTCTCGTATGCACAGACAAGGGCACTGTGTAGACCAGGAAAAAGGGGCTCAGGTTGACTTAGCCCCCAAAAGCTCAAAAAAGAGCCCTAGAACAACCCCATTCATTGCAAGTTAAAGCTATAAATGTTGCTGATTTAGACAGTAAGTTGCACTAGCATACCTATGGGGGGAAGGGGTAGGTGCGGCAGACTGCCCCCACTCCCTGACGACTCACAATCTATGCAAGGGACCTATCCCCGCTAACAAGAAGTTGAAGATCCTTTTTTGTCTCACCTGCGAAGCAAAGTGAGACTATATAGTCTGGTCAGTTAGCGGAATTATGTGGACACGGTGGACAAAAGCGTGATTTTTTCTCCAGACCTTTGTTTATGTATAAGAATTAAGAATGGGGTATGCTCCAAAATATCTGGCTGCAGGAACAGTGAAAAAATGGGTGAAAATGTCAGAATTTATGAGTTCAGATTTGTCTGATATATAGACTAGCGCTAGTGCAAAACTCAATAGCAGTGCATTATTTTGCATTGGATTAGTTCTTGAATTCAGACCCTTTTTGAACAGATCTTCTGTTTGTCCTCGCATCTCAATGCACCAAGTATCTGAATGAAGATGCTAACCAAGCCGAAGGGTGACGGTGGAGGGGGTTGAATGTTGGTGTGTATGTACATATTTTGGTCTTGGGGTAAAGGTGTGCAAGACACATTTTTTGCATGTGTTGGAAATTGTGTTGCCATGGTAACAGTGTATTATTGCAAAAATAAGGTAAAAATCTTGCAGTTAGAACCAGTTCCTCTGTTTTTAACCGATTCTCATGAAATTTGGCACACACATCGGTCTTGAGGTAAAGATGTCTAAGACACACTTTTGTGTGTCTTTCAGAAATCTTGTTGCCATGGTAACAACATATTATCTGGTGAAAATTGGGGAAAAAACCTTACAATTCAAACTGTTTCATCAGTTTTCAATCAATTTTCATGAAATTTGGCACACACATTGGTATTGAAGTAAAGATGTACAAGGCACTTTTTGTGTGTGTTTCCAAAATTGTGTTGCCATGGGAACAACATATTATATGGCAAAATTTAGGTAAAAACCTTGCAATTTGAACTACTTCATCAGTTTTGAACCAATTCTCGTGAAATTTGGCTCACACATTGGCCTTGGGGTAAAGATGTGCAAGAACCTTTTTTTTTGCATTTGTCAGAGAGTGCATTACCAGGGTAGCCACATATGATAGCCAGAAATGTAGGAAAACTTGTGGATCAAACTTCTTCCCCTGTTTTTAGTCAGTGCTCATAAAAATTGGAAGAAATATTCATCTTAGGGTAAGGATTCATATTAAATTCTAAATGTCTTCTCTGTATTAGAATGTGGGGGTATTAATCACCTTCATTAATATTTCTGGGTTGGGGGGAAGGGGCAGGATTAGTCCTTTAAATCTGACTTCAAAGAAGGTTAAAGGCAGTGGCCATTAGAAACATAAGAATGATAAACACTCTTAAAAAAACGCATCCCCTTAAGGGCATATAGGCTGGAGGTACACTGGGTGAATATGAAACCTTCTGCTGAAGCAGAGGAGTTCCAACACTGGCAAGCAAAACAAAATGTGTACCCCTTCTACTTTCAACAGCTGATTTTCCAAACCTTAGTTCCACCTCCCCAAGATGTGCACCCCTCCCCATACCACTTTTAGTTCTACTTCCCCATGCTCAAACCAGTCTACACCTTTGTCCCTCAGTCAGGGGTCAATGCATTTTTAAAGCTAGACATTACTCTTTTTTTTGGGGGTGGGTCTTTAGAAAATGACCTCACTAAAATTACAGTTAAAGGATTATGACTAGGAAATTAACCCCCCCCCCCGAAAAAATAGGGGGCTGATAATACTTTTTAGCAGAAAATGCCCCCCCCCCTCCAAAGGTATATAAGAAGAGTCCTTTGCACTTCAGACCATTCATTTGAAGCTTAATGCATTCTGATTTGATAAAAAAAAATTTACAGTACCCAATTAACCATTGTTTATTTATATTCTCCTACTCAGTCTTTTATCCATATTCCGTTCCTACTCTTTCTTTTTAACTTTCACATCACTCTTGATTTTGAGCTTCACCATTCCATCTCCTTCTGTTTCCTGTCTCTCTTTAAGTATATTTTTTCTGACATATTTTAAAGTGTACCTTTAATCATGCAACTAATTATTATAGAAATATAAATATATACAAAAATATCTGCATTTGTTTTAGAAATTCACTTGCAAATCCATGACTCAGTAACATACCATATCAAAAATATACCTAAGTGCACAATAGATTTTAGCCTCATATTTTCTTTCATTTAATTTTTTTCAGTATATTTCTGTGACAGCCCCTGCTTCATGCTTCAAATAAAACATTGATTAATTGGACACCGGAAACTTTTTTTTCAAAGCAGAATGTTTGAGGCTTTAAATTAATATGCTGAAGTGTAAAGGATTTCCCTTTTTTTTTTGGGGGGGGGTTAAGTTCCTAGTCGTTATAATTTCATTTTAATCTTTATGTGGCAAGTTTCTAAAGCCCCCCCCCCCAAATAAAAAATGTAAGGGGTGATTTTTAAGAGTGTTAAAGTTCCTCATGGTCATGGCCTTTAACCTTCTATATTTTTATGTTGTCAGTTTTTAAGGACCTTCTCCGCCCCCAAAAAAGCCTATAAATATTATTGAAGGTGATTAATACCCTGCACTATTATATGACATTATAAAGGGGACTCAAACCCAAATAAACACTTGTTTTTAGAGGAAAATGAAAAATCAGACAAGTTTATAGGTCAAAGTTTGAACAATATCGGACAAACCATAACAAATATATATATTAAAATATATATATATTAAAAATAACATATTAAACTTATAAACATTGGTAATCACTATACCCATGAAGACTTCAAATTGACCGCATATGTGATGTCACAGTGATTTAAGAAGGCAAGGACCACTCTTCCATGCACTGGAATAATTAATTAGCTAAAATTTCTTTTTTCAAAAGTTTTACTTCAAATTATATCTTTCTTTCATGAGGACATAAAACATACTACCGGGTTTATACTACGGCCCCAATGGAATAGGGATTTAGGAGAAAACCAAAAATCCTGATAACTACTAGTCTTATGGGAAAGTTGTCCTTGCGGCCCCACCCCTTGTCATAATTTACTTACCCAGTTACCAATTTGAATTCTACATACGTGTAGCCTTAGGGATCTTAATTTTAAAGCAGCCATAACTATATTTTGCTTGTCCGATTAAAACTTTCACCATTCTTATTTTCCTCCTTTTCCATGCACACAACATTATGACCAAGGCTTGATTCCCTTTTAATACTGAATATGAATCTTTACCCAAAATGAATATTTGTGTCAACTTTTATGAGCACAGGCTGAAAACTGAGAGGTAGACTGATCCACAATGAGTTTTCCCCATATTTCTGGCTAAATGTGGTTACCAAGGCAATGCACTCTCTGACAAAAGGTTCTTGCACATCTTTACCTCAAGGCCAATGTGTGAGCCATAATTATTTCATGAGAATTGGTTAAAAAAAAAACTGATGAAATAGTTCAAATTGCAAGGTTTTTACCTAAATTTTGCCATATAATATGTTGTTCCCATGGCAACACAATTTTGGAAACACACACAAAAAGTGCCTTGTACATCTTTACTTCAATACCAATGTGTGTGCCAAATTTCATGAAAATTGATTGAAAACTGATGAAACAGTTTGAATTGTAAGGTTTTTTCCCCAATTTTCACCAGATAATATGTTGTTACCATGGCAACAAGATTTCTGAAAGACACACAAAAGTGTGTCTTAGACATCTTTACCTCAAGACCGATGTGTGTGCCAAATTTCATGAGAATCGGTTAAAAACAGAGGAACTGGTTCTAACTGCAAGATTTTTACCTTATTTTTGCAATAATACACTGTTACCATGGCAACACAATTTCCAACACATGCAAAAAATGTGTCTTGCACACCTTTACCCCAAGACCAAAATATGTACATACACACCAACATTCAACCCCCTCCACCGTCACCCGTCGGCTTGGTTAGCATCTTCATTCAGATACTTGGTGCATTGAGATGCGAGGACAAACAGAAGATCTGTTCAAAAAGGGTCTGAATTCAAGAACTAATCCAATGCAAAATAATGCACTGCTATTGAGTTTTGCACTAGCGCTAGTCTATATATCAGACAAATCTGAACTCATAAATTCTGACATTTTCACCCATTTTTTCACTGTTCCTGCAGCCAGATTTTTTGGAGCATACCCCATTCTTAATTCTTATACATAAACAAAGGTCTGGAGAAAAAATCATGCTTTTGTCCACCGTGTCCACAAGTAGGGCATTTTTGACGCTAACAGACCAGACTAATAGGCGCCGCTTTTCCGACGGCGGCGGCGGCGGCGTCAACATCAAATCTTAACCTGAGGTTAAGTTTTTGAAATGACGTCATAACTTAGAAAGTATATGGACCTAGTTAATAAAACTTGGCCATGAGGTTAATCAAGTATTACTGAACATCCTATCAGAGTTTCATGTCACATGACCAAGGTCAAAGGTCATTTAGGGTCAATGAACTTAGACCATGTTGGAGGAATCAACATCGAAATCTTAACCTGAGGTTAAGTTTTTGAAATGTCATCATAACTTAGAAAATATATGGACCTAGTTCATGAAACTTGGACATTAGGTTAATCAAGTATCACTGAACATCCTACATGAGTTTCACGTCACATGACCAAGGTCAAAGGTCATTTAGGGTCAATGAACTTTGGCCGAATTGGGGATATCTGTTGAATTCCCATCATATCTTTGAAAGTTTATGGATCTGATTCATGAAACTTGGACACAATAGTAATCAAGCATCACTGAAAATTTTGTGCAAGTTTCAGGTCTCATGATAAAGGTCAAAGGTCATTTAGGGTCAATGAACTTTTGCCGAATCGGGGGTATCTGTTGAATTACCATCATAACTTTGAAAGTTTATTGGTCTAGTTCATTAAACTTGGACATTAGAGTAATCAAGTATCACTGAACATCCTGTGCGCGTTTCAGTTCACATGACCAAGGTCAAAGGTCAATGAACTTTGGCCGAATTGGGTGTATCTGTTGAATTACCATCATAACTTTGAAAGTTAATGGATCTGATTCATGAAACTTGTACATAAGAGTAATCAAGTATCACTGAACATCCTGTTCGAGTTTCAGGTCACATGATCAAGGTCAAAGGTCATGTAAGGTCAATGAACTTTGGCCATGTTGGGGTTTTTTGTTGAATAACCATCATATCTCTGTAAGTTTATTGGTCTAGTTCATAAAAAGTGGACATAAGAGTAACCATGTATCACTGAACATCTTGTGTGAGTTAGAGTAGTATTCAAAGTCAGCACTGCTGCTATATTAAACCGCGTGATGCAGGTGAGACGGCCAGAGGCATTCCACTTGTTTAATGTTACTATTAAATTTTTTTCTTGCATGAAATCCTTTGTGGTTGAAGACTTTTTTGGTCAAATTTTTTGGTGGACGATTTTGCCCCCCCCCCCCCCCCGTGGAAAATCCTAGGTACGCTACTGGTAAGTTGTGAAAAATATCCCAAAAAAATTGAACCAAAAAAGGGACCGCTGCAGAGTTTGGGCACCAAATCGTACGTGTACATATTGAGCCATCTACAGTAGATGTGAAGGTATCTTTCATGTATAAAGAGAAAAAAAAAATATCTACACTTTTATGTAGTAGAGAAGTATGAAGACAATTAACTTGTAATAATGATAGGATCAAAATGACATCTGTCCCCATTGTACAAAGTCTTGGGATTGAGTTGATCCTCAACTATGGAAAACCATCAACGTCATTATACAAAATGAATGTTTGTTCAAAATGTTTTCTAGATAATTATGATGACGGATCTATTGTTCTCTTGACAATTGAGTATGCTCTTCTGTGCTAACAAAATGGCATTGTGATTGATTTCCGTATTGTTGAGTTTTATCGGATCAACCACAAGTCTTTTTAACCTGATCTGTACAAATGATACATGTAAAAGAAATCACTTTCTAAATGTGTCCATTTTTTTTCAGAAGAAAATGAAAGTTGTATGAAATCTTCCAAGACGGACATTTGGAAGAATACATGTATGTCTGTAATATGGAGCCAAAAAAAATCAAAGAGCAATGCATATATGTAGATCTCATTGTAACAATGCCTTTGCATTATTTTATTCATGTTATTTAAATTTTAATTTGTATTTACATTCATTGTGTTCTTAAAGCATCATGGTGTAGCAGTTCTGACTCTCGCCTTGCAATCAGAGGGTCGTAAGTTCGAATCCCACCGTGGCCTAGCGTCCTTTTTGGCAAGGCATCAATCCACACTTTGCCACTTTCCACCCAGGTGTCAAATTGATACGCGATAGGATGCAAAAACCTATGTAGTGTGCCTAGCAATTGAGTCTTTGAACTCTTGTTGGAATGCTCCCCAGGGTGTAGAGAGAGTGCATACATTGTGTGAGGGCATGCAAGGATCCGATGACTAGGGTATTAATGATTACAATATAAAGCGCTTAGAAACAAAGTGTAATAAGCGCTATATAAATGTAACTATTATCATTATTGTTTGCGTTATGTTTACACAATGTAGAGTAATTGCAAAATCATTTTCGTCAAACCCATACATGTAGTTAACGATTTATTATATTACATTTTACCCCTTTTTTTCCAGTGGTTCTTTATCAGGTATCTGTGACGACGGGTAACTATTGGAATGCATCAACGGAGGCGGATGTTTACATCACGCTCTATGGAGAGAGAGGAGACACGGGACCGAGGTTACTGCTTCGATCAAAACGGAAGCAGAAGTTTGAAAAGGGAAAGGTGATGGTTTAGAATTATTTATTTTTTAATTTTTTATTTTGCAAAGAAACGTTAACCCCTCTAGGTCTACTTGTATGGTCTCTCATTCCCATTCCAAACTCCTGTTTCCATAGAGAGTTGATGAGTACAACTGTTCATGAATTATAATTATTTAATTTGCAGAGTCAAATTTGTTTTTTATTTTGTTGAAAACTTTCTTAGATAGTAAGTGAGGGCTTACGATTATTTTTTGTGGCTATTAAGTATTATTTGCCTGGTACTCATTGTAGAAATCACTTTGTTGTTTTTTGAAGAAATATTTGATGAATAGATTTTTATGCTTTTGTATGTATTAGAACTTATATAATTCCAATATTTTTCCTTTTCAATGTCTACATCTTTGTTAAATTAAAATTTATAATACTATTGAAAAGAGAATGGAATGCATATAGATTGCCCGAAGCTTGATGTTTAAAATACAATGAAAAGAAATCTGCGTATTAAGTGGGTATGGTATTCAATACATGTAAAGATTCTCTAAGAATAGTTTTATCAGTTCTTGATAATCATCTTAGTCGAAGGTAGATGGGAAAAAAGATACATGAATATAATTGGTAGGATTTGGCCTTGTTTATTTCCGAATGTTTTTTCCAACAAATGATGCTTTGTTAATGAGTTAGAGGGTTGTTAAAAAGCCTGAGCTTATGGCCGTTCAGAAGAAAAGGAGAGCCTCGTTAATCAGGTTGTTTTTCTCCTGATTTGCGGGTGAAAAATGCATTATTATTTCTGAAAATAACAAAGACCTGGGGCCCGTAACACAAAACTTAGCAATGATCGTAGAACATTTTTCTACGATTGATTGCATTGACTGCAATGTACAATCAATCGTGAACGTCAAGCGTATGATCAATCGTTAACCTTTGTGTTACGGGACCCTGGTGGTGATTAGTATCTTGCCGAGCCACCTGTGTTTTACTTGATGAATGAAGACTCTTTCTTTTCCACTTTCTTAGACTTTTTTGTGATTGTTATGTGGCATTCCTTTATAATCATTATTTGTTTTTACAAGGTAAATTATGTAACTGTCTACAGCTCAAATCCTACAATAAGTCATCAGGAAATCTGTTGATTGAAAACCAAATTAAAAGCTTGGATGTCAAAATTCAGATTTCATAAATTGGTTTCCTAGAGAGAGTGACTCTTAGTTTTTATTATCTCCTGTATGAATATGAAGTCATAAGAAATGCCAAAGCAAAGATTATGTATATTTTCTGTGCAGTCGAGTTACTATCAGATGATTTTTTAAATTTATTTTGAAACGAAAAAAGCAAAATAGAATATTGACCCATAACTGATTCTGATTATATGATATTAAATAGACAAACAGTCTTGTATCACTAATGTGTATCAGAAATGAAATATGTAAATTCAAATAGTTGAAAAGCCAAACTTTATTTTGTTTACCATTTCTCAACCAAAATGTTTTTTTTTCTGCATAATTCAAATTTAAAAACATTTTAGACTTCTTTTGTTTTTGTTATTGAAAATAAGAAGATCAAAACCTTATTTGCAATTAGAGTTAGTGTTTACTTTGATAATAGAAAAGAAGTTTGTATTTCCATGTGATTTTTACCTTTTAACCATTTTTACCAATACTCGAAATAATGACAGGAGCATTTTTGTACTAACAATAGAAAAAATTATTTCAAGATATTTTACATTTTTTTTCATTAAATGTCTTTTTTTTCAATTGTAGACTGATGTCTTTAGTTTGGAAGCCGTTTCCTTGGGAACCGTAAACAAGATTGTGATCGGTCACGACACAGCTGAACAAGGTCAGACATTTTTTCCTAATTTTTCATCATTTCACCTATATTTATTCATTATAGAGATTCCAAATGAACAGTGAAATAGTCAATTTTTGTCATGTAATTTGTAGAGGTAATATGCTTCCTTTATTTTCTCTTTTATTGTGACCTGATTATACATGTGTACTGTATCTTGTTAAATATTGTTTCATATTACTTGCTTTGTATTGTAAGAGCAATTGGGCAGACACACATAGAAATTTGTGCAATACAAATATATACTAGGTGCATACATTGTATGCGGGCATGCAAGGATCCGATGATCGGGGTAATAATATGTCTGTAAAGCGCTTAAGACGTCGTTCCGATGTATTAAGCGCTATATAAATGCGGAATATTATTATTATTACAACTAGTATGAACTGGGCGTTGTGGCGTGCGCCTGTAATCCAAGCTGTGGGGAAGTTACAAATTGATGCAGAGGGTCGAGGTTTGAGCCCTGGTCATGTCTTTCGGATGGTGACGTTAAAGGTCAATCCCAGACGTAAATAATCATCTGATTGATACACGTCTGACAAAACTCAAATACACACACGAACACTATGTTCATGTTGCCAGTGGGTGTTGTATATGTACATTATTTCTAAATTTACCTTCGTCTCAAGCCCATTTTCCTTTTCTTAAAAAATCATGTATGTAAGCAAGGCAAAATGAAAACTATCTATTCAATTACTACTTTATTTACTTGTAACCATTTTTGTCTTGTATTGCATAATGAGTTTTTTATTCTTAAGGTTGCCTCTTATTCCCTTTCAAATTCCACCTCTTACTCTCCCTTCTCTTTGTCTTATCCCAATTTCTTTCCCTTCTCTCACCTCTTTCCTCTTCTCTCTCCTCTTTCTTCTTAATCTTTCATTCTTCTTTTTTTCTTCTTTGGTGACACTTTATAGTACTTATGGCCTTTTGTATTTATTTATGATACATGTACATTTCTTTTTCATCTATATGAATTTTTATTGTACCTGTATTTGATATCTATTTATAATGTTTAGTTTATATTTTGTTATGATTCTATTTGAATGTAAACATTCACTTTAATATTTCAGTCTTTGACTGCATGTGATTGTATTTTGATAGTTTTTATTGCAATAAAATCCAATATATACACTACATGTATCATGAAGAGGCGTTGACAGATTTAGATAAGATTCTCACAGGAAGAAAACAAAAATGCGTACAAAGTCCTCAGGGAAACTCTCCTTTTAGATTGGACTGTGCACGCATATGTAAAATTATTAAATCTTGTTCCAAAATATGATTTTGACTTCAGGCAAAGGATGGTTTCTTGACAAAGTGGTTGTCAAGGAAACGGACGGAGGTGGACCAGAAGCAGTATTCCCTTGCTACAGGTTTGTTCTAAAACAGTTATATCAAAAGAATTAATACGTAATATGTACGTGTACAGGTGTATATGCCAACGACCAACTTATTGTGAATTTTTCTTTTTTGTATATAATGACAGTAAGTATTTTTATATAAATAATATACATAAGTTCCTTAAGATGATGTAAAGTTTCACAAGTAGATTATTGATAGTATTTAATGGTGAAGTAATTTGTCTACATGACTACATGTAGCTGTATGCAAACCTTGTTTATACCATGTTACTATTTTTGTTAGCTCCAATTTGCCAAATACTATGTATTACATGTATGTTACAATGATAAGGAAATCATTACATACATGTTTCAGTGAAAGTTGGTAATAAATGCAATTAATGTCAATCAATATTTATAAATATATGAATATTTATAAAAACAAAAACAAAACAAAGCTCATTACTCTGCTCATTAGGGAGTACAATGTATAAATGATGCTATCCTTCCCTACCTGTATATACCAAGAATCTTCAGATATTATAGACTCCCACATTATAGTTCTTTGCTCCCCCCCCCCCCAATATAATTCTTGTGCCTTCTTTACAGCCAATCTCAGTACAATGCCATGTGATCCCATTCAAAGTCATATTTTCCAGTCTTTAAATCTTGCAGCAATGTTTTTTTTTATTGGAATCTTGATTAAAAATCCATCTAGCATATTTGTTAAGTATCAATTCTTGAGGAAATTGTGTTTTTCTGTTAGATTTTGATGAAGTTGATTATTTTTGTCCAATAAAATATCTTGTTAGTGAATGAAGATAGTGCTTTAACAGCATAGTGATACTTGGACATGTATGAAATTTTATTATTATGTCTATTTTGTCTTCTTTTGGGTGTTTTATATAGCTGTTTGTAACTATAAATACATGTACAATTGACTTTACGATCGACTAGTGACACATTTCAAGTAAATATATCAACACCATTGCATATCTAGAGTGTAACACTTACCACAAGGAAGGATCACCAATCATTAGCACAACAGGGGGGTGTTTCACAAAGATTTAAGTATGACTTAGAGTTGCACTTAAATACCAAGTTGCGTAAGTTATGAAAGGCTTGACCGCATTGGTCAGATCGTGTCGTGAGAACGCGCACTACTGGATATCTATCAATAAAATCGCACGTTGCACATCGTGTACGCCTCGGCATTTAAGTGCGACTTAAGTCATACTTAAACCTTTGGGAAACATTCCCTATTCGTTAGTAAAATTGCTCGTCACTTACGAATAGCTCTATGTAACACCTACCTTGTAACTATTTGACCTTTGAACTTTGACACTATTTGACCTTTGAACTTTGACCTTAGGTGGTTAGATGCTGGTGAAGATGATGGAAATACTGTACGGGAACTCTTTACAAACAATAAACCTGTTAGCTGTGAGTATCAATCTCTTTCATTCTTCAATATATTGCAATCTTTCCATATATACGGCACATGCATCCAGAGTATTTGAACTCTTTCAGGGGTGGACTGATTAGCGTTTCTTGAACTTTCATAATTTCATTAAATACCTGTTTTATGACACATTCAGAAACACACCCTGGTTGAGTTAATCAGCTTAATGGGGTGCCTGGATAATTTTTTGCGATCATCCAAGTGAAGTGAAATCAGCTTGCTAACATCTCCCTCATGAATCGATAAAAGAGGAAAGAGAGAGCCCGCTAACACCAAAAACCGTAAAAAGAAAATGAGAAGGAAAAGTGATTTGCGGTTTAAGGCTCTTTCCCCATTAGTGCGCATTTGACAGTGAGACAAGAAAGAAAAAAAGAGATGTGGTTTTGCAGCTTCGAGCTTAACGCTTTATACATGTACTTCCACTTTGCATGAGCATATGCTCGAATGCACATACGGAAATAAAATGAATGATTGTTTTGTTTAAGTGCTTGTAAATGGATGTAACTTGATGGTTTGGGAACTCTCCATTTATTTTGGTTTTCAGCCGCCCGTGAACATTTTGTGTTTTGTGCTTCATTAAAAGTGGGAGTTTTCTACACATGCACATCTGCATGTAAAATAAGATGTGGTTTATTTACATAGCAAAGCCTGGGAATTCTTGTACCTAATACATGTACCTTACTAAATACTTAATTCTCTCCGAAAATCCTTTTCTGAAAGCTTCATGAAATGAGAATTACACTAGATATAAAATAAATGTTCAGGGTAATTCTAATGTGCTTTACATGTATAATCTCAGATTCTGTGTGCTTAATAAATATGTGGAACATACATTAAATTGTATGTTACACACTACTCTCAGATTGCTTTTACTGTTATGTGAGATATTTTTACCAAATTGATTTTAATGTCATTCTTCTTCCAATTTTCTTTCTTTCCACAGTTGAAAAAGAAATGGTAAGTTTCAAGTGCTTCATCTATTTTCATTATTTTATGGGACCTTTTCCGTGTGACTCTTTGTTTTTCTGAACATTTTCAGTTAGAGAACTAAAAATATGTTTTATTCTTGTGAATGGAATGTGTGTGGGTGTGTGTTTTGGGATGGACATTTTGCATGAGTTTGCATTATTTATTGTACTGTACAGATACTGTACATTAAAATTCTATTTTTATAATTATTTTTATTATTATTACAAACATTCTTCAACAAAATAAACGTGTGAGGGAATTTTGTAAAGAAATATTGATCACATGTTCTTGTCTTTGATTCCTTTCTGATACCTAGTGGGACCAGGAGAAGTGGAAGTACGAGACAGGATGTCATGTGACCCTTGTGTCAAAGGTCAGCGGACGGGCTCTCCAAGTACTCACAGACAACTCAGTGGATGCGTGCGGCGATCCAGAATCACCCAATAAAAATGGTAAGGATCTTGCTGTAATGGCACCCGAACACTCTGAAGGAGGGAAGAGATCAGAACCCCGTCTTACAAAGAGTTACAATCCAATCAATCTCAAGTATATGGAAATCCATCAATGTCATAATTTTTTTTGTAGGAAAATTGCACAATATCCCTTGAACAAAGAGAGCATACTGAATTGTCAAGAAAACAATGAATGTATGGATATACGTCATATGTAGAAGATATTTTGAACAAACATGTATTTTAGATGTTGACGTTGCTGGCTTGCATAGTTGTGGTTGATTCAATCAGTTGTTACTCTTTGTGAAGTGGGCCCAGAGGGACAGGCTGATAATATCCCATCCCTCCAAACCTTAGTGTGATCAGTGGGGACAGTTTCATGGAGACTAATATCATGGTAACTTATCCATTAAGTTATAAACTCCCATACAAACTTTGATTTTGATTGGCTGTGGGGCCATTGATACATGTAGTTAGCTCTCAGTCTATATGAAACAGGCCCTTGGTGTCTGTCTAACAAAGAGTTGCGATAGATTTGACTCAAACTAAAAATGAGATTGATCTTATACGATGTATTTTAGAGATAGGACTTTAGAAAAATCTATTAATTTGAATTTAATTTAGTAATTCGCTCTCAAATTTATTGAGGAAGACGAATATTATCTTGAGACTCTTTGTTTTTTTATTGCAGTGGCTAGAAGACCATTGAATACATAACAGAAGTGACTGATTAGACAGGCTCATATTCTCTAAAGAGGTTTTTGTTGTACCATGGTCCAAAACCATGGATTATGCAGATTTCTTGTATTATTGTTCTTCAATTAGGAATACTTTGCCAAAGAGAGCATTTATAATTGTACAGAAATCTTCACAGTCCGTGGTTTTGTAGCATGGTACATGTACAATTGAAACCTGGTAATAATGCGGACCTCAGTTATGACGTACACGTATGATAATACCAATTTTCTTTCGTTTCCCCAGCAATATTCCTTGTTGAGAAAGTGAGAGGCAACGTTCGCATCTTCCGGACCCTCGCAAAGCCGGAGCTGTACCTCTCCCTGGATAACAACAAGGCCAGCGGGGTCAAGAAATCGGGCTTACCATGCGAGTTCAAACTCAAGGTCCAAGCTGACCGCTCTGTGGCCATCGAGTCGGTCAAGTCACCCAATCAGATGCTGACCTTTGTCCAGAGTGGACGACCCCATGATCCCCGAGGTGCCGGCCTAGGTCCTCAGAAGCTGTTCTTTTGCTATGTCAAAGTGAGTTAAGTCAAAATTGTCAAGAGGTTCTGGGGTGGCAGGACAGGAATGGAGGGGGGCGTAGAGGAGGGAAAAAAGAAATAGAAATGTGGGGGGGTAACATGAAGAAAGAAGAGTATCTTTAAAAGAGGTTTGGTTTATATAACTATACGTCACCCTATTATTCAATTGAAATAGAAATAAAATGATGTCTGCTTTAAGTTGTCCCATCTCCTCCCCCTTTCACTCACAATCACCTCACTCTGCCCCATCAATGTCTAAAGGAAATCTGTTGTACATGTATGTCAAGGAATTCTGTAATATATTATGGATATTTCTTGATTTTTTTTCCTTCAAGCTACATGTATGTGGCTATTCTAAAAAAGGCGGTACATGTATGTCTGAACCCTTCTATTTGGGACCTCACTAAAATGATCTTTCATTGTTTTCTAGTTTGTATGAAACGTCATAATGATCTTAACTTATAATGGCTCTAATACACTGTAGTTCATAGAGGGAAATAAGATTTGAGAAAAATAAGGTTCTGATGTACATACATGTAGTGACAAACAGGTCTAATGTACAGTGACAAAGGTTTCTGACATGGTTTATTTCCAATTCGTCTTATGCCAATTAATCCAATTGTCAACTCGTCTACTATCATTTGGTCTAATATCCAGTTGGTCCAATAGCCACATAGTCCATATACCATTTGGTCTAATTGGACCTTGTGTTAATTGTGCAAACTGAATGAAAATGAAATTAATACAATCCCATCAGGGGCCCGTTGCAGAAAGTCGCCATCAATCGCAACTCTAAAAATCATGCGCAACTTGATTTTCAACCAATCAACAGTGTGCATTTTGGACTTGCGATTGATTTTTGACTAGCGTTTAAACGGAACTCTTTCTGCAACGAGCCCCTTGTTATGAGACGAAGTGGTCATAGACAAGATGTTGATTAGACAAAATGGTGATTGGACCAAATGTTAGACGAAATGCTGATGAACAGAATGGCATCAGACTGAATGGAGGTAGACCGTGTGATGAGTGGATGAGTTGGCAATAGACGAATTGACAATTTACCTCTAACAAAGGGATAGAGTGATATAGGGGTCTGGCTTATAGTGACAAAGTACAAAAACAAACCAGACAAATATTGTTGAAAAACAAACAGATATTGTCTCCTTATGATGCCTTCTTCATGAACATAATATTGTCTACCGGTATCTTCCTACATCACCAGGGAACATTCAGTGACAACGGGTTAGTAGTCTTCTACACCTCCCGCACGCAGACCCTTAGCGTGGATGGCGAGGATGGCCTCATTGCCACCGGGCAGAAGACAGAAAGTGCCTACTGGCGGGTCAGGAGAGTGCCTGGCCAGAAGACTAGGATGTTTGAGAGTTTGACCAGGCCTGATCAGTACCTTAGGATAAAAGATGGGAAATGCAATGTAACGGTAAGGAGTGGATTCTTTAGATTTGTGGAAACGGCTGCTTGTGATCAAACACCATGAAATTGCTATAAGCCATTAGATGGTCAGGGGGCTGTTTCATAAAACTATTAATTTGTTACGCATGACTTTACAAGAAACTGGGGATCTGGGGGGTGTTTCACAAAGATTTAAGTATGACTTAGAGTCGCACTTAAATGTCTAGTTGTGCGCTGTATAAAGGCATGACAACATTGGTCAGATCGTGCCAAGAGGAGGCGCACTACTGCGTATTGATCAATAAGATCGCGCATTGCATATCATGTACACGTCAACATTTAAGTGCGACCTAAGTCATACCTAAATATTTGTGAAACACCCCCTGTTCTTGTGTTGCAGAAATTACATGTATAGTACCTCAATATTTCTGTTCTAACCCAGTGTGATTGAATTCGTTTATATTAAATCCTAATAAAATTTTGACAGATTATGATAAACTTTGCATCCAGATGCTTATTATTAACGAGAACAAATTCAAATCTAGAAAGACTGGAAGAAAGAATCTAATCAAACTGATTGTGAAACCGATTGGGCACCAAGGACCTGGGGGGTGTTTCACAAAGATATAAGTATGAATTAGAGTCGCTCTTCCTAAGGAACTGACTAAAAGGGTAAAATACGGGGTCTTGGGAACTAAATATATACCAAGCGGTGTGAAAAACAGGGTCTACGGAACGGGATCACGGCACAGCAAATACGTTGCACCATAGGGCGTTGTGCATGCACTCGCCATGCATAGAGCGGCTACTTATTATGTAGGGAGTTGCAAAGATGTACCGCATCTCTCGCGTGTTGGTGCTCGCGCTGGAAATTTTGGTAGGGCTGGAGAACTGAGATGTCTCGTAACGGGAGTCTTGCGAGTGGGGCTGGCGGCTTCTGAACTGAACTTTTGTGCATTCGGAGTATCTAGAGAACTGAAAATTGGGTCTGAAAAAGGGGGTCATCAAAGCGGCACGTCCCCGTACCACTAATATATGTGAGTGCCCCCTCTGGGCGCATACTACTGCCTATTGATCATATAATGTTCACGTTGGTACTTAAGTTGGACTCTAAGTCATACTTAAATCTTTGTGAAACACCCCACCTGGTGTTTCTATGCTCGGTCAAATGGGAAGAAAAAAATTGATAAAAGATAAAACATGAAACACAAAGAAAAGACTTAATGACAGACAATTAAGCTTAGTTGTGTCTAATATGAATCTATTGAAATGTGGAATTACATAATACATGTAGTTTACAAAAAATATTCTCTCACTATTAGGGGATTGGAGATGAGTCTTGCCATTTTTTGATAAACAAGTTCAAGGAGAAGGGGTACATCACCCTTCAGTCCAACACATTACGGAACCTTAGCATTGGATTCCTACCAGACGGTTCAGTCAGACCAACGATAGACAGTGGAGAACCCAATGTGAGGCTATATCCAGAAGTCATTGAATGTGAGTAGTTCTGCTTGAAAGCGTAATTTTTTGTTTTATAATTAGTATTGTTGTTATGGTTACTGGTTGTTTCTTTCTGTACTGTTATTATATTTGTTAGCATTGTTATCAACAGTTATGCTGATGATTGGTTCTATTTATTGATATGAATATTATTATCATTTTCATTATAGTAGTCAAAGTAGATTTTTAGGAGTAGTTGTTTTACTTTTTTATTTGATTCTGAAAAGAAATCATTTTTCGCTCTGTCTGTGCCGTAATAATTTATGTGAAAGTCACTTGCAATTTACTGGGGAACTTTGAGAGCTTAAGAGGGCTGTTTTTGAAATTATAGGGGTGAATTATCTTTAACCCTGTGTATTATTAGTTACATTAGGGGGGTGAATTGTCTTTAACCCTGTGTATTATTTGTTACATTAGGGGGGGTGAATTGTCTTTAACCCTGTGTATTATTTGTTACATTAGGGGGGTGAATTGTCTTTAACCCTGTGTATTATTTGTTACATTAGGGGGGTGAATTGTCTTTAACCCTGTGTATTATTTGTTACATTAGGGGGGTGAATTGTCTTTAACCCTGTGTATTATTTGTTACATTAGGGGGGGTGAATTGTCTTTAACCCTGTGTATTATTTGTACTTTAAAAGGAATATGCATTGTAAAAGAGTCTTCAATGGATCACCATATTATTAGTAGTAATGAGAAGAAAGTGACTTGGATTTTCCTATATTTATCCTTCAGTTGGAACCAAGAAGAAATTGACCACGCCCACCCCACCAACCACACCCAAACCTACCAAAATGGCTAAGAAACGTAAGTACCTTGCCCCCTTCTCTTTCTCTCTTTCTCATTCACCCTTCCTCTCACTCGGTCCCTTTCTTTCCTTTTTTCTTTCTCATTATAACATATATGTTTGGCATATTCTGCTGTTAGAAAATGCATCAGCTTGGTGATAATTTGACTTTGAAGGTCAATATGCAGTCTACTATAAATTCATACATGTACATGCCTGCCCCATTTTCATTCGTTTGTTTCAACTCTATCTCTATTGTTTTAACTAGTTATGTATTTCATCAATACATTTGTTTGTATTGTTCTGTTGATATCTTTGTTTTTTTTTCACATTTTCTTAGTCTTTTTATACTTTGTTCCCGATGTGGTCTTTTTAATGAGTTTGGAAATATATATTGAATTGATGCCTTCTAAATCATGTACACAATACATGTAACACTGTGCTACATAGAATATGAACAAAATTTCCTAGAGCGCAATCCAGTCAATTTTATTTCCAGTAAGAGTGAATTCCACATTTTGTTTTAATTTTGCCATCTCTCTCTCCAAGCGATCAAGAAGAGGAAGAGTGAAGGAAATATTGATATTTCTTCCGTTGCCAAGGCAGCGAAGAAAGAAGAGAAAAAGTCGGCGAAGACCAAGGGTAACAAGCCACAAACTTATCTCACTCAGCACAAGATTTGGAGTGGACTGACATTCAACTAACTTATTATTTTTTGTGCATATTAAACTGATCAGTAATTACATGTACTTCTCAGTGCAGCTAGACTGTTCAGTCATTGAAGAGTGCTGTTGAAAAGCATATTAAATCTAACCTTGCCTACTAGTTCTAATGATTTTGTAAAGTTTAGTGATGTGCTTGAGGCACTGTTGAGAAGAAATACTCACTTGGAAAGGGAAGTGATGAAAAAATAAATGCGATATTAATAAATGGAAACTAGTGGAAGGTAATATCAAACAGTTTTATTAGTTTTGAGAGCACTTTTGAATCAATCAACTTTTTGTATATTACACATGTGATGAGGTAATTGGAAAGGTCCTGCATGTGTAAATCACCACCCTCCCCTTAACTCTCCATGATTTTCTTATATTTTTCATGCAGCAAGCTCAAGTGAGAATTTAAATGTTAAGAAGGATTTTATATCCCCAGAAATTAACAAAACATAATAACTAATGAAAAGAACTTTTTTTCATCACACCTTGAATGCAATTGAATTGTAAGTAAAATGTACAGCACATGTTTACATGTACGAGGGTATTGTGTAAGAATACAACAAATAGGAGATCATGATTGAAATAGAAGAAAAGCTATGATTAATTCTTTCTCTTCCATAAGGCACTAAATCCTTGAAGAGGCTGGGCTATTTCAGAGGTGTATAGGGCTGAGGGCAAACCTGCCAACCAGTACGTTTGTGGCGTATTTAGTACGCGGTTTTTGCAACCAACATACGGCAGTACGCTTTTACTTTTAAAAAATTCTTCTGTACAAAATAGTAACTTATTAGGAAAAATCATCTCTTAATGTCTCTATTTCATAAAACTTACACAAATATGGTTGTTAGATCAGTGCAATTTCGGGTAACTTGGTTTTTTTCAATCATTTTGTTAAAACCAGGGTGAGATATACACATTTTTAAAGGTTTGTTTTTTCATCTGCAAGAGCTTTGCACATTTTAGCTTGCATGTAGCTTGTGCGCCGTGATGAGCGAGTGCGCCACGCATTTTATAATGAAATACACTTTTTTGGGGAAAAATACACTTTTTTAATCACAGAATACACTTTTTTCATTCCGAGAGGTTGGCAGATCTGTGATGGGGAGTTAAGGGGGGGGTATGATGCCCCCTCATATCTTGGCCAGTTTTTTCTGCTTTTGCATGAAATATTGCAAAGAATCATCAAGGAAAATTGCTGTAAATGAATAAGAAGTTTTCCTGAAATTACTAGACATTTATTGATGTAAAGTATTAACTCAACCATACATGTAGGTATGCAATTTGAATGAGGATCCGAAAATATTCTTGTTTAGTGTACAGAATAATGTAACTTAAACGATTAAAGGGGAAGTTCACCCTGACAAAAAGTTTATTGTAAAAATAGCAGAAAAAATAATAAAAAATATTGCCGAAGGTTTGAGAAAAATCCATCAAATAATTAAAAAGTTATTAGAATTTCAATTATTTGTGACTCGGCATACCGAAATGAGAGACAAGTCGGAATTTTTCAAATCCAACTTTTTTAGTGATTATTATTCCCAGTTTCTTTACCTTTAATTTGATATATCACTCGACCCTTAGGAGTAAATATTAGTGGAGATATTAGCTTTAGAATGGAGGAAGAATTGGGCTCTTGAAAATAAAAATCAAGAGAAAAACGCCTTCGAAGTTTGACTTCCGTTTTGACCCTGCTCCATGAAAAAAATATATTTTGCCACCGCCGAGCTAACCGAAAGGCCCTAGTAACCGCGTGCCAAAAAAGGCGAAACGATTAACCAATGAGGAGGCTGCATTGAGAACAATAGTCAACTTGCTAGTCACGTGCGACTGCAAGACGAAACAACGTTCCACGTCAATCAATTATCGCCTACGTACACATCATTGGTTAAACCGGGGTTTTATAATAATCTTCGTGAAAGAAAAAAAGAATGCCATGATCTCCCTTATTAATGAAATAAAAGGCGGGGTTAAAAAGTTGGACCTAAAACCATGGAGGAGGGATTGTGCCATCGGCTTGTTTGAATGTCGATGGCGTTTACTCTTACCCGGACTCGTGACATGTAGTCTATCAAGCGTGTCATTATGACCTAAACTTTAACCGCATGTTCTAAAAAAATATCCCTTGTAAAATGGAAGATGGGCCTTCAAAATAATTCGTACCTCACCTTTACTTATGTGCTCATGTTTTATTAATATTTAAGTTAGATTGAGACAGTGTGAGTAAAAACGCGAATAATTTGTTCAATAAATGGGTTCAATATCGTACCCATTATGGGGGGGGGTATACAGCATTGAAATTATTCAAAATTAGAACAAAATACAGAAAGGTATAATGAAAAAAGGTTAAAGTGATTCTATCTTTCCCATCATTCTCCACCCCCGTTTTTCGCTTATTCCTTGTCCCAGTGTACCGAAGCGAAGGCGAAACACGGAATTGCTTGTTGAATAACTCGGTTTGAACGAAGACGAATAATATTGTATGCATACGATGATAACTGTGCGAGAACTGATTAAAAAGCTACAATAATCCGTCTTTAAAAGCAGTCTCGACTTTTGATATCGCACTGAACACGCCATTTCTGAGTTGATGATCGACACTTAGCACGTTTTGAAATAACAAAAGCCCGGACGTAGCCCGCGAGTAACATACAAAATCCAGACAACGGTCGATCCGACGGCCGGCCGCCCAGCGCCGGCGCGGTCTGTTTATACTGTAAAGGTGATTACGGCACCAACCAATTGTACTTTCGTATTCACAATTGATCGTTAGCCTTTGTGTTACGGGGTTCTGGCCGCCCAAACTACGGGTTGTGAGCTTGGGTTAATAATGATAATTACTTCTTGTTAAGAGCTTTTTCCAAAGTTACAAAGCGCTGATCTCCTGTGATCCTTCTACAGAAACAATTCACAGTTCTTGTGCTTGGCTTTCATTTCGCCATTACTAACCGTCAAACCGGCGAAATCTTAGTTAGCATATAAACTCTTGGATAAAATAAGATAATTAAAAGGCACACACATTAAAATCTCTTTAAAGCACGGGCGGGAATGAAAGGATAAGGGGGATCCTTTGTTTTTATTTCTCTGTCACAGCCCGTTCTATTGCTTTTGATTTTATGTAGATAAAAAATTATAATGACAAGCCCTTTGAAGCACTTTACTTCAGGGGCGTTGGAGCGAATTTGAAGGGAGGGGGGGGGGCACTAGGAAAAATGGCACCTTCTCGTTAAAAGGGAACTAAATCTTTTTTTTTTAAAAGAAAGGCATCTACAGTAGTGTGGTGAGCGAATTTTTTTTTTTAATTGGCTGTAGTATCGACGCTGCGAGCGAGCAAATATCAACTTTTTTTCTAACGAAAATCCAATTTGTGTTAGATTTTTACATAGGCCTATTCAGAATAATGTCATATCTCTCTTTCCTTCTCTTATTCTTTCTTTTTTCTTGCTTGTGATTTTTGTTGTTGTTTTTTTTTTTTTTGGGGGGATAATCCCCCATCTGTACTCATCTACCCACTCACCTGACTCATGAAACTTATTAATGCACGTATGATTATTTTTTTCCCTCAGAATATTGCTTTATTTCTTGTTTAAAAGGGGCACTCGTTATACACCGTGACAAAACTTGTCCTTCCCAGGTGAAAGAGGCACAGCGTGTTGGTAAGGGGCACTTTATTTGGGTAAAAGGGGCACTGATAAGAGAAAGGTCACCTATATCAGAAAGCAAAGGGGTCCCTTTAACGGAATAAAAACGGGCCCTTAATTCTCGGGTGTGAAATGGGCTGCACGTACAGAACACGTTTGTGATGGCATTTGGGGGTAGAAATTGGCATACGAAATTGCTTACACACACAAAAGAGAAGATCAAACTGGGAAAGAACGATAAACCGAAATATGAAGAGGATAAAACAAAGATAAGAACAAGAAGAAAAAGGGCGTGGAGGAAAAGACGATGGATGTGGCAAGGAAGAATAAAGAACGGCTGTGATATATATAAAAAAAATAGAAGATCGAACGGGGAGAAGAAGGATATAGAACAACAAAAAATAAGAGGGGAAAAGAAGAGGAATAAGACGTTCGGATGAGCAAGAAAGAGAAAGAAGGAAAGGGGGAAGAAAAGAGGTAAAGAGGAAGAAAATAGAAATGGAGGGGCAGGAATAAGATCGTGGGGATGAGCAGGTGAGAGGGAGAACGAAAACAAAAATAATATTATAAATTATTAAGGAGGAACGAAGATAAAAGGAAGAGGAATGAGGCGATGGGTGAGGGAGGGAGAAAAGACGGAAGGAAAGAAGAAAGAAAAACCGGCAAAAAGAGAGAAGAACGAAAAACAGAATTATGTGAAACGAAAAAGAAAAGGTGAAATTAGGGGGGAAAGGTGGAGGGTGAAGAAAGGGCAGAGAGAAGAAAAAAGAGGAGAAAATAATCGACATAGAAAAAAAAGAGATCGAAAGGGGAAAAGAACGGAAAACAGAAGAGGAATTAACGAATAAGATTAAAGAAGAGAAAGGGGTTGAGGAAGAATAAGGGGGGGGGGGGAGATTTAGAAAGAAGAGACCGACTGATCTGAAAGAAAATTGCGAACGAAAAGGGGGAGCAGTAGAAAGGAAAAAATAAAACACAAGAAAGACGAAAGAAGAAGGTAAGAGAATAACAGAGAGGGAAAGAGAGAATAGATCTGGGCAAAGTCGAATGGGACAACATGACAATGACTTTTAGGAAATGATAATTTCAATAGGTGTATTTTAAATGACTAATATTTTCAATCAATATCGTAAGTCCCGTATACCATTATCCAAAAATTAAAAATGCAGGCCTACTGCATGGTCCCATATTTCATTGGTCAAAGTCAGGGGCGGATCCAGGATTTACCAAAAAAGGATATTTTTTTTTAATACTTCGTACCCGCCAAAAAACTGACAAGCAAAAAAAAAAGAATAGAAGTCTTCGATTTCAAAAAGGGGTACATCTCGGCTTCAATGGCATTTTTACATTACAAATTTTGTTTTTTTTCTTCTCGGGGGGGGGGGGGGGGACGTGCCATCCCCTGGATCCGTGCCTCAGTTGTCGAAGTTCTGACATTTATTTCTTTCTCTATCGTTCATTCAAACATGATAAAAAAATTGAAGGCAAAAATAGTTGGAAATAATAAAGCCCACAAAGCTTTCATGATGAACTTTTTTTCTTTTGTTAATGATATACTGCAGATCAATTAACCCACATTCGCGAACATACAACACTTTTATGTATTTTAAACCCTTTATTTTGAAATTAGAGTTTTCTCATCGAAACATCCCGATCACTTGCAAATAATAAGAGAATCTTCATCACGTCCATGTTATGTTTTATGAAATTAATCCTCGCCAACAAACCGTGTTATATAAACACTTTGCGTTTACGCATGACCTTTTTCGCGAGACAAGCTAGCTATACACTCTAAATCAGGTAGGCCTATCAATCTATCGCTAACGCCCCCGCCTAGTACCAACTACCATTATTACAAAAATAGCCCTTTAGAAGTTGAATCCCGTTTGTTAACTTTCAGAAGCCCCCTTTTCAATTTCAGAATACCTATTGAAAGCGATGCTTTTGATCTTTCTTTTGAGGCTCATTGAACCGATCGATCGAGCGGACGGTCGGCGGACGCCGCCAGCTGTACTTGAGTTTAAATGAATAGCCAATCAACAATGGCGTTACGTTGCTAGGGGCGGAGCTTAGTATGAAGCGAAATTCGATGAAATCGAGCGTGCCAAGTATAAAAAAAATTTCGAACTGACCGAAAAAAAACACTCGCAGAAAAACTGTTTTTTTATCACTTTCCCGTCATCAAATTCACTCATTTTTTTCACACAGTAATTATGAAACATGGAAGAATCTAAAAATGAAAAAAAAAAATCTTCAAAATTTTGACTTTTTTATTAGTTTGTCGAATTTCTAGGAATTTTCATTTGCGACTTCTCTCTCATTTCGGTATGCCGAGTCACATTTGATTTGTGACGTCATATGCGAGCAGCTAATTCCTACATAGCGAATGGTAAAAATTCAATGAAATGTCATTTTCTCAGAAAATTGAAAATGGTTTTCACTGTTCCTTTTGTATATCAATATACAAATCATTTCACACCCGATCATGAATAGAAAACAAAATTAAGACATCAGGAACCATAAAAAATTTGAAATTCATGCATTTTATATTACATAACACATGGGGCAGCTGCTCGTTTATGACGTCACAAATCCAAAACTTTGAACTCTAATGATTTTTTTACTCTTCAACGGATTTTCCTCAAAACTTCACCAATATTTTTTACTATTTTTTCTGCTATTTTTACGACAAAGTTTTCTTCAGGGTGAACTTCCCCTTTAACAGAATGTAACTGAATATATACATGTAAAATTTGTCTGATTTTGGAAGATGTCAATGATGATGGTGAGGATGGTGGTGGAGATGATTTAAGAGGTGATGACTGCAATGATGATTATGATTAAATAAATGCTGATGGTGGAAACAAAATTGTAAAGCATTTATCATAAAACAACATAAATTTGCCAACACATAGCAAAAATTAACAATAGCACGTTATATATATGTTGCACAACTACTTATGCCGTGTTTGCATAAAATGAAGAAGAAAAAAAGTCCAATACATGCTAAAAGTCATTTTCATACAATAACGGATAACATTTCTAGATCTTTTGTGCCTTATACAGTGTACGTATATTTACAAAATTTTGCTTTTTCATATTGTGACTTGAACGCATCAAATTAAAATGGTAGAGAATTTGATTAAGCTTTCGTAAACATCTTCCAGTTTTTCATGAAGTCATGAGTAAATTATGAGCACTAACTCTAATCAACCCCCACCTGCCCCCCCCCCCCCCCCCCCCCCCCCCCCCCCCCGTGTCACATCTGACTTCTGATAGGATAGGGTCCAGTGCCTAATATTATTTGGACATTTTATTTCTTTATTGACATTATCATTGTTGTTGTTTTTATCATTATTATTATTATCATTATTATAATTATCACTATTATTATTATTATTATTAATTTCATTATTATTATTATCATTATTATTATTATCATTATTATTATCATCATCATTATTATTATTATAGTTATTATTATTATTATTGATTACTGTTATTATCATTGTTATTTTTGTAATTGTTGGAAATATCGTTATTAATAATGTTTGAATTATTATTTTCCATTTTTTTTTCAGGTTCCAAGCTGAAGCAGGTGAAGGAGGCTGCCCCTGCAGCAGGAGCAGCAGCAGCTACCATAGCAGAAAAGGAGAAAACACAATATGAGGGTAACTCTTATGCTCTTACGCTAAACCAGGGGGGCTGTTTCATAATGCTGTTTGTAAGTTAAGTGTCACTTTAAGAAAGACTGGTGATCATTTCACAATTGAATGTTCATTGGTGATTATTTGGCGTATAAGAAAGGTTCACCAGTCATTCTTTAAGTTGCTCTTAATAACTCACGAACAGCTTTATGAGACATCCACCGGGTTTCCGTCTTACGAAGAGTTGTGATCAATCCAATCAACCTCAGCTGTATGGAAATCCGTCATTGTCACGTGGGAAGTGACTTTTTTTTAAAATTATTTATCTACTGCTGCTTGACACCAAATAAGGAATACGTAAAAACTGAGGATTACAGTTATGAAAGATTTAATCAAAGCTCTTAAATCATTCTGTGGTCTCCTTTGATTTCTTTTACAATGATTTACATGAAAATATACATGAATGTGGATTATGGATAACAAAATATAACTTAACGGTAATCGTTGATGTGAGCCCCCATCATCCTATCTGGTCTGACATGCCCCACTCGGCCCTGGTGGTCGGTCCAGTTCCTGGCCTCCGCAGCTTGCGATGTCTCTTCCACTCGGCCTCGGCCTCCGCAGACTGTGTTACCCCTTGATGAGTAGCCCCCAGATAAGAGAGATGTGGCTTCAACGAATTAGTGGACGAGATCGAGCCCCCAATGATGACATGAATTTTGACCAGTCATGTCGGTGGAGAACCGGCGGCAGCTGGGGTCGTTATCTTGTCACCGACGTAGTCCCTCAGTTTTAACTTAAAACTGCCTACACGAACATCTATATATATATATATTTTCTTGTACAATCATTGTCAAAGAAATCAAAAGAAACATTGAAAAGGTTTGATTAAATCTTTCATAACTGCAATCCTCAGTTTTTACGTATTCCTTATTTGGTGTCAAGCAGCAGTAGATAAAAAATAAAAAAAGTCACTTCCCACGTGACAGTCATAATATTTCCTGCTAGAAATTTGCACAATGTCCTTTTGTAAGCAAAGAGGACCATACTGAATTGTCAAGAAAATGATGAATAAATGAATGAAAATTCATTTCTAGAAAGCATTTTGAATGAACACACATTTTTTGTTTTGATGGTGCTGGCTTTCCATAGTTGTGGTTGATCGGATCGATTGCAACTCATTGTAAGACGGGGTCCAGATTATTTACAATATACTTCAGAAGTCTACGCTACCGTACATGTACTTTGGCAAAAGGAAGCAAGTTACAAAAGTACCATTTGTTGTAAATGAGCAATGTGTGTTCGTCATTTACGTAGGCGTCAATGCAATTTAACAGCATATTTTCTTCCATTGAACGATCATTTCTTCTCCAAATTTGGCCTGAACGTGCAACATACATAGGGTGTTTCAGAAATGACAATAACCTAGATTTTGATGATGTGTCACTGGCTTCATTTTGTCAAAGTTGGGCAGTACTGCTTGTAGGTGTTCATTTACAGTGCTTCTGTGCAAATGATGCTAGGAAATGCGTGTTAACACAGATCATGATAAACAAAATTGACCTCCGATTGATCTGCTTGTGTATGATTGAGAATCATTTTGTATGTTTGAATATAATATTGGTTTGATGATTATCGATCAAAGAGATATTCTTACCCCTCCCCTTTCTTCTTTTCATTCTTCTCTTCTTTCCCTTTTCTTGGTTTGCCTTTACTTTCATTCGTCTTCCTTCTCCTTCATTGTTTCTTTTTATTCTGTGTTTCATTTTCTTCTTTTTCTTGTTGTTATTGTTCTTCTTCTTCTTCCTCATCTCTTCTTCTCCTCCTCCTTCTTCTCCTCCTTCTTTTTCTTCTTCTTCTTCTTCTTCATCTTCTATTTCTTCTTATTCCTCTTCTTTTTCTTCTTCTTCATCATCATCTTCATCTTTTTAAAACTTCTTCTTCTTCTCCTTCTTCTCCTTCTTCTTCATCCTCCTCTTCTTCTCCTTCTCCTCCTCCTCCTTCTTCTTCATCTTCTTAAAACTTCTTCTCCTCCTTCTTGTTCTTCTTCTTCCTCTTCTCCCTCTCCTTCTCCTTCTCTTCCTCCTTCTTCTTCATCTTCTTAAAACTTCTTTTCCTTTGACTTTTCTTCATTCCCATTTTCCCCTTGCCCACTCTTCTATCTCTCTGAATATCTATACATTTGCAACCTCCTCTCTCCTCCCCTCCTTCATCCCACGCCCTTTCCCGGTATCACCATTTCTCTTCTTTTGACTTCTTTTCTCATCCTTCTCATCCCCTAGATGGAGAATGGAAGTGCCTTGTAAAGACTGGTAGCCTGTCTACCAAAGCCAGTGTCATCCTGGTGGTGTATGGACACAAGAAGGTATCGGAACCCTTCACTCTCGGTAAAGGTGGGCCCAAGCTGTTCAGCCCAGGCAGTGAAGACAAGTTCAAGGTTTGTGAGATGTGTTTGGTCACCGGCCTTCATTTATATTTTGTGTGCATACAGACAGTGTACATGCATGCTATTATGCTGACTGTTTCCAACAGATTAGTTACATACATGTAATGTACAATATGCATATGAAATGCACATATCAGAGGTGGACCTACCAAGATATTTGACCAATCCAATTCGTCAAAAATCATTTGATGACATTGATAGAGTTGATCGAAAGAGGAATGTACTAATATGACAACATTCAACACCCTATTATTTCCTTTTTTTGAATCAATGCTGGTTTTGTACAATGATTGTCTGTAAAATAACATTTGTTTTTGTATATATGTTGTATCTTTAGGTCAACCTACAAGGTCTTGGTAACATCTACAAGATCAGGATAGGATTAGATTCCTACAAGGCCTCTTGGAGATTAGACACGGTAAGATATGGACCCTGTTGCACAAACCTTTAGCCTGGCTCGCTCCTTTGCGTTCTAATCTGCGTATTGCTGGGTTACATGTAGCTGAAAACAGCAATACATGGTTTGACGCAGGTTACAAGCTCGTTAAAGCTTGTATGAAGTTGAAGCAGTGAAGCGTGTTCATACGAGCTAAAGCAAGGTAATGTGACAAAAATTTAGCACTGATGTTGTGTCGATGCCTGCATGAGCCCCTCGCTGTTGCTCGTTGTTGCTCTTCCACGCCCGTCCGTGCTCCCATCTACTCATCACCACTCGCCTTTGCTTGTATGTAAACACATGGGGCATTGGGATACTTCAGTTCCCTTTTCAGTATAGATTATTTGAAAACCCTTAAATAGTTTTGCTGGGTCAGAATAAATTTATAAAAATGAATGAAGTATTACCAAAAATCATTTCAACCTTTGCGTACTGAATTGTTAATTTCTCATATGTTGCGTATGTTTCACACAAGGATTTCCTGTTTCCCCTAATGTAATGGGTTAGCACTGTAGCTATTCAGATGCACCCAAATAGATTATCATTGTCAGCTCACATAGGATTGCCAAATACATACAATCCTATCGCAGTGCATGGGATAAATCTGGCACATACAGATCCACCCATTACCTCTCTCACACCCCTTGATTTATGTAATTTTCAATGTTTGTAAATTATCCTTGATTTTTTTTTAGGTGAGTCTGATAGAGCCGTCCAGCGGTGACAAACACGTCTGTAAGTTTAAGAATCGTTGGCTGTCTCTGAAGGAAGATGATGGCGATCTTTGGAGAGAACATGCCATAGCTCTACCTGGGAAGAAACCTCTACCTAGTAAGTAATCTTAGGTGATGATGATGGTGATGATGATGTGGGTGATGTTGTGGGCGATGATGATGATGGTGATGTGGGTGATGACGATGATGATGATGATGGAGGTGATGATGATGATAATGTTGGTGATGATGATGATGGTAATGGTGATGGTAATAATGATGGTGATGATGATGATGATGATGGTAATGATAATGTGGGTGATAATGATGGTGATGATGATGTTTATGATGATGGTGATGATGATAATGTTGGTGTGGATGATGATGATGATATTGATGATGATATTTATGATGGTAATGATGATGATAATAACAACTTAGTCTTATATAGCACTTTTCATGAAATCATATCAAAGCGCTTTACAATGTAGAACATACAAAATATACAAACAAAAGTGAAATTAGAAATCTTATAACTAAGAGAGAAAAAAAATCAAGGACACTGTAAATGGGGCTATGTTGAATATGCTTTCTTCATGAGGTACGTCTTTGACGATGTTTATGATGATGTTGATTGAGAAGGTCACAGAGGAAACAATTTAGAAAAGCATGAAGAGCATAACTGTCTCTCCTCTTATCTTTTCCATGACACAAATTCTAATAATACAAATAATGATACATGTACAAATTCTTATGTTTTTTTTGGTCAACTACTCAAATTTTGGAATTAAGTTCAAGGACATAGAGAAATATATTCTCATGAGGGATTTATTGCAGCTAAATATGACAGCATTCAAAGCACTAGTTTCTCCCTGTCACTTCCCTTTTTGTTTTCTTGTTTGTGATTCTGCCCTTCCTGCATTTGTACATGTAACTCACCTTCATAATCAAATGCATTCATGTACACCCTAAGTCCAGCTTTCTTCAAGAGTTTAACATCATTATTTGATCATTTTGTTTACTCTCTTTTTTATTTACACTGAATCTTTGGTATTGTACATTTGGACCGTGTTATTGTATTCATCTTAATCTTTACACACACAAAACAAGAAGACAACATCATATCTATGTGTGCAATAAATCATGTCATATGATTCTGCTTTTTCTCCTGGACTTCTCCTGTTGTCAAATGAATAAATATGATATACCATGAAATCCAATTATGTTTCACCTTGGAAAAGTCCTCATATATCCTCTTAATGTTTTGTCCATATCTGCTCATTGGAAATCAAACCTTTTTATCTTTCCTGGACATCCAAGGTCAATGAAATTCTTTATATATAAACACATTTCAGTTAGTAAGTATTTTCTCCCGCTCAATTCATTCTAATCTTATTATCACTGACCCCGACGATAATTTGTACATCTGCTCTTCCAGTGATGCAGTACTTTGTTATGGTTGCCACGGGAACGGAGCCCAACTCGGCGACAGATGCCAACGTCTACATCAACATCTTTGGGGAGAAGGGTGACACCGGCAAGAGGCTTCTTCATAGATCTAATAATGATGATACATTTCTGGAAGGCCAGGTGAGAGGAATAAAGAAAGGATGGTGATGATGATAATGGGAGGAGATAGAGAGATGATGATGTATAGATTTTATAATGGAGGAAGTATGAATTAGATTAATGGCAGAAGTTAGTCAAGTGACCCTCAGTAATAAAAAAATACACTTCCCAATTGTATTATTTACATATGATTCATAAATACATTACATTTAGGTTCTTCAATTTATCATAAAGTCTTATCAAAATATAGTTAGGAGTATGACTGTATGTAGTTGTAGTAATAATGTATTATGTTAGTAGTCTGCTATTGAAAATTAAAAAAAAGAGTAAATATCCAAGGGTATGTTTGTAGATTGTGTGAATTTGAGTTAAGCTTTGAATGTGATGCTTTACAAATCTTCTAACAGCTGTTTGGAATATTTCTCATCTGATGGGGATTAATGGGCGAGGGGGCCGTTTCATAAAGCTATTCATAAGTTAAGAGCGACTTTAAGAACGACTGGTGAACCTTTCTTCCGAGTTGAACCATCGCCAATGAAAATGTTGGTGTATACCATTCACCACAAGAAGGGATCACCAGTCGTTCTTAAAGTCGCTCTTAACTTACGAACAGCTTTAAGAAACATCCACCAGATCTCTGTTTACCCCCTCCATCTGTCTAATATACGTTTCATGCAACATTTGTGTTGGTTTCAAAGTTTTGTAAAATGTTGAGTTTGTGCGGTTAAACGTGTCTTAACTTACCGGTATGTTTATATTATTACATGTACATGTATCATCAAATGATTTCAGTTATTGAATTTAATTTTAAATGAGCATTTTACTAAATTCATGATTTCAATTTGGCTTATTTTATTTTTTATGTATTAAAGGGTGGTTATCTCGACAAACCTTGATAGGTTTTTATGACCTCCTAATTCCAATATTATATCTCTTTATTCTCATTTGTATCTGTTTAATACTTGTTTTACATGTACCTTACATTTTCTTGCTTTATTATTGCACATTGTATTTGCTATTACTGTATTCTATACTCTGTATTGATTTTTATTGGAATTGAATAAAACATTGAATTGAAAAAAAAAATACAAACCTGTCGATGATGCCTTTCATCTTGGCTCACAGGTGGACTGTTTTGAGTTGGAGGCCGTATCGGTCAAGAAACCTACCAAGGTTGTGATTGGTCATGATGGGGATAGCCCCGGAGAGGGATGGTATCTCCAACAGGTCACCATCAAGGACAAAAAAGACTCCAAGACAGAATACATCTTCAAATGTGAAAGGTACATTGCTTCTTCTTTAAGAAAAATTCTCTACTGTAATAATCATTTGTATAAATCTGCCCCTGGATTGTTAGTAGTATTCATGCTAAGACCCCTGAAAAGAATATTCCATCTTTGTAGAATTGATCAGTTCAGATCAATTTATTTATTTCCAATAAAAAAAAATTACAAAAAAACATGACTGTATGTACATGTATACAACATATGAGCTAATGTAAACTACATTATTAGTGTAATGAAAAGTCTTTAAAAGTATGTATAATCTTGGAAATATTCCATTATTTCAGAAAGTTTATGAACAAAATAATCCTCTGACAAGCAAACTATAGCATGTTTCTGACATGAAATAAGCTATTAAAATCAGTATTGGAATATACCTTCTTCGTGGATCATTTCCACCTGAAAAGACTCCTATAGCATCCGACTTTGTAGAATGAACTATGGTACATGTACTTCTCCGTTACTTAAGAAAGTCTATCACACAAAACAAATGTTACATGTACATGTACATTGTAAACTGTATCTACTGTACATATATATTATAAAGTCTCTGAAAGTGAAACAGAGTACATGTTCAAGTATCTCACTCCTTACTTAGAATAATGACAAGCAATTTGAATAAATGTGCATACTGGACAAGATTTTAATTTCAATCTTTCTTGTTCTTAAATTGTAGATGGCTTGATGCAGGACAGGACGACAATGAGATTGAGAGAGAACTGGCACTCACTGAAACAAGGACGATAAAACGTAAGATCTTTGAAATGATTCGTGAAATGATTAAAATGGGCCGTCGGTAATGCTGGTCACTTATAAACCTATATTTCTAGATATTTGAAAAATAAATGTATGGTGACTTACTACTTGCAGCACTTTAAAAAAATCAACAGACTTTTATACATGTAGCATGTTACATGATGATGTACAGTGGTGCTAAAAAGTTAGTGAACCCCATCACAAAAATGAACATAAGTTTAAAGTGTATCTAAAACTTTTGCCATGTTTTAGATGTTTAATTGTGAAGTCAGGTATATAAATTATTACATTGAATGAAGTTTGTTTCCCTTGGCTCGCCGATCATTGTAATAATGTTGCTGTCCAGTCCATTAAACACTCAGCATGAAGGAATGCATTTTCTGATGGGGTTCAGTAACTTTTTAGCAACCACTGTACACCATGATGTAACATGTAACATGCTTTAAAAGTCTGATGATTTTTTTTTAAGTGCTGCCAGTAATAAGTCACCCTGCATGTATTTTTTCAAATACATCATATATCTAGAAATATATATATTCATATATCTAGAAATGGTTTTCCATATAAAGTGACCAGCATTATACATGTACCGACTGCCCATTTTAATGATACTTGTATATCACATTTGCAATAACAGTTTTAAGAGATTGAAATCCTAATTTGAGTTGATAATATTAGTTACCATATTTCTAATGCGAACATATCAACTCCGAGGAATGCTCAAGGTGCCTGACAACTCATCATAAATTCAAATATAAATAGTAAATTGGAAAAATATAAAATCATATATAAACAAAAAATCCGCTCAAATTCGTAAGGAGAGGGAGGGTCATGACATTGTGCATTATTCTGTTATTATTAGAAGTCTTTGTGAAATAGGCCCCAGATGATGTTAACTGTACAACTTCTGCAAACTGTGCATTCATTGTTTATTATTGAATAGATTCAAGGATGCTGCCAATAGTGAGTTAGTGTGTACATGTGTGCAAGTCACATATTCATGCCTCGATTCCTTAACTGTTGCATATTATCCAATTCAATTCAATTCAATTTATTCAACAATAGAAATATCAATTTACAAATCACACAGTGTTAATATCCAATAGATAATACAAGAAATGGCTAGGACCATAAAAATATCAAATTGCTTGTAGAGAATGGCCCAAAAAGACAATAGCATTTACAATATTTGCAATAAATACCCTTGAGCAAGCTTCATTACAACAACATACTCATAAATGTCCAGTATTTTAATGCAATAATCAACCATCTGTATGTCCATGTTGATAATTTGTGGAACATTCACTCCACTTTTGTTCACAGCAAATGATTGGGAGATATTCATTGTGACAGGCTCTATGAGTGAGGCCGCTCTGCCTTCACCGGCGACACTGGTGGTCTACGGAGACAAGGATAAGACGGAGGTTGTCCTGGAACCCCCTCATGGGGACGGATTCCAACCAGGCAGTGCTGAGACGTTCAGGGTAAGTTGAAGGCTCTTCAGGGTAATGCCATGAGGTTTGTACTTTACATTGTAAGTGCGATCTTATGTACATGTATGTGTCACCAAGAGGAGCATTTCATGAAGAGACTTTATTACCGACGTTTTAATCCAACTAGTACAGTTTTATCTGACAGTTGCCATAGTAACAGTTCTTCTCAGCCAATCAGGGAAAACTGTCAGATCTGACAACTACATGTATTGATGAAACGGTTCCCAGTCGTGGATCCAGCCGGATGAGACACAATACCATTTCAGGGGCCATTTTTTTAATTATTGGTTTCTGCACAATAATCTGCCTCTCAAAACTATTGTGTCATATCTGGCTCGATCTGCACCTGGTGTCAACCTCCTGAAATGATTTTTTTTCTATTTCATATGAAAATTTGTAACCCTCTCATATTGTGATGGGTTGAGCAGTGCATGAGTAAAGTAAGATTGAAGAAAAAAGGGGGATTGGACATACATATAGTTGATTATTCCATGGAATTGACCTTAAGTGCTCCTTTCGACCACAACTTAGAGCTGGAATCTTATTCTGTTTCTTTCACTTATACTCCACACATAAAATATGCTAGATCATTATATACTTTGAGAGGCATACCATATACATACACATGTAGCTCGAGTGCGACATGATGGTGCTGTATGCAGGTGTCACATGTGCACCCCTCTTATAGCACTTTTGGGGTGTATTTTGTATTTTTTTTAATTCTTTATATTTTATTTCATCTATATTTTGATCTATATATTATATTTTCTGCATGTAGGTCAATTTTGGCGATATTGGTAGACTTGTCAAGGTCCGGCTTGGTCACGAGGACAACGAGTCCAGCTGGTACGTGAAGACGATGAGGATGGTTGATCTGAATACCAACGAGGGGCAAGATTATGAGGTTGACCGTTGGATGTCCAGGAGCAATGATGACCGGGATGTCTGGAGGGAATTGGCTGCAATCTGGCCCGGTCAGAGAACTGCACCTGGTAATGCTTCTGTTACATCAATACTTTATTTTATCCAGACATCAAACATAGATAACTTTGATTATATTCACTTAGTATGCAAGCTGTTGGTGTACTTCTTAGACAGTCCAGTATAGGCCTGGGAGTAAACGTCGATTGATCGAATGGCTTGCCGCCGATCGCTAATCGATTAGCAAACTGATATTTTGTTTCTTGATTTTCTTGAAATGAACTTTCATGGACTTGTTTTTTTTTCTTATAATATAATCATAAACTTTATTGTATCAATTCTTCATTTTCATCACAGTTGCAAGATATTATGTCCAAGTATTCACCTCGACCGAACCTGAGGCCTCCACCAGTGCCAGCATCTATGTCAACCTGATTGGAAAGAACCACGACTCTGGCAAACGATACCTGGTCCGTCCCAAGACCAACAACAAAACGCCCTTCCAGTCCGGTCAGATGGACGGTTATGAGGTGGAAGCCGTCTTCCTGGGTAAGGTGTCAAAGGTCATTGTGGGGCATGATGGGAAGGAGGAAGGTCAGGGTTGGTGCTTGGAGAAGATCGTTGTCAAGGAGTCTAGGACGGCCAAGAATGAAGCCATATTCCCGTGTGAAAAGTAAGTTCTGCTCTTTATTGTTCTCTATTGTTTTTAAGGTGATTTTAATGACATAAAAGAAAAGGTAAGCATGTTTGTATGATTGTTTTTATGTGTCATAGGTCACTAGCCATGATAAGTACTATAGTCTTCAGAGAAACGGTACTTTTGGTCAGAAGCTCTTGGTATACATGTACAATATTGAGATGTATGTTTGATAATTATTATTCTTTTTTATTCATAATATGTCTAGCCATCATGTCCATATAAATGAACATTGTATGGGTGACAATGTAAAATTTCTCAGTACATGTATTTATTTAAATTTTCCCAAAACTTTTTAATTTGACCGTCAACATTCTCATTTACAATTATATATCTATTTTGTCTACAGATGGCTTGATACTGGGAAGGATGATGGTAAAATAGAAAGAACTCTGGTCCTTGGCAAGCCTTCAGCAGGTGAGTTTATCATTATTGAGAATAAAAGAAAAGGTATTTTTAAGCAAATTATCGACAATAACCTGTATTCTGATTAATACTCTGGTCTAAAGTTGGGATTTAATTATGAAAAGCCGATTGTGACACAAATCTCTAACAGAAATGACTGCCCATTTTGATGGATAATAAGACCAGAGATTTAGTCTCCCCACCCCCCCTCCCCCATCCTAACATTGTATCAGTGCCGGGGGGTGCAAATTTCTCAAAAACTGCACAAGATTTTATAGAAAAAAGTCACCGAACGATGTGGTTCTATCTTTTTGTATTACAGATTTATTACCCGCAAAATAACGGTGGGGGGGGGGGGGCTGAACCAGCCCCATTCTTTACTATTAGCATTAAAATATATAAGTGACACTTCAAATTTATTTATAAATGAGAGAAGACATTTTATTCAGAATTGCTTAAACTTTGCTCAATGCAGCCCCGAACACAGTCACATCGGCCTCTGCATCTGCTACCACGGACATCATCACCTTAAAATGGAAAGCTCCCTCAACGCCAGTCACCTCTTACATTGTGACCTGTGACCCACCTGACCCCAAGGAGTCAAAGGTCACCCTGAATGACCCCAAGGCTACAGAGGTCGTGTTCGGTGACCTGACCCCCGGAAAGGAGTACACGTTTGGTATCGTGGCGGTTAATAAGAAGAAAGAAGGGGAGAAAGTTACGGTTAAGGCTACAACGAGTGAGTACTAAAATGACTGGATTAATGTGTTGTTTTGGCTTTGCTAAATTTGCCAGATGGATCTAAACAATAGCATAAAATATTTATGTCCAACCCCTATATACATGTACATGTATGGCCTTATGGAAATGATTTCTCGCTGTTTTCTAGTTCATATGAAAAGTTTTAAAAATACTTTCAAATTATAATCATCTAATAATATATCAGTAATAATATATCTGTAAAGCGGTTAGACATGTCTTTCCGATGTAATAAGCGCTAATAATAATAATAATAATAATAGGCATTTATATAGCGCCATCTATCTAGAAATATTCTATTCCGAGGCGCGTTTTTTATTACTATTATTACCCCGGCTTTAGCCCGAGCTCCCTTTCAGCGCTCATGCATTCAAGGAATTAATCCTGCCAGGTACCCATTCACCTCACCTGGGTCGAGTGCAGCACAATGTGGATAAATTTCTTGCTGAAGGAAATTAAGCCATGGCTGGGATATCGCTACATATATATAAAAGCAGATTATTATTATTATAATAATTATTAATGGCTCAAGTTCTTCACTGAGGGGAGTGGGAATAGAGAATATTAGGAATCAGATTGGCATGTACAAAAGGATGATTACTTATAGAGTTGTCCATATTCTACGAAACTTAACTCCTAACAAATTTGAAACTTTCAACTGCTTGTTGATGGATGATACATGTATATAATTACCATATTTCTTTTTTTATTCTTTTTTTTTTTTCTTTCATAGAAAGATTTTATTCAGAAATCAAACACGAAAGCAATTCAATTTACAAAAGAATCATGAAGCGAACATGTTTACAACAACTGTACATGCGTGCTATTATCTAATGATATGACAAAGTTATGATGTTTTTGACTGAGAACCCTTTCAATTTCACAATAGCGTTTCAATACGCTCTTAAAAGAGCTAAAACACAACCGATTACCCTTACAACGTGTGGAAAAAATGAAATATTTAGCATAAAGAATATAACGGTTTACAGTAGAGTATTGAGCGTCAGGGCAACCAAACAAAAATAAATTCTTATTCAAATACACGTTATTGTTCAAATAAGAGGTTTGGAAGTTTTGAATAAATTGTTGAGTTACAGGGCAGTCCCAAAACAGATGTGAAATACTTTCAACAGAGGAAGAACAAAATGTACATAAATTAGATTCAGACAAGCCAATATCGTAAAGATGTTTGTTCACCCCCATTATCCGATTGAAAAGTTTATATTGAAAGTAGCGGAGTTTTGTAGAAAGACAGCATTTAAAGGGAATCATATACAATCTGTTCCAATTATTAACCGGTTCATTTAAAATGGATGCCCATTTTGATTGCGAAGTGGGGGACTTTAAGATTTTATCAACAGAAATTCTATGGATAAACTTGCATACCTTAAAAACATTATTTAAATTATACAACAAATCTTCTTGAGTTGTTTTACTCTCAACAAGATGTTGACTAAAATGTTTCCATTCATTGGGTATTGCAGAAATCAATGAATGATATTCAAGAAAATTACAATTAATTTTGTATTTTTGTAAAAAAGTTGTATGTGAGAGAAAATTGTTTTGTTCATCCATTAAATGTTTAATACTGATGATCCCATTTTTAAGCCAAAGTTGTTTACATAAAACTTTCCCATCTACTTTGATCAATGAGTTATTCCATAACACTTGATTCTTTATATTCAAATCAGATAAATTAGGAGAGAATGTTAAACGACTCCAAGTAATTAAAATTTCTCGAATGAATTGATTTTTTATTTGTAATATTTTGGGATCATCGTATTTTAAATTACATGTCCAAAACAATTCTCCTCCAAAGGTGACCAAGTTGTGTTCGAAAAAACATTTCCATTTTCCTTTATTTTCTGTGCTCATATAACGTTTAACCCACGCAATTTTCAAGCCAGAAATTACAGAAGGTAAATGTAACATTTTCAATCCACCTTGACTATAGTCTCCAATAATTGTAAGACGACTGATTTTATCCGTTTTTTCATTCCAAATAAAAGAGTAAATTAAATGTTCTAATTCTTTCAAAAAATCTTCAGGAGGTTTTGGTAATACAGACAACAGAAATATAATTTGAGAAAGGCCGAGTGACTTCAAAATAGTTATTTTCCCTATTGGAGTTAAATTTCTCATTTTCCATACTCTTAAAACATTCTTTATTTTCTTAAGCTTTGGAATAAAATTCAATTCAAATATGTCTTTTAAGTCAGGTGAAAAATATACTCCCAATAATCTAAATGGGCCATTAGAAAATCTTAATCCGGAAAAGGATATGTCTGGAGGATGTGCTTTGTAATAACCAAGTGCCACAATTTCAGATTTATTTCGATTAATGCAAAGCCCTGAAAAAACCTTAAATTCATCCAAAATATACATAATGATTTTAAGAGACTTGACGTCATTTATATAAAATGTTGTGTCATCTGCATAAGAGTTCAGCTTAATTTCTATTCCATTCACTGTTATACCTTTAATATCACTGTTTCCCCTTATCCATAAACACATAATTTCATTACAAATGATATAAAGAAGAGGACTTAAAGGGCAGCCCTGCCTTACTCCGCATGAAATTTGAAAAAATTCTGAAGCATGTCCATTATTCAAAATACAAGAATATATATCATTGTACATAACTCTAATCCATAATATCAAATCTTCACCAAAATTAAAATATTTCAAAGCTTGAAGTAAAAAGGACCATTCTAATTTATCAAATGCCTTTTCTATGTCGGCCATTAACATAAAACCGGGAATATCGTGTTCATTTGTAAATTCAATCATATCTAAGGCTAAGCGAATATTTTCACCAATATACCGACCATGTAAAAATCCTGTCTGGTCATTATTGATAATACCACCTAACACCTTTCGCAATCTCAAAGCTAAACATTTTGCAAGTAGTTTATAGTCGGTGTTTAAAATAGAGATGGGCCTCCAACTTTTTAAAAGCAAAGGATTTTGGTCTTTTTTAGGAATGAGATGAATAATTCCTCTCCTCTGATCCAATGACAATTTACCTTGTATAAAGGAATAATTAAAACTATTGATTAAAACATCTCCTAATTCTTTAAAGAAAAATTTATAGAATTCACACGGGAACCCATCCGTTCCCGGAGTCTTGTTGTTATTCATTGATTTCAGAGCATTAACACATTCTTGCATTGTTATAACACCTTCACATTTCTTTTGTAACTCTGGTGATAAAATATTGCATTTATCACCCTGAGGTAAAATATCGTAAAGATCAATTTGAGATGGATGAGATGATGTGAATATAGTTTGATAATAGTCTCTGAGAGAAATTAGTATTTGTTTTTGTGAAGTCACAATTATATGATTATCAATTTGTAATTTAGTTATAACATTCTGTCGTTGATTCCTTTTTTCAAGATTTATAAAATAACGTGTGTTTCTTTCACCATTTTCGATCCAATTAGCTCTTGCTCTTATAATTGCACCTGCTGTCTTTCTCTCATATAACATCTCAAGATCCTCTTTACAAGATATTATCTCATTTTTAATCACTTCAGATTGATTCTGGGAATAACTGGACTCAAGGAATTTGAGTCTAGCTATAATATTTTTTTCTCGAGCTCTACCTTGCCTGGCTTTCTCTATTGAATAGCCAATCGTTAATGATCTAATTTGACATTTAAGAAAATCCCAGAACGTATTAGGATCTAAATTATTCAAAAACATATTCTTGTTTTCTTTTATACAATCACGAACCAATTCCGTGTATGTTTCATCTTGTAATAATGAAGTATTATATTTCCAAAAACCTCTCCCCCTAGTTTTATTTAAAAAATGTAAATTACAAAATATCGCCGAATGGTCGGTTTTGAAACCAGGTAGGATATCACAATTATCAATTTGTGTAATCAAGTTGTGCGAAACTAAGAAAAAGTCCAAGCGACAGAATACATTTCTTGAATGCCAAGTAAACTTCTGGATATCAACATTATGAAAGCGCCAAATATCTACTAAATTATATTCATTCATTATTATATCAATTGAATTTAAAGAGTGCAAATGTGTGGTTTGGCGGCCACCTTTTTTGTCTTTGTTTACATCCAAAACCAGATTAAAATCCCCACCCCAAAGAACAGATTCACAATCAAATTCTTGTAACTTATGAAGTATTTCATCAAAAAATGTATGATTATCGTCGTTAGGACCATACACATTTATCAGTGTGATTTTTTGTTGATTTAAAATGGTATCTAATATTACAAAACGACCAAACTCATCGTGATATTCTTTATTAACAGTAATATCTAAAACGTTTTTCAAAAGAATACATACTCCTCGACTATTGGAGGTTCCATGCGAAAAGAAAACTGAACCCACTCCCCAATCCTCTACCCAACTTTTTTCGTTAGCAATGGTAGAGTGGGTTTCTTGTAAAAAGAAAATACTTTTTTATTCTTCCTGATATTGTTTAATGTCAAACAGGCAAATACTTAAATTTTTTAAACAATTATTCAGATTTTAGTATATTATCATACTGTTGTGACTGTTGTTACTCATACAGTTTATGTATGTGTAGTATTTAAAGCTTATTTTCAATCTATAATCTAGCTGTTTATTGTAAGATCCAGAAAAATGCAGAAAAAAATCCTAAGTCAATCATATTTTTGTAAAAATTGATGCAATATGTCAGCATGTCTTCTTTTACACTCATTTTTGTTTCCATATTTAGAACCTAACAAAGTGCTGGATGCAACTATTGAGAGTGCGCTGACCTCCATAAAGGTCACGTGGAAATCACCTGAAGGTCAACTGACCGGTTACCATGTCAAGGTATCTCCCTCGGACGCCAAGAAGTCTTCACTCAAGATCAAAGATGTTGCCACGACAACGGCCGAATTCGAAGGCCTGATGCCTAACAAGGACTACAAGGTTCAGATTGTCACGGTTGCCGGGGAAACCGAGAGCGAGAAGGTCACTCTCGAAGGAAAGACCAGTGAGTAAAAATTACATTTCATTGGATGCGGACACTCGGGTGCCATTTCGTAAGAAGTTACAACTTTGGAAACATTGATTGTGATTAGGTGCTGAACTCTGTTACCATTGGAATGAGTACATGTAGTTTCCATTTTTAATAGTGCTGTACATGTATAATAATGAAATGCTCCCTGTACATGTACATGTATTTCTTAAAGCTTATTATTGGCAAGCTTTTAGTGACTTAACTGAATTTGGCCAAGAGCAAATGTTGCTATATACATGTATATGCTTTTATTTTGCATGTGTAATTGATTGCATGTTTCATACATGTAGAACAGGGCACTAGTTACATTTATGTTTCAAGCTTAAAGATTTTGGTGATCAATACATTTATCTTTATAATGTCACTACTTTTAAGCAAATATCTTAAACTAACTCCCTTTGACAAGAAAACTGCATGTACTTGCACTTTTATATTGTTATATTTTTTGTTAAATTCTTGATGATTTGTCATATTATTTTCACAGTGCACATACTGATAACAGAGTGGCCTCTTTAATGTAGTTTGTTTCCATTCAAATTTATTTTCAATAGTAACTAAAACTAGGATTTACATTTTAACAAAGATTTGCCTGAAACTGCAATACAGTTATCCATTAAGAGTTTAACCACCTGTGCCGAAAGCGCAGAAACATTGTTAGCCTAACAGAGAACTAACGTAAGCTCAGTCACATCTTTCAGATTGTTAAGTCAAAAAATTTATGTCATTGTTAAGCAATGCATTGTTGTATATGTAACATTAGGCATCACTCCCACATTACCGACTGTTAGTACACTGTTAGCGCTAACAACGTTTCTGTGCGGTCAGTACCGAAGTAGTGTTGTAGAAAGTGGGTTTCACTTATCCCTTCTCATTACTCTTTGATTTCTGCTCCAGCAATGCCCGAACTGATTGTCCTTCCCGTCATTGACCACTCCACCTCCTCTGGAACAGACCACCTAGAGGTTTCCTGGAAGAAACCTGATGGAGATATTACTGGCTACAGGGCTGTACTACAACCATCGGAAGGTACAGTTCACAAGGATATTTCTGTGTTTTCCCCCTCCCAATGCGTTTAACCTTTGATTATAGTAAAGATAGGTTGTAGATTTAATTCTAGGAACCCACATCATTGTGTTACCTAGAGGCCTTCTGGCAGAAATCTACTGGCTATAATGTATTCCTACAATCATTCAGGAGGTACATTTTACAAAGTGCCAGTGCCACCTAGTGCTTTTATCCTTTCATTATTTCAGTTACTACTTAGGGTATATTGTAGATAGTGTTCATGTTCGAAATAATTTCATTGCCCCCCCCCTCCCCAGATTCATTAAATCTTTGGTTACTACTAAGTAACAGTTTGGGATAATATGTCATTTTAAAAACAGATCACCTTGAGGTCTTGAAGACAGCTGATGCAGAGGTTACCTGGCTTTGAGGCACCTCTTTTGAAAAGTCAGAGCCCCTTGTTTCCTGCAGGAATTCCACAGGTCTCTCTTCGTTGCCATTCCTCCAAGATTATCAGAGACAAATCAATATGGGGATGGCTGAAAATCCGCACTGGAAGACACTCAGCACCTTGTAAAGTGGGCTTCCTGCTGATAGACACTGCTTGGACTTATGGTTATAATAATAATAATAACAATATAGGTATATTTACCCAGGGAAGCCACTTCAGTTATGAAAACTGTTCTCCCAGCGGGCCCTGCTTTTATTATTACCCCGACTTTAGCTGGGCTGTCTAGGTGCTCAAAACATTCAAAGAATTTCTTCCTACTGGGTACCCATTCACCTCACCTGGGTGGAGTGCAGCAGTGTGGATAAATTCCTTTCTGAAGGAAATTATGCCATGTGTTTCAAAGTTAGAAGACTAATCCACCGGGCCACAACACTCCGTAGGTTATGTTCATTGTGTTCATATCAGTTTTACATCAAATTGGCAATTTTCATTCTACAGGTGACAACCCTGAGGTGAAATTGGACGGGGATGATAAGACGAGCGTCAGGTTCACTGGATTAGCACCAGGCAGGGAATACCATGTAGAGGTCTTCACTCTTCATGAGGATAAAGAGAGCGAGAAGGTCACCGTCGTTGGAAGAACAGGTGAGAAGAAAGGAATTGATGGGGATTGCTGGCTTAAGATAGAAGGCTAGATGTATATGGACAGTTGTAAAGATGTTTGCAACATTTATGAAGATGGAGTGTGTTAGAAGGCTTTCATTAAAAGGAAACATGCATGAAGTTTATCGAAGAGAATTAATGTAAAGGAAAAGAGATTGAAAGATAGAGAGAGAGGTCAAGAGATCATAGAAAAAAAAAAGATACAGAGAGAGAGACAGACAAAGAGAGACAAGCATTCAGACAGATGTAGACATTTGTTCAAATTTTTTAGTGCACCATACATGTATGCGCTGTAATATTTTTTCTTTGCTTTTATACTTATCCATAGAGTTTACTTTCAACCTATATATTGGTGGAAATCATAGTACAAAATATTAATGTTTTTGTCTTTGTTGTATACGGATACCTCTTCCTAAAATTTACATTATGCTTGGTCCATATATAAACCCCTTTATGGTTGTGCTTCCTTCCTGTTTTCATATTCAATGCATTTCCTTGCGATGTTTGTTACCTATACGTTCAATTCCGGTAAGTAGAAAGTGGCAAGGTCCACAAGGTTCGCAAAGCGTCCGTGTCCACCACTTCATCGTCGGCGACCGTTTCGTGGAAGAAACCAGAAGGGGATGTCGGTGGCTATCGCGTCACATGCGTACCCAAAGAAACTGAGAAAGATGGAAAGAAAGAAGAGGTTAAGATTGATGATGCTGGTGTGACCGAAACCACGTTTATCGGGCTAAGTCCAAACACAGAATATGTTTGCAAGATTTATACAATATCCGCGCAAGGGACGGAAAGCAGTAGCGTGAAAGTGGAAGGGAAGACAGGTGAGATATTCATTTTTGTTTTACTGATACTTTTTAATTACTTGGATTATATTTGATAACTTTGAAGTTTGCTGTGCTTTTTTTAACACGTAAGATTTATAAAGATCTAACACACTTGTAGCTTAGGAAGATGTGTGTGAGATAGTGAGTTTCAATTGAAACATTCATCAGTGCACTAGACTAATATTAATTTGAATTTCATTTAATTCAAAGCTTTACAAGATTATTATGTTCAAGCTAATTGAAATTTGATACATGAAATCTCAAAGAGCATAGGACTATGTTAATGAGCTGTTGAGTCTTGTCTTAACCATTTGATGATGGTACACATCTTTGATATGTTCCAGAGTATCATGAAAATAGGAAAATTCATTGTCTAGTACATGTATATGTATGCAATAAGATTGAACGATTATACATGTAGGTCAAGTTTTAATAGCACCGTTTTAGTTTCACTTTGCTCCTAATTGAATTATTTTTCACACTAATACAGTTCTTATAACAAAATTTGTTTTGATATAGATTTCATCTGATGCAATCATTAGTAAAAGAGGATTTTTTAATACGTGTTTTTTATTTTTTAAAGCATGCTGTGTTTTGACTTTGCTAATCTAATAAAAATATCCACACAACCTTCCTGAACCTGTTAAATGACTGAATTACAATATATTATCTCATTCTCACATTACTAATTTGGGTTAAGGAGCACTTTGAGAAAATATACAGTAGTTCAAATATATTTTAACTTAAATTCATGTATTTACATGCAAAAAATGGATTTATGTAGGTTTTTTCTTAAGAGTAGTATTATGGTACTGTATTTAACCTTAATTTGCTTAATGAAATCATGTAGACCATATACATGTACACGTATGCAATGCATCTGGCGATTAACAAATTCAGCGATACCATTAATCTGTTTCGGTTAAACTAATTTAATTTCATACATGTATTGCTCTTATTTCAGATGATGAACAAGAGGAGGGGGAAGTCCCCATCGTCAGTGACATCACAGCTACGCCCACCACCAACTCAATCACTGTCTCATGGAAGGCTCCTGAGGGAGACATCACAGGATACAAAGTTTCTTGTGCCCTGAAGAGTAAACCTGAAGATGTTGTTTCTGAGGTAATTCTCGCTTGTATTTTTTTCAATATGGTTTATTGATCATTAATCAGTGAGTGTACATAAAAATTGATATTTATAAACATTTTTGTACGTATTTTGACAAACAGTTGACCGTTTTTTTTTTCCTCGAAGATATAAAAAAGAACAGTATATTGCTCTCATTGACATTTATGTATTTTAACCATATTTTGACAGCAATCCTTGGTCTTTGTGAGGAGTTTACAATGCCAAAGGAATCGCTATCAAAGGAGTTTACCAGTGAATATATTTACAAAGGTTAAAATAATAGATGTACAGTATGCTACAGGGCACCGAATTATATGAGAGTCCATTTAAAAAAAAAAGTATGCTAATTATGTTTTAGTGGACACATTAATTCTATACTGTGAGTTTATTACCTTACTGGATTAAATCTAGCTCCCTGTGATAAAAGCTTGCATTCATTATTTGACCTTTCTCCGTATTTCATACTAAATAAAGCATGATTAAAAGGAAAATGAAACCTTTGGAACAAGTGGGCCTGTGTGGAAAGAGAAAAATCAAAGCATAAGATCTAAGAAAGTTTGAGAAAAATCAGACAGATGATGAAAAAGTCATGAGCATGAGAATATTGCGATCAATGCGACAAAGATGTGTGATGTCACATGTAAACAACTTTCCCTGTGATGGACTAAGAAATACCCCCCCACGTCTCTTTTTGCTCTTATGTGCATGGTGATACAAAGTCTTTATCCATGATGTATTCTTCAAAAATCAGTATTACATGCCCTCCTATAGAAAGAATTCATGATATACTGATAGAAGTAATGAAAAAGTGAAATATATACAAAAGTAAAGGGAAAGTTGCTCACATGTGACAACGCAAATCTTTGTCGCATTGCCAATTAGAGGATCTACATTGCAATAATGATCTAACAACCTATTATTTAGTCAATTTTTCTCAAACTTTTGTTGATCTGTTTCTTTGATTTTTCTGTTTTTACACAAGTTATATGTATCCTGTTTCAAAGATTTCATTTTCCTTTAAGGGCAATTACATAAAATAATCAACCTTTTTTTGTACATCCGACCCCCATTTTTCTCAAGTCTTACTTCACTTCATAAACTGACCAAGTCATGATATTTCGAGAACATTACAGACTGTCAAAAGAACAAGAAATCAGAGACGGAAAATCTCATGAAGGTCCCACATATAGGGGGGTTGGACGTACATATTTATGGAATTGCCCTTAATTAAATCTGCATAAACCATGGATTCTACCGTGGGTTTTCAAAACCACCTACGTGAATTTGGGCCTATTTGTTCTACAGGTTTCCACTGATGATAGTTCTACAACCACTGCAGTGCTTGAGGGTCTGGATGAAGGCAAGGTGTATGTTATCAATATAGTTTCATTGAAGGACGAGGAGATCAGTAAACCTGCTACAATCACTGCTGAAACAAGTAAGAATAAACTCGACTCTTTGCCCGCTTTGTTCGACCAGAGTCACTCACACAGCAGACTGCCAAGTTCGACTCAAGTCACATTTCATTCACAATACCCACAGAGTGCATTAAGCATTAAGTTCAAACACATGTTACAATACTGCTCTTTTCTTATACTGAATCTACTTAAAGCTGTTACAACAGATTTCCTTTTAATTCTCCTCGAAACCCATATTACATCAATATTTTATATTCAGGAGTGAATTATTTTTCAAACATATTTACTTTTTCAAAGCTTTCCAAAACTAAGATCACTTCTTCATTATGATTATACCATATTTGCTTTTGTAATTTCTTGATTATTTTGAAACATTGCTTTTTTGTTGATTTTATGTGTATTTTATGTCTTTTTTCGTAAAACATTTGTCAATTCAGCTTAGCAAGCTGCATTCATATGTTTGAATAAATATTGAATCTTGAATTTTGATGTGTGCATCACATTGCTCTGTGTTCACACAAAATTTGTCCTTACTATAAACCAATCAAAGCTATTGTGAGCTGAATTAGCATTGTCCATGCAAAGCCCCTCTCAATGTTGCACCTTGAAATTAATATGGCATAGGAGGGATTCTGTCTGTGGCAGGCAAAGAGTTAAAAGTTTGGTCAAGAATAGAGGGTAACCTCATTGAGATTAACATGTGTTGATGAGCGAAGCTTTGTTTTTTGTATACGCTCGGTATACCCCCTTCCTGTTTGTTCAACAGGAAACACTATTCACTTGAATTGGAATAGACTTGTATAAACTTGATTGGCTGCAAATTTGACATTTCTATACATGTAAATCATATACGCATTTAATAGCTATCAAATGTGTAATTTCTATTGTAAGAAAAAGACTAGAAATCAAACACAAATTAGCAATAGATTTCAGGACTTATGATTGAGTGTGGTACCCATAAAAATTGACGTTCATTTTAAATTAGTATTTTCTTGGCATCACCTGTGCCTGGGAGGAAAAAAGAAACTGAATCACTGTGACCTGTGGCTCTCCCCTCTTGATATTAAACTTAAGAGATGGGGGTTTGCAGGTGGACCCTAAAACAAGGTTTTCCCCCTTATTCTTTGCATTATTCTTGTTACACATAGACATGTCTAGATTTGTTTTCTCGCTCTCTAAAGTTGTTTGAAAAATTAATCTCTCTCATTTCTGATACAGAAAAGCTGAAGATCCACAAAGTTCAACATGCAGAGATTTCCCAGACCGGTACCACTTCTCTCTCTATCTCTTGGGAGAAACCCAAGGGGGATGTGACTGGATATTTGGTTACCTGTCAAACCACAGCTGCAGCTGCTGCTGCTACCCCAAGAGATAAGAACTCCAAGGACAAAAAGAAGAAGGAGAAGAAGAAGAAAGACGAGGAGGAAAAGAAAGAGGATGGGGAAGAAGAGAAGGTGAAGGAGGAGGAGGAGGCAACGGAGGAAGAAGAGAAGGAGAGAGAGATACAGATTGAAAATCCCGAGGAGACGCGAGCATTGTTTGAAGATCTGAAGTCTGATGAAGAGTATGTCATCAAGATCTATACACTAGTAGGGGAGAAGAAGAGCGACCGTGTGAAGATCATTGCAAAGACTGGTAAGTCACGGTAAAATACCATCTTAAGATAAATCTAAGTTGTGGGGGAAAGATGGAAATTCATCAATGTGAAAATCAAAATCATTATTTAGAATTTTGCGATGAATATTAAGAAACGTTCACTGCAAATAAAAGTTATTTACATGTAGTAATAATGAAATAGGTACTCTGAGAAACTTAGAAGTGCTTCCTGTTGATACATGTATTTCTCCCAATACTGCAGAACCTGAAGTGGATTACTCTGAAGATATCGCCCAACTCCTGGAGGCCAGTGAGCTCCTGGATGCCTCCCCTAGACCGGAAGATGCTCCTCCGCCTGAAGAGGGTGTGGTTCCGCCAGTCAGGGACCTCAAGGCCACACCCTCCTTGGACTACATCACGGTAACATGGAAGAAGCCTAGTGAGGATGGCGTTACTGGGTATCACCTGACTTGTGCGTTGAAGAGTGATCCAGAAAAGGTCATCAAGGAGGTTAGTTTGTTTCATTTATTGGTGGTAGCAATGGTGATGATGATATTGGTAGTGGTGATAGTGGTGGTGGAGGTGGTAGTGGCGGTGATAGTGTTGGAGGTATTGGTAGTTGTGGTGATGATGATGATGACGATGGTAGTGGTGGTGGTGGTTATGATGATGATGGGGATGATGATGATAGTGCTAGTGGTGGTGGTGATGATGATGATGACGATGGTAATGATGTTGTTGCTGCTGCTGATGATGATGGTGAAGATGAAGATGATGATGATGAGGAGGAGGAGGATGATGATGATGATGAGGAAGATGAAGATGATGATGATGATTATTATTGTGATGATGATGAGGATGGTGATTATAGTGATGATGATTCTGCTGCTGACGATGATGAGGATGAGTAATGTGATAATAATGGCAATGCTGTTGAAAATTTAGATATCAATAATTATGAATGATTATGATGGTGATGATGTTTTTCACCTAATATTCTTCCATTATCCATTTTTCAGATAACACTTGATAAGCCCGAGACTGAGAATGCCTCTATTGATGATCTGGAAGAAAGTACAGTCTACGTCATCAGTGTCGTCACAGTAACGGATGATGCCAAGAGTGAGCCTGTCTCAGTAGAAACAGAAACAAGTGAGTTTTTTGTACCATGTCAATTACTTAAGAATCTAAGAAGTAGGGAAAGAAAATTAAGCATCTTGCTCAGACCTTTGAAAACAGATAAAAGATAATTTTTATCCCCAGAAGTGTTCCTCTTCTGTGTTTTTGTTTTTTAAAGAAAAGCTGTACATTTATTCTCAGAGTTGTTTAATTGTACTGAAAGAAGTTTTAAGAAAAGGATGTGGCAGAGTAATCCAAGAGCTACCCAGTTGTCAATAAGGTTGCTCAGTTGGCCCACAAATTAGACAGTTGGGATTTTCAGGGAATTTTTCTATCATGCTTACTTTTATTAGTATCTTCCCTAGAATTCAATTCATGAAGCATATTCAGCAACATAATTTCATATTTTTGTCCATCCACCCCCGGCTCATGGTGTAGAAACCTTGAAGATTCATCGGGTTCAAAATGCTGTGATATCAGAGACTGGCACCACATCTCTGACTCTCGCTTGGGAGAAACCAAAAGGACCTGTTACTGGATATTTGGTCACCTGTCAAACTTCAGCTGCTGCAGCAACTCCTCGAGATAAAAAGGCTTCCAAGGACAAGAAGAAGAAGGATGGGGATGATGGGAAGGAGGAAAAGGAAGATAAAAAGGAGGAGATCTTGGGACAAGAGCAAGAAAGGAAGATAGAGGATCCCGAAGAGTTGAAAGCAGTTTTTGAAGGTTTGAAAGCTGATGAGGATTACGTGGTCAAGATATATACCTTGGTTGGAGAGAAGAAGAGCGATAGGGTGAAGGTCACAGGAAAGACGGGTCAGTCAAATCTCTGTAGTATTATTATCAGGATATGTAATTGTAAATGTGGCAATAGCCTTGATTTCACACATTGCATCTAAACTTGTGTAAATCTTGTAGATTTTTAGATGTGTAGTATACATGTATGTTTATATATTGAATTTCCTTCTGTTAGTGATTGATGCTTTAATACATACATTGTATACTGTATTATGTAGATGAAGATGTCCAAGTTTTCTATTTGATAATTTTTTTAACATTCACAGACAAGATGCCTATAGAAAATACTGACTCCATCACCGCAGCAACAGACAAGACGCCTGTAGGAAATACTGACCCCATCACCATAGCAACGGAATGGGTTGAATCAACATCACTTAAAGCTACATGGACGAAGCCAGCGAGGGCAGCAGTCACTGGCTACAAGGTGACATGTCAACTGAAAGATGGCGGTGACCCAACATCACTGAAAGAGGTCAAGATCGATGACCCTGATGTGACCTCTCTGACCTTTGATGACCTCCAAGAGAAGGTCATATATCTGGTGGAAGCTGCTGTCTTGGATGGGGAGGAGGAAATTGACAAAGCCTCAACTGAGGCTGCACCAAGTGAGTCCATTAGAAGTTAGATGATGTGTCGAGCCTTTGATAAATACTGTTTGACTGTTGTTAAATCATGCAGTTAAAAAAAAATTGTTTTATCAGTGAGTATTCCCCATGCTGTCATAAAGGAAATAAACAAGAAACCCCAGCTATGTGTACATGTGGTAGACTTGAATGATATAATAACAACTGCTTACATCAAAAACCAATGTCTTCCTTGATAAGATCTGTGAGTGTAAGTGGCCCATTTTGTTATGTACATGTATATGATCAATGGTTAATATATAGGAGGATATTTATTGAGATATACATGTACATGTACTTGCATTCTTTTTTTCCTCCTGTTTCAGAAAAAGCCACAAAATTGCCACCTGTTTCGAACGCCAAACTCGAGGCAGGCCCGGGGACTCTCAACGTGACCTGGAAGCCACCTGATGGAGAGGTCAAAGGTTATCTTGTTACCTGCTCACCGGAGAAGGAAGATAAGAAGAAGAAGAAAGGAAAGGGGGATGAAAAGAAGGACTCTGGAAAGGAGGACAAGAAGAAGGACAAGAAGGAGAGATTGGAGGAGGATAAGAAAAATGATGAGGCTGAAGATGGGAAGACAGTAGAGGTGAAGAAGGAGGATGAGGAAGAGAGTAACAAGGAGAAGGAAAATGATGGAGAGAAGGAAGAAAAGGAAGGAAAAGCAGGTGTAGAGGAAGAAAACGAAAAAGATAAAACAACTCTTGATGAGGATGGTGGTAAGGAAGAAGAAAAGAAGAAAAAGAAGAAAGACAAAACAACTCTTGGTGATAAAGAAGATGGAAAGGAAAGAAAGAAGAAGGAAAAGACTTCTGTTGATGGAAATAAAAAGAAGGAGAAAACATCAGTCCATGGTGGAGGAAAAAAGAACACCGAAGAGGAGAAGAAAGAAATTAGACTTGATGATCCAGCTGTTACGGAGGCTGTGTTCAACGGTTTGGACCCTGAAACTGTGTATGTGATTAAAATCTACAGCCTGGATGGAGAGACTAAGAGTGATTCAGTCAAGCTGACTGGTAAACCTGGTATGTATTTGAACATGAGCAAATGTATGATGTGGGGACTGTTTTATGAAACGTTTGGATTTATATATGATTTTATGAATATCTGAATCATGTAGAGCATATATTTCACCGATTGGAGAACCATAGCCTTTGTTTATTTATTTTTATTTTTAACGAAGTGTCCCTATATTTCACATTATTTGATTGAAATTCATGCCTCAAAATACATACTGATGTCTACAAATGCATTTTTATGTTCGAAATATTAATATTAAAATCAGCTTTTGAGTTAATCTAATATGGTGGAGAGAAACATTTGATTCATCATATTCAGTCATTTTTAAAGTGTCCATAACTTTATGAACAGTTTTACGAAACAGCCTTCGAAACAATACCCACAAGTAATGTAGATCGTAACATTTCATTTGATGAGAAAATGCAAATGTACGTGTATGAAATATTACCTCACAATTTAAAAGAACTTCCTGAAAATTTCCAAAAGTGTGTGACTTTTTTGGAAAGTGAAATGTGCTGACTTGTCTAGATTTGTGTTTCTAGAATATGACTGCATTCATTTCATCTTTTTCTCTCTCCTTTTGTCTTAGCACCTGTGGCCTCCACTGAAGTAGCCAAGTTATTGCCAGTCAAACATGCTGTGATCGAGACAGCAACATCGACATCCATCTTGTTGTCATGGAAACAACCAGAATGTGACTTGACTGGATACCTGGTGACCTGTACATTGGATGACAAGAAGGATGGAGAGAAGAGTAAAGAGAAGAAGGACAAGAAGGAGAAATCAAAGGATAAGGATAAAAAGAAGAGGAGTGAAAGTGAAGCGAAAGAAGACGAATCTGAAAAGGAGGGAGATGATAAAGAAGAGATAAGTGGAAAGAAGGACAAGAAGAAGAAAAAGAAAGAAAAGACGACTGTTGGCGAGGAGGGTGAAGAAAAGGAGGATAAACAGAAGGAAGCTACCCTAATTGAGGTTAAAGAAGAAGACAGTACAAAGGATGGAAAGAAAGAAGGACCGGCAGAAGATGAAGCGAAAGAGGAGGATAAGGAGAATGATATTGATGAAGGGAAGAAAGAAAAGAAAAAGAAGAAAAAGGAGAAGACTACTTTTGATGACGATGGTGATCAAGATGAGGAGAAGAAAAAGGAAAAGACTGGAGATGATGAAGAAGAAGGAGAAAAGAGTGAAGAAAGGAAGAAGAAGGAAAAGACAACTGTTGGTGAAGATAAGAAGAAGGACAAGAAGAAAAAAGAAAAGACATCCATAAAAGATGACGAAGATGACGATAAACAGGAAAAGAAGAAGAAAAAGGAAAAGACATCTGTAAAAGATAATGAAGATGACGAAAAGAAGGAAAAGAAGAAGAAAAAGGAAAAGACTTCTCTCGCCAAAGACAAGAAGAATAAAGATGAAGATAAAGATGAGAAGAGCTCCAAGAAGGATAAGAAGAACAAACCAAAAGATGAAAAAGAAATAGAAGATATCCAGATTGATGACCCGAAGGTCACGGAAACTACGTTCAACAACTTGCAGCCAAACAAGACCTACATTCTTAAAATCTTTACTGTCAATGGAGACAAGAAAAGTGAAAGAGTTAAAATTACTGGAAAAACAGGTTAGCATTTCCTTTAATTGGTTTAAATTTATCCATAAACATTTATTTTTTAAGAAGGTGTGCAACACACATTACAGTTTTGATTAATCAGGGCTTAAGTGAACATTGTCATTTTTGTTTGGTTAGCTAATTTTCATTTTAGAAAACACATGTAGGTTAGCTACTTGAACAGCTGTATAATGATAATGGTATTCAGATATTATTCATTTCAACAGGAAAATACAATTCAAAATTAGGGAATTGTGATATTTACATTGACCTGAAAAGTTTATAGTACAATTTTTGCACTTACGATTAACAAATTTCATTACTCAAGTAAGTTTAGTTTTACCTGTTATGAAACTACATATACATGTGAGAAGAATATTTGATCAACTGTAGTATGCTACATGTATCTTTGCATATTTCTAATTTATCCCTGATTTCTTTTTTTAAATTGCAGCCAAAGAGGAGAAGAAAGGTATAGAAACAGCTTGAAAAATGGCACATTAACAATCAACGATAACATGGAGATGCACATTTTACACTACTAGGAAATTGTTAGTGCACAACTACTAACGTTAAATGACTGGCCAATCAGCAATCTGTGATTGTTAAAACTTGTAGTTTAGTAGTTCACCTTGAACCTTTTTATCAGTGCCAATTGTGTTGTGATCGTTGATGATGATGATGATGATAATTACAATGTTGTAATGGCCAAATGTGTAGTAATGGCTTAGGTGATGGGGTGATGGTGCTGCTGCTGATGATAATAATTATGGTGATGGTGGTGGTGATGATGATGATTGTGGTGGTGGTAGTGGTAATGATGATGATGATCATAATAATTATGGTGATGGTGGTGGTGATGAAGATGAAGATGATGATGATGATGATAATTGTGATGGTGGTGGTAATGATGATGATGATTATGGTGGTGGTAGTGGTAATGATGATGATGATCATAATAATTATGATGATGGGGTGGTGATGAATATGAAGATGATGATGATGATAATTGTGATGGTGGTGGTAATGATGATGATGATTATGGTGGTGGTAGTGATAATGATGATGATGATGATCATAATAATTATGGTGATGGTGGTGGTGATGAAGATGATGATGATGATGATGATGATTGTGATGGTGGTGGTAATGATGATGATGATTATGGTGGTGGTAGTGGTAATGATGATGATGATCATAATAATTATGATGATGGGGTGGTGATGAATATGAAGATGATGATGATGATAATTGTGATGGTGGTGGTAATGATGATGATGATTATGGTGGTGGTAGTGATAATGATGATGATGATGATCATAATAATTATGGTGATGGTGGTGGTGATGAAGATGATGATGATGATGATGATGATGATTGTGATGGTGGTAGTAATGATGATGATGATTATGGTGGTGGTAGTGATAATGATGATGATGATCATGATAATAATGGTGATGGTGGTGGTGATGATGATGATCATTATGGGGATGATAGTGATCATGATGATGATCATGATCATATGCATTCACAGGAGATCCATATTAACATTTTGCACAAGTGAAGTGATTGGCGCACTATTACTAATGATGATGCAGTGAGTATACATAATGACCACGAGGGTGTTTTAAAACTTTAGAGAACAATGGATAGTTAGTTGAAAAAAAAGTCAAATAAAGAGAGAGAAGAGTGGAGGGATTGGGAAAGAAAAATAGGCAGAGGAAAGTGTATACATGAACATTCATTAATGTACAGAAGATAAAGGACGATTGCAAGGGTGTGCTACTGTTTAGCTGTGAAATTTGGCATTAAAGTTAGCAATTAATTTCATGTGTTTAAATAAAGATGTACATGTATTGCCGGTACAAAAAAACTTGTTTTCCTTTTGATGATGTTGTATTTCTGGGCAAGTCCAAGAAAAGGTCACCCTAGAAGGCAAAATTTCATCTTTAATTTAAGAAGTTATCTTTGGTTGGGTAAGAAAGCCCAAATGTTGAATTTTAAAATTTCATTAAGAAAAATTTGATAATATGCATATTTATGCTAATTTGGGGCACCTAATTTGCATAATTGGTAAAATGGGTGTTACGTATGGGACAATTATAAAAACTTATAGAAAATAAAATCAAAACTTGTGAGATTTAGTCATAGGTGGGACATGGACCCCCTAACATCTTATTACTTTTTGGGGAAAAGAAGTGATGTCATCTAATTAATTATGCAAATTAGGTCTTGTCCAAGGACGGAATGTCCCATACGTAACATTTTGAGGATGTTTTTTTAAGTTATTTCTCATAATACAATACTTGTATTGTTGCATCTCTGGGAAGTTCTAATTTATAAAGTATGAAAATGTTATACCCAAAAAAGTTTCAAAAATATAGTTTACTTTTTAATTAAAAGTTAATTAAAAAATTGTTACGTATGGGACAACATGTTACGTATGGGACATTTACACACAATGTCAATGGGGAGATTTGTGTACAAAGTGAATGGAGAAAAACAAATTTCAAGAGTGCTCTAAAAAATGATTATTTACCTTTTCTTTAGTTTTTAAAGACTGATTTGTTATGAATACTGATTAATGAAAACAATTGAAGCGAAAAAATTGTGAAAATGGAAAAATATGAATAAAATAAAAAACAATAGAAATACATAAGAAATCCATGAAACCATGAAAAACAAGGAAAAAAAATGTGGAAATGGCTAATTTCCTTTTCAGTCATATCAAATATGTCTCAATAGAACATTTTAAAAGACAGAAACTCTTTTGTTATTTCCATATTTTAAATTATTTCAATTATTTTAATTATGGGGGAAATTGTGTACATTCTCTATGGAGACAAAATGTCCCATACGTAACTGTCCCATACGTAACATGTCATTAATTTGTTTAATTACAGTCTGTAATTAGAGGGATTTGGCTTATGACATGAAACTTGCCTTAGATATACTAGAGTATTGTGACTTCTATCACACTGAGTTACAAGTTGTCAAATGAAATACTTTCAGAGAATTCTCAACTTGTAAAAATTGTTTTAAAAATTGTCTTTTTTCTGCGTCCCATACGTAACGGTCCATCTTTTCTCTCTAAAAGGTCAAGGTCGAGGTCATATGCCACCATTTTTTCCATGATTATTCTTCTCCTAGATGTCTACCATCATGAGGGTATTCAATCTAATCAAAGTCAATTAACATTATTTTTCAGGTCATTGAAGCCTCTGAAATGTCCCATACGTAACGCGCGCGAATTCTTGGACTTGCCCTTGTACATATAATCATATAGATGCATTGTGGAGCATTATGATGATGACAACCTATTAAGTTTTATGTCACATGATCTCATGATATGTGCAATTTCATGATATTTCAAAGGTTTGTGTTCTTGCTCTCAATTAGGATTTTTTCTGAGGATGGGTACGGGGTGGGGGTCTGGGTCATTGAATACCTTTCAAGGTAACTTTGACCATTATTATGACATGAATTATAGTATACACCTGTATGTATATACATGTAATGTATTATTTTAATGAATATTATACCTGTGACTTTTCCAAGCTCCCACAAAGCAAATGGATGAGGATGAAGCAGCGAGAACGATCCAGAAGAACTTTAAAAAGTTTAAATCAAAGAAGACGAAGAAATCACCAGGTTGGAAAAACAAAGTGCACTGACTAATCCCGATTTCACCAAGTTCCAGTCTTGATGTACACTGGAACTTTCAGATTAAACTACAGTTCATGCACGAATAACCTAACTTTCTCTAGTCAAAGCAGTTCCGTTTTTGTAGACACACATTTTACTAAAGCTGTAGTCAGACATAGTGAATCAATTGTCCCCACTTCTGCTATTGATTGCACACATTGATATCCAGATACTCCATTGATTTTCCCCCTTAAAGTTGAAAGGGTTAACACTATTTTGTATTATGAAGTCCTGAGTCATATTAGGGAGTTTTCCCAACCACTCCTCGGACGCTTTCTGGAACATATGGAATCTATTGTCAGAAGCTCTTTATGACAAAGCAGGCTTTGTTGAAAATCAGTGAATCAAAACAGCCATGTCATCCAGGGGAGCGTTGCATGCAAGGACTTGTCGGACGTTTTATCCGACAAGTCCTGTTTTATCCGACAGATACCATAGAAACAGTGACTCTCAGCCAATCAAAATTAAGGAAAGATGTCAGATCTGACAACTTGTGGGACGAAAATGTTGATGAAACGCTCCCCAGGACTCTGAACAAAGATCATATTTGCTATTTTTCATCCACTCCAAATTTTGGGAGGATCTGCCATTCCGGTTCTCCAAGTTTTAAAGAAAGACCTCTTAGATGTCCATTGTGATTTGATGGCATTTTCAATAGATTTACTATGTTATAGAGTCCATCCCTGTTGCTATTGCGAAAACTCGCTATAAACTCGCTAAAAACGCAGTCAGGAGTTTAGCTGGACAAATTATCATGTGGCCAATTTTATCAGTAAGTTGTAACAAGTAAAATCTCTTGCCACTACAACAGGTTTGATGACACCTCACATAGATGTACATGTATTACAAATCAGTGGGAGACTTCTCACAGATTTTTTTCTCACCGTATCCGACAGAGACACATTTGCAGTATCCGTAGGGAATACAGTTCTGCATATTAGAGTAGAGTCACTTTTATTTTTCTGGCTACATCGTCCTGATGTAGTCCTCAAATCCCTGCTCGCTATGGTTACCTACGGATAATATACATGTACCATGGTGATATTCAGTAACAACTTTTTGCACCAAGCGAGATGTTCTTTTAAATCAAATATGAACATTTAATCATTACTTTTCTAGTAGTTCTCTTCTTCTTTCCTCTAATAATTTCCCTTTGTATTTTTTCTAACAAAATCTACATTTGAAGTTGATTCTGATTCTTTTGATTCTCCTATCTTATTGAACAATGATATTCTTATACTAATTGACTGGCACAAAATGTTCAATACATCCTACACCTTCATAAAATTGAAGAATGCAAAAAAAAATGCTGTCTAAAATTGTTTTCCTGCAGAGAGCCTTTCCCCATGTTTCTTCTTTCATTTTCTATGATATTTTCATAAAACTACATATACTATAATAATCTTGTATCAGTGTTATTAAAAATTTTGTTATAGTTTTGAGTACGATATTTTATTACCTTTATACATGTAACTATTCTTCTTACCAGGTGCAAATATGGTGATGAGCATATATTTTTATGTATGCTAGATATTATCGTAACAAGTATGTACATTAATTGCCTCTTGCATTATATTAAAATCGCTTTGTATTAAAAGCATTGTCTGTCATCTCATAGTGGCTTGTAGCCTTTGTCACATGCAGGGTTCTTTTGCCTGTATCCCTGATTATTTATACTTTCGTTGTCTTAAGCAAAAAAAATGATAGTATACAAAAAAAATGATACTTCAGTAAACAACTTATGATTAGCATATTTATAAAAAAATACTACGATTGTTATACTGTTGTTTATATTGTAATCAGGGGACTATTTCATGAAAGGAGTTGTCAGACGTTTTATCCGACAAGTCCTGATTTATGCGACAGTTACCATAGTAACAGCACATCTCAGACAATAAGAATGAAGGAATTTTGTCAGATCTGACAACTTGTCGGATGAAAATATTGATGAAATATTCTCTAAGTCTACATCGAGTGATACAAGAATGTGCAAAAAGGTGCAGTCAAACCTGTTTTAATGACCGTCTGTATAGAAGGTCCATTCATCTTCAATGTAAAGATTTCATGGCTTTCCTATAATATTTTCCCAGTTTGAATATTTATACTGACTTATTCTTGTAAAAATTTTCAAGAACATCTACTCATAAGGGCCAATGTTTTTTGTCTCCTTTGAATTGCCGTCATAACAGTATACACTGTTTTAATACTGCATGTATATATTTGAATTCCTATACTTTTATTCCTGGTTTTTTTTTTTGATAATACAGAATCGGAGAGCAATCAGGTCAAAGATCCCAAGGCGGAATCGACCCTTGACACCATCAACCTGACCTGGGTCAAACCTGATGGAGAGGTCACAGGTTACAGGGTCGCTTGCCAGCCCACGGGAGGGGAAAGTTCGGAGGTCAAGCTAGACGGAGGGGAGGAGACATCCCACGAGTTGACCGGCCTAGTGGCAGGGAGGGAGCACGAGATGGAGATATACACCGTGAACGGGGAGAAGGAGTCAGAGAAAGTCACCATCAAGAAGTTCACAGGTTAGTGTGCCTCTCTTCACTTAGGGGTTTAAAGGGTCCTTGGTATGACAGAACATAATGCCCAGCATTGCAAGCTCCTCTACAAGCCAGTTCACGGTTTTTAGCCCAAGATCAACTATTTTTCAAACGACCTTAGTTAGCAATTTTTCATTTGGATGAGCATTAACATTTCCAAATGAAGATGTTGTGTAAGCTTTACTGGCAGAGCATTCAAAGAAAGAAAGGTATTGTATAGACCTGGTGACTAGAATGGTGTACATGTGTGTATATCAGGGGGTTACGTTTACAAATCTGTTTGTTTTATTTCTGCTTTTGGCATATTTGAATATTTTGGGGGCATTGTCAAATACCAGCGATTATGAAGGCTCATTACTCTTCAGCTTGGATATGATAAAAGGAATATTTTAATAATAATAATATTTATTCTAAAAGGAATACGGGAATAATCATCAAATCATAAATGCCAATGTCAGTGAATTCGAAAGCCTCCTTGGTTTATCTCAAATGACCTTTGACTGCTCGTGCGCAGTTTACCGTACCGTGAACAGGCTTATTAGTCACTGGCATCAAAACTTCCCCATGGACTGGACTGGTGCTAGCAGAAATGCATTGTCATTTTGAGACGGTTTGCAATGCTGTGATTGCCAGATGTGACAATAATTTAATCGACTAGTAAAGGATATACAGTGTATGTTGCATCAGACTTTTCATATAGTCAAAGGACAAGTCCACCCCATCAAAAAGCAAACTTTAAACTGTCATAACTTTTTTATTTTACATCCGATTTTGAAGAAACGTTCAGTGTTTTGCGACATAAATTTTCTCAATTTATCCAAATCAACAGTTTTCTGGGGTGGACTTGACCTTTAACCAACAACTGCATCAATGGTTTTAGTTAAAACCAGAGATCAGAATAAGGGCCTATAAAGTTTAACCTTTTGTAACATTCTATTCATAGTATTCTCCCCTCCATCTTCATCCACAGTGCCTCATCCTGCGGTGGAGCCAAAGATTGAAGAAACTAGCTCTAACAAACTCAGAGTTTGCTGGTCCCCACCCTCAGAAGGTGAACAGACTGGTTACAGGGTGGAGTGGAAGCCTCAGAAGGGGAGCAGCGAAGAGAAGAAGGATGAAGAGAAAGAAGAAGGTATGCAATTGAAATTAATTTGTGAATGAACCTGTAGATACATGAATAAAAACAAATAGCAATATTTTGTAATACTTCAACCTACCACACTGGGTCCCGTTGCAAAATGTTACTGGTAACTTTGCCATCGAATGGTCTACCATGTTAGCATGACCCAGCAGCCAATCAGAATCCAGGATTCCGTCCAAGTTACCATTGGATGGCAATGTTACCATAATAAAAAGTTTTGTGCAACAGGGCCCAGAACCTCTGGAACTTCTGCACCTTAGTACAGTATTCTGCACATACATGTACATGTACCTTTATTTTGTAAAAGTTCTCAGTCTTCAATCAGCATCTGCTGTAACTATGTACATATACATGTATGATTGTTAAGGACATTGATTTTCCGTTGCTGGTATAAATCAAAACAGAAAATTTGTTTTGGTTCTTCAATTTTCAGGTTAAAAGTCGTTGAATTTACATGTACCTTAATTGCAAAACGCAGTCCATGTTTTCGCTGTGTACAGTTTCTTTGACAAAAGCAAAACAAAATTTCTATTTTAGATCAAGTTAGAAAAGGAAATAGAGATTTTCAGAAACAGTATATTGCAAATATATTAAATGATCATAAAGAAAGGTATTGAGAACATTTACCCCTTATTATTTGATTGCAGAGCTCTGTAATAAAGCTGTAAGTTACATGTACCTCAAAGAACCTCTTTAATGTTGCCCAGACAGGCAATTACTCTTTTGTTGCAACATAATTCAGGCAAAGTAGCACATTATTTTTGTTATGTTTATCTTCAATTTTCTGCTGATTATCACTCAAATGATTTTGTATTTAAGTATTTGCCTTTGCGTACTTCTGTTACACTTGCTTTCATCACTGCTTACATGTATTTCTGTATAAAACCACACACGCACTCAGAAGAGATCGATATAGATTTGGATGATCCTGAAACTGAAAAGGCTGCTCTGAAAATACAGAAGCAGTTTAAGAAGTTTAAGTTGAAAAAGGGACCAGCGAAAACAGGTACAGGTGGTATGATTGAGTTAGACCAGAATGACACAAAGCATAGCAATTGATTTTAAGGCATATTTTTACAATTAATTGCATTAATTTGTATGTGTGATCAGTTTATACAAAGTAATTGTGTGATCGATTGCTAAGCTTTGTGTCACAGGTATAGAACAGAGAATGAGAATTCCATTAATTTATTTTAAGCAATCCTCGTGTTAGAATAATGTGATTTTATGCTTGATACAGTACATGTACCTTTAACTTTATTTGCTTGTAAAATTGTAACAAATTTTCATCTTATTATAATCCATTTTGTGTGTGATGTACAGATCAGCATTTCTATAGTCCCACACATATAAATGTAGGTTCTTTTGATACCATATTCTCAGTGTATCACCTTCCCCTCCCCCTCCCCCTCCCCCCCCCCCCCCCGAGATAAACACAGTGCTTGATACTAGCCCTATATTTGTGCATAACAACATTTAATTATAACAAACTTTCATCTTATAATCCATTTTTATGTGTGATGTACAGGGCCCTGTTGCATAAAGGTTACTTTTATCGTATCCTTGACATCCAATGGTAACTACCATGGTAACGCTGATCAACAGCCAATCAAAATCAAGGATTTCATGAAAGATATCATTGGATGGCAAAGTTACCATAATGGTAACTATTATGCAACAAGGCCCTTACGTCTGTTATCATTGTTCTCATTCTGTTATTAAGTACAGTCATCCTTTGCAGTGAGTTACCATCATATGTATTTAGTTGGTTTTATTTTCCTTTTCTTTTAACCTTTATTTCAAATCTTTATAACACACATTGTGTTTAAACTATCAGTGCAGTCACTCTCAACCCAACATCCCCTTTTGTATTTAGACTTTCCTGGCAAGATGCACATGTATCAGCCTTTGGGAGAAGAATTACATTAACTTTGTAACATACATGTATGCTGTATATTAATATTTCCTGTTGACCCAGTTTTAACATTATGTAGTTACCCTTCCAGCTTAACATTATCAATGATCATGTACTAGTGCTTCATGTTTTGATAAATAGAACACCCCCTCGATGCTCTATGATTTTACCCATTTTATTTTATAATGTATGCATGACTATCTTTCATCAGTTCATGCATGCATTTAGTATAAAAATTATTTAATTTGCATGAATGAATATCTACAATATATTCGTAAAAATACTTTCCTACCAATGGCCTTTGATAGAGAACAAGAAGTACCATCCTGTTGCCTATTTTCAAATCAGTGTTAACCATAGGAACCATATATTATTATCCTGGGGCCCGTCTTACAAAGAGTTACGATTGATTCAATCGATCATAACTCTATGGAAATCCATCAGTGTCATAATTTTTTTCAACAGGAAATTTGCAAAATGTCCTTTAAAACAAAGAGAAGCACAGTGAATTTTCAAGACAACGATGAATGCATGAATATACATCATACGTAGCTAGAAAATATTTTGAAGAAACATGCATGATGAGTGTTGACATTGCTGGCCATCCATAGTTGCGATCGATCGGATCAATTGCAACTCTTTTTAAGACGGGGCCCTGGTCCTACTATGCTTTTATTAGGACTTTGCAATGATTTTACCATTGATTTAGCCTAGTATATCATGCCTAGCTGATGAAACAGTAATACAAGTGTTTTCTGATAAAAATGTATTCCTGCATGACTTCATACAGTATCCAGCAGAATTGTATACATGTACATGCCCCCCCCCCCCTTTGGATAAGATGATTAGTAAGCATTTCTTAGAATGCGACTCCCTTAAAAGAATGAGTCAATTCATGGTCATAGTAAATGAGGCATCCTTTTATTTCTTTTCAATTCTTTGATATTTTTTTAGTTCAAAAGTATCATTTGGGTGAAGAGCTGCACAGAAAAAATTATGCCTTTTATGAGGGATCCAGTCACCTCTGTTGGGTACTGCATTTATGTGTACATCATCAATCAAAATTGTGTGTGGAATTTTCCATTTTGTTATACAAGATCGGACAGAACTTTTTTACAGTCTTTTCATCAGCAGATCCCAAGAACAAAAAGGACGAGGAAAAGAAGGAGGATGAGAAAAAGAAGGAAGATGAAGGATGGAAGGAGGTTGGAGCTGATGTGACAAGCCTTGAAGTGACTGGTCTAAAGACTAGCCATCCCTATGACATCACCGTATTTGCCTTAGCCGGACCAGAACGCAGCGAGCCTGCTAAAGTAGAAGCAACAACAAGTAAGTCTTAGCACGGCAGTGACGTCCATTATACACTGTATGATCTCAAATTTGTTACGCATTTGATCAATTTTTTGGTGTGAATGGCAAATTTCTGGTTGATTTCCTGAGGATTTTGTTGTTGCTGGGTTGTAGTTTCTGAACCTTCCAAATCAAGGGCCTGTTTCATCAAACTTGTTATAATGACAACTTTGCAATAATAGTTAAAAGCCACTGGAATAATTAAATTTGATTGGTTGATGGTGAACCTGTTATAAAAAAATCATGAATTTTTTATTATAACACGTCTTTATGAAACGGGGCCCATTTTTAGTGCAATAGATATCAAGGAGCCATTTCATAGCACTATTAAATGTATATCCTTGTTTAAATGACTAACATGGAGCACAGGTCTAAGAACGTGTTCCAGTTGTGCATACATGTACATGTAAATTCCTGCCTATAGTTATGCATAACTTTATTATCAGCTTTATAATTCAAGTCTTTTCATGTGAGAATCTTTATTATTCTGTTTCAATTACCTAATTTTCTTTAAAAAAATACTACCTATGTTATATTTTTAATAAAATGTATCCCTTATCTACAATGTTCTCTTTGTTTTGTAATACGAATACACAGTACTTGTACATTGTGACCTGTTATACATGTACTTGCTTTAGAAACTGTCACTCAAAATTTGCCTTTTAACGTAACCTTTCCAAGCTCCCTCAAAGCAAATGGACGAAGATGAAGCAGCAAGAACGATCCAGAAGAACTTTAAAAAGTTTAAATCAAAGAAGAAGAAGAAAACACCAGGTTGGAAAAAACACCAAATCTACTAACAATAACAATATTCATAATGTTTAGTGAATTAGTTTTAACATGTGACACACAGGCTTGCCATTCAGTGCTGATAATAACAACCAGCTAGCTGTTTGAACTGATTTATTTAGTCACATTAATTGTGAAATACAAGTTTAATTTCAACTATTCACTTCAAATATCAATGTACTAATTCCAGAGTAACCTTTACATGGTACATGATTCAAGCACAACTGTTTACAATGTTCTTGAAATCAGCTTTGTTGGTGATTTAACCTTGTATGTCAAAAAGAGTTGGTTGTCAATTGCTCTCTATTTTGGCATGGCACCCCAAAAGTGGTTCATGCTCTTTTTTCCTTGCAGATTGAAACATGATTGGTCACATACCGAAATAGTAAAAAAAAAGTCATTTGGTATATCATATTACTCAAGGTTGTATCACCAGCAATGTGATGCAATACATGTAGCGACGATCAATAGATGCACAGGTTTTGATTGAGGTGTTACATTCATTCTTAACAAGTGCAATGCATGGTTTTGTTAGCACCTAGCCAAGTTACAGGTCCAGAGATCGTGCCTACCCATGATGCCATCTCGCTGACATGGCAGCACCCTGATGGGCCCAGGACGGGCTACAGGGTCACACTGATCAAGGTGGTCGATGATGTCGAAGATGATGCCAAAGATGATGTCGATAATGAGGAGGGCGATGACCATGCCGATCCTCCTGCTGATAAGGAGGGTGATGACCCAACCCCTGCTGAGAAGGACAATGATAATCATTCTAAGGTGGTCGATGATGTCAGTGATGAGAAGGAGGTCGATGGCTATTCTCATCCGCCACCGCCCTCTGCCTCCAAAGAAGTGGACAACCCTCCAGCTGTGAAAGACACTGATGAACCATCTCCCAAAGAGGAGGATCCTATCACTACTCCAGCTGAGGAGATCAACGATGTCAACGATGATAAGGTGAACAGTGACAATGAGAAGGACATTGATGATGATGCTCATCCTCCTGATGAAGAGGCTGTGACTGAGCCAAAAGTCAGAGAGTTGGAGACAGAGGTGACTGGTGTTACTTTCTCTGGGTTGGAGTCAGGGGTGGAGTACATTGCCACTATCGTGACCCTGGATGGAGAGAGGGAGAGTGAAGGGGTTACCATTCAAGGAAAAACAACAGTCTTGGATTGTAAGTTGACATGTATTGTTCATTGTAGCATGTTAGCCCATAGACTGCCATATTAATTCTCATGAGCTTTATGAAGGAACCAATCTGTTTGGTATTTGAAAAACATCTGATTGATCTGCTATATATGTCTGAAAGCTTTTTATTTGGTTTATAGAATAAATCTCAATCCTTGGCCCTTGCCACTGAACTGAGTGTATGGTTAAACATGATAGAAAATTGTCCCACTGTGTTAAATATCAAGTTGGGAAAGGAAAGCTTAGGAACAATAATTCAGTCACAGACTTCTGTAACTTAAATGGGAATGAACCCTTTAGAATAAGTAGGCTTGTGTCGAAATAGAAAAATCAAAGAAATATATCAACGAAAGTTTGAGAAAGATTGAACAAGCAATGAGTTTCTTTGATTTTTCTGTTTTCACACAAGCTATCTTGTTCTAAAGGTCTCATTCTCCTTTAATGTGTGCAATTGGAAATTCAGTATCCTCAGTAAACATGTATTTAATATCCTATTGCCTTCGCAGACCCCAAACCTCCAGAGAATCTAAGCACCGATTGCTCCATCAAATCAATCACCGTTTCATGGACCAAGCCAGAAGGCGTGGTCACAGGATACAAAATCACATGCAAACCACATGGGCAATCACCTGACCATGCTGATGAAGCATCAGGTGATGAAGAACAGTCAGGTGATCTCAAGGCTGACAGTGAGACCGGGGAGCAGGAGGAGGCAGAGAAAGGGGAAGCAAAAGAGAAGGGAGAAGATGGCGATCATGCAGGGGAGTTGGGAGAGAAGTCAGGTGATGAGGCGCAGAAGTCAGATGACCAAGAGAAGTCAGGTGACCCAGTGAAGAAGTCAGGTGATGCCCAGGCCGACAACAAAGCCATTGAAGAAGCTCAAGAAGGGGATACTAAGGAGAAGTCAGACGATAGGGAGAAGGAGAAAACGGACGATCAGAGAAAAGAAAAAGACGTTGATGCCAAACCTGCCAAAGATAGTCAAGAAGACGAGGATGCCACCAATGAGAAAGAAAAGACGGATATTCCTGAGAAAGACTCAAAAGAAGAGGAAAACCGGGATGGCAAGGAACCAGCTAATGGGTCTCATGATCAAAGAACAGAATCAGGTGATGTTGATGACAAAGTTGGAACAGCAAGTGGGAAAGACAATGTGGAAGCCAACCAAGATTCTTTTGCTGATTCCAATGACAGTGGTCAGTTGGGAGATGGGTCAGGTGACAGATCATCACATGAAGGATCACATGACCAGGTCAGTGGTGATGAAGGTTACAGGTCGGGATCGGACGAGGAAGAGGTCAGGATAGTGGATGCCGACAAGACAAGCTTGACCATCTCTGGTCTCAGGGCAATGACCACTTACACCATCAGCGTCATCACACTCAATGGTCAGCTGGAGAGCAAGCCGGCCACGTCCGAGGCACAGACATTGGAACCGGAGAGTGAGTCTATAAAATTGCATGCAGATCGCTTCAGCTATACATCTTCTTGTTCATGCATTCCTCTTCTTGATGTCTGCATTTATATGTACTTGATCATGTTTCTCTCACTTTCTTTGATGTCATTGCAATACAATACTACAAAATGTATATGCATGCCTGAACATGTTCATACGTGGTGCGCTCACTTCGATGTCATTTCTTTTCAATATACAGCATATGATACGATACCTATAGAAAAAGTAGATTTCAAAGATTCTGTTTGTCATTGTCTTTTATTGATGTTGACATCATTCCTGTAGTTTATGATCGTTACTGTGCATGTAAATGTACAAATGAATACCTTATTCATTTTTTTATTTACCCTCTTTCATGTACATCAGATCAAACTCAATTTCTCTTCCTATTTTGCATATTGTGTGTTACATTCAGTTCCAATAGTCAATATAGAAAGCTTTTTTTTTTCTTGTTCATTGTTGTGCAGTGCATGCATATGGATATTTATGTGAACATTGTTTCCATTTATAGTTGTTTATAGTTTTTCATGTTCAAGATATATTTCAAATATTGCTTTTAATACCATGTATAAATTCTTTAATATTCTGGACGTAATTTAATAGCCATAATGGGCTTATCAATCAATAAAGCTATATTCAACATTTATGAGCATCCATGTTATTTGTAGTATTTTCTCTTCCATCTCTAGTACATTCAATTAATATTTTTATTTTTATTTTATATCTTACAAATCATTGATAACATTTTCTTTTTCATCCTGTTTATTTTAGATTTATTTCTAGCATACATGTATTATTTGCAAATGAACACACTTTTGTTCGTCACTCAGCGTGTGCACTTTTGTATGTTTTGATAGATTTTAGTTTGTCAACTGTTTGTCCAGCTTAAAAATGCACAAATCGTAAGCAGAGCCCTGTGGCACAAAACCTTAGCAATTGATTACATTGGTTATTGTGTATGATTGATCATAAAAACCAGCCCAATGATCAATTGCTAAGCTTTATGTAACCGGTTCCCTGTTTAATTTAAGAAGAAAGCAATAAATGAACATTGAATGTAAGAAGAAAGCCAGTATAAAATGATTATTCATTGATTCCTTCTCTTTCTCTTTCGTATTTCACATGTTGTGTGTACAAGTATCTCTCTCACACTGTTTGAATTGTAGTACTACTAGTATACACCTTCTGTAAACATCTTCTTTGCAGTTCATGAAAGTTTTTACCATCAGAAACAAGCACTTGTGTATTCGTTTGTATGTTTTGAGCTATTTGAATCAACAGACTATAGTTTGTTACCATTATCATTATCATAAAGTGATTATTTATTGTTTCCTTCTCTTTCTCTATCATATTTCACACGCTGAGTGTATCTCTTTTGCACTGTTTGAATTCTAGCACTGTAAACACCTTCTTTGCAGTTCATGAAAATTTTTAACATCAGAAACAAGCACTTGAGTATTCATTTGTATATTTTGTGCAATTTAAATCAGATTATTGTTGGTACTATTATTCTTCTTTAAATTCTGTGGACAAAGTTTTACTTACATTATTAAAGTTAAATTTACTGTCTTGTATCTGTTTAGTTTTCATATATTGTGTACATATAAGATTGCTATAAGCTTTGTGTTACGGGCTCCAGGTGGTACCTAATAGGTGGCCTCTATAGCAGGTCTGTCTTTATTTGATGAAGAATCTGAATATTTTGAAAATGAGCCATCAACCACACAGAGGTGCTAAGGACATTGTAGAACTGATTGTCAGTATTTAATACTGAAAAATGAGCAGAATGCTGATTGCCTCACCAAAACTACTGACTTTCAGATTTTGAAATACGAAAGCTGGTTTGGCTCTGTTACATGTAAATGTTCTGGAAATTAGCCATCAGCTACACAGAAGTGCAAAGTCGTGCACATTTCCAGTATTTACAATGAAAAATAGTAATATTGATGGTTTCATGCAAAATACTGATTTCCAAAGTTTTCCTTTGTATTCTTAGAGAATATTTATTTCCTCACCAAAATACTGATTTTCAGCTATTAAAGTACTACTTTTTCAGGATGGCAGCTCTGACTACATGGAAATTTTCCCATATTCTTACTTGAACTTGATTTCCTATTTCAGGGCCACACCCCGTGGTGGAAGGCAAGCTTGACTGCGAAGCAACGACCATCGTTGTCACCTGGAAGAAACCTAGGGAAGGAGAGATGACCGGATACAGGGTGACGTGTCTTACAAAGGAAGAGATTGAACAGGAGAAGGAGAGTCGAGAGAAGGAAGGTAAAAAAACTAGAAAAGGATGATACAATGTCTGATTTATTGTCTGCTGTTTATGAAAGGCCATTCATCTGCATCACCATCATAATGCATGTTGCTTTTTGTCTCAACCGCCAGAGGTGAAGGTGGGACTGTTGGTCAAAATGATCCTTGTATCATCGTCCATCTATCACAGATGTTAAAGTTTACTCAAGACTCTTGTGTGGTGCTTGGCAACCGTTCCTGCAACACACTTGGCTACTACTGCTGGAATGGCTACATTATACATGTAGCTGTACTGAAGGTATAGTGTACATGGATCTCCATGTTGTGGTGCTGCGAGAGGTCACTGGTAGCAGCAAAGGCCACTTCAGGTCAGGGAACAGTAGGTGTGCACTGTCTGGTGGGATATCCTGGTTTTGTCAAGTAGAATGGCAAACATATTTTAGTTTTACATACAGCTGTACACCTGTGTATGTTTCATTTCATATCCCTTTTTCAGAAACTGACCAATCAGAAGAAGAGATACAAAACAAGGTTGACCTTGGGGTCACCAAGGAGGTCCGAGCGGATGTCTTCACTGCAAAGTTCTTTGACCTTGATCCAGAGACGGAACACACAGTCAGGATCTGGACATTACTTGATGGTTTAACGAGTGATGTGGTTGAACTAATAGACAAGACTAGTAAGTAGAGATGTGGTTTGAGTTTGGGGTAGGACAGAGTTCTTTGACCTTGACCAAGAGACAGACCTCACAATCAGGACCTGGACATTATTGGTTGGTCTAAAGAGAGAAGTGGTTGAACTAATGGACAGAACTAGTGAGGCAGAGATAAGGTTGGGGTTTAGCGGTAGGATAAAGTTCCTTGACTTTGATCCAGCATGGAACACATACATGTACATGTAGTCAGGATCTCGATGGTTTAACGAGTGATGTGGTTGATCTAATAAACAAGACTAGTGAGTAGAGATAAGGGGCCTGTTGCATAAAACTTTTTACCTGAGAAATCTCTGGTAAAAACTGAAAACTAAGGTTAGTCTGATTTCTGCCAATGACTTTAACACACAGTAAAAACAACCTGAGTTTTCTCAGGTAAAAAGTTTTATGCAACGGGCCCAAGGTTGGGTTAGGAGTTGGACAAAGTCCTTTGACCTTGAGCCAGAAGCTGATCGCACAGTCAGGATCTGGACATTACTGGATGGTTTGAAGAGTCAAGTGGTGGAACTAATGACAAGACTAGTGAGTAGAGACAGGGTTGGGGTAAGGGATGGGAAGACGTTCTTTGATATTTCTGCAGAGACAAGTTACTCATCAGTCGGGATGTAGATTTTAATGGTTAGACCAGGGAGTGGATTCAGGGCCTTGTTGCATTAAAGTAACTATTATTGCAACTTTGCCATCCAATGGTTACTACTACATGTATGGTAACGGTGCTCAAAAGCCAATCAGAATCAAGGATTTCATGATAGTTATCATTGAATGGCAAAGTTACCATGATAGAAACTTTTATGCAACTGGGCCCTGGAGCAAGACTAAGGTGTATTTAGGGTTCGGGTATTTATTCAATAAAATCATTAAATAGAAATGAAGTGGCACTATATCTTTATTTTCTTTTCTCTTTCTCTAATCTTTCAGAGCCTGACATTAAAGAAACCGGTGAGTTTACCCTTTCCTTTAATACCGCATATAAATTTTATATACATGTATCACTTGACTACTTGGCCTACTGAATTGGTAGTTCAATTCTCAGAAATGCGCCTGGACATCAGATTTAGCTTGGGCTGCTGATTACTTATGCACCTTCTCCACTTCCTGGGGAGTACGATGAAATACAGACTGAGGCCAAAAGTCCTGTGCAGTAGTATTAAAATCTGTATTAGGTTTTTCATTAAAGTGAAAGTTTACATGTATTTCATAAAGCAATCGAAAGATTCAAGTTAAAAAGTCAGTTTCCTAAAGATAAATAACCTTTCATTCATAGAATTGGACGTTAATTGGGTGAAAAATTCTGGATACAATCTTTGCATAGCCCCATAGATTTTGGATATATACATGTAATGATTAAATCAAAAGGTTTTTTAAAAGTCCATTATAAGAAAAATGATAGTATTTCCAAGAGATGGTGATATATCTTTTTCGAGTATCAAATTCAGATGAAAAAGATGTGATGTTATTATGTACACAATTTTGTAAGATGATAATTCAAATTGTTAACCTTGGCCAAAGTTTGATATTGAATTTGTAACTTGTTTTTGATAGTAAACCATTGAATCCATTAATAGTCTACTCCACAAATTAAGAATATTAAAGGTTTAAATCTAGGATGCAAATAGGATATAATTTTATTCTAGTCATTAACACAAAATGGGGATTTTCCCCTTAATTTGAGATATATGTTCATGTACAGTATTTGTTCTTGCTACCCGACAAATAATCATGTACATGAATATTCTTGGAAGACAATAAAAATTTTGGGTTTTCATTCAAAACTTGTTCTCACAGAGGGTGAGTGGACAGTAACCATCGTTACAGATGAGGACTCTAAGCCTTCCCACAATGCCTTGGTTGAACTGATGGTTTATGGGAAGGATGGAAAGTCTGATCCTCTCATACTCAACAAAGAGAGGAAGGAAGATGGATGCTTTGAGCCTGGCAAGACCAAAAGCTTTGATGTAAGTTACTCATCATCATCTTCTCCTTCTTCTCTTCTGCTTTTCTTATTCTTTTTCATTTTCCTCCTCCTCCTTTTCCTTTTTTCTTCTTGTTCTCCTTCTCCTACTACTCCTCCTGCTCCTTTTCATTCTACATGTACTTCTTCTCTTTCTCTTCTTCTTCTCCTCCTCCTCCTTCTCATTCTCCTTTTCCTTTTCCTTCTCCTCATTCTCCTTTTCCTCCTCCTTCTGCTTCTTCTTTGTCGTCTTCTACTATAATGTTGTTCTTCATCTCTTTCTCCTACTTATTCTAATAATTTTTCATCTCTTTTGTGTTGTTTTATGATTTCTACATGTACTTGCTTCTTTTCAATCTTGTTTCATGACTTCTTTCAAAACCAAACCACTACATATATATTTTTTTAACCATCCTTTACAGATCCAAGTTGGATATATTGGAAATATCACTAAGATTCGTATTGGATACCATGATGATGCATCATGGGAAGGTTGGCATCTGAAAGAGGTACGTTGATTGATTGGTTAATTATTACATTAATTAGGTCATTTTAATCCATCAGGAATCCAGTGTTCTTACATTACAGAATCCTTTTTGTTAATGAGCATCTGAATGCAAAGTTTGTCATAGTTTGATGTGGATTTATAGAAAATTCACTCAATGTGATAAAACACAAATTTGGGGTGTCTTATTTGGCAAAGAATGTGGGTCCCGACTAATATATAAGGTTGTGTTTAACATATGAACAATCAGGTTTATGGAAAACCTCAGTGGTTCTTGAAATTAATTTACTTCCCTTGACGATTATCTGTTGCCAAAGCCAACAGGTCGAACATAAAAATAAATCTTCTGTCTTTTCTGTCTTGTACTCAAGGTTCACATGGAGGACAAACACACCAAAGAGAAACTGGACTTTGCGTTTGACCGTTGGATGGCAAGGGGTCAAGATGACCAAGACATCTTCAGGGAGCTACCAGCCAAAAGAGAAAACCAAGAATCTCTACCAGGTAGTATATATAGAATGTTTGGATAGTATTGGGAACTGGACACTAGGCAAAAGATAGTCTCAAAGTCAGTAGTCATAGGATGCCTGATTATTTGTAGACCCTGGACTTTGTCAAAGGCATTGGAAATGCCTGTAACAGAAGGTGGTTTCAAACCGCCTCGATCACAAGAATCCCCGTTAAATTACGAGAACTTTTTAAGGCTAAAAAATACCCGGTAATTATTCCTGCATTCACACCGCCCCGAAACACATCCTTCAGGATAAGTTCCCGAAGTGACGAGCATGCGCAGTGTGGTCTGCTAAGCAGGCAAGGCGCGAGATTCAAAATCACTAGCCCAGCAGCCACCCATGCCACCGCGCCCAACGACACGCTGGGCTAAAAGTTCCCGTAATTTGCTTTCACATTGCCAAAATACCTGCGACCTTGGAAAAATCCCCACGAAAGTTCTCGTAATTTCGCCAAGTACCTACTATTTAGCGGGTATTTTCTTTCGGGGAAATTACGCGTAGTTTGCTTTCACATTACCAAAATACCTGGTATTTTCTGATCGGGGTAAATTTCCCGATCAGAGAATACCTGGAATTGGCGAACTTCGAGGCGGTCTGAAACCACCGATAGACATCTTTGCAGAAAAGCAAACTGCAGTCATCTGTTACCATCATAATGTGATTAAAAGTGGCCCATTTTTATTCAGTCAATCAGAAGCAGATGAAATGGGTAGTCGACCCAATTTATATACACCCAGGAGCCGGAGCCACTAGGTCCAGGGACTGAAACAGGGTTTCCCCATGAAAGCTCATATGGATGTTCATGTAAGCTACTTGTAGGGTTGTCATTCCCAAAGGAAGCCTGTCCGGCTAGGAGCCAAGCTACTAATCCTGACTTCTAATGTCCCTGCCATTGCTCTAAGGAGAAAATATTTCCATTCATGCTATATTTACAATCTGTTTCGGATTTCCTCATGGTGTATTTCATATTTTTTTTTAATGATTTCTTGTTCAGTTGAGGTATACTACGTCTCTGTCCACACCGGTGACCGATGGGCCGCGTACACAGATGCCCCCCTTTGGGTCATTATACACGGAGAGAATGGAGATACCGGAAAAAGAATACTTTACAACTCCCTAAAAGCAGAGGAAAAGTTCCTTCAGAATCAGGTGAGCCCAGCAGTCTTATGCCTAGTATCTCTGATCATCATACTGTACCATGGATTAGATAAAATGTTTTTTTTGGGGGAAGGGGAAGGCATCCTAGGTAGAGTGGAGGGAGGGGGGAGGGTGATCTCTGTGAGTGCGTGGTGAATCAACCCAGGAGTCAAGAGATTTAACCGGATTTACAGCCTGGAATATTACTACTACATGTACTACAACTACTACATGTACTACCATTACTACCACTTCTACTACTACTACTACTACTACTACTACTACTACTACTACTACTACTACTACTACTACTACTACCACTACTACCACTACTACTACTACTACCACTACTACTACTACTACTACTACTACCATTACTACCACTACTACCACCACTACTACTACTACTACTACTACTACTACTACTACTACTACTACTACTACTACTACTACTACTACTACTACTACTACTACTACTACTACTACTACTACTACCACTACTACTACTTCTATCACTACTACTTCTACTACTACTACTACTACTACTACTACTACTACTACTACTACTACTACCACTACTACTACTACTACTACTACTACTACTACTACTACTACTACTACTACTACTACTACTACCACTACTACTACTACTACTACTACTACCACCATTACTACCACTACTACCACCACTACTACTACTACTACTACTACTACTAATACTATCACTACTACTACTTCTATCACTACTACTTCTACTACTACTACTACTACTACTACTACTACTACTACTACTACTACTACTACTACTACTACTACTACTACTACTACTACTACTACTACTACTACTACTACTACTACTACTATCACTACTACTATCACTACTACTACTACCACCATTACTACCACTACTACCACCACTACTACTACTACTACTACTACTACTACTACTACTACTAATACTATCACTACTACTACTTCTATCACTACTACTACTACTACTACTACTACTACTACTACTACTACTACTACTACTACTACTACTACTACTACTACTACTACTACTACTACTACTACTACTACTACTACTACTACTACTACTACTATCACTACTACTACTTCTATCACTACTACTTCTACTACTACTACTACTACTACTACTACTGCTACTACTACTACTACTACTACTACTACTACTACTACTACTACTACTACTACTACTACTACTACTACTACTACTACTACTACTACTACTATCACTACTACTATCACTACTACTACTACTACTACTACTACTACTATCACTACTACTACTTCTATCACTACTACTACTACTACTACTACTACTACTACTACTACTACTACTACTACTACTACTACTACTACTACTACTACTACTACTACTACTACTACTACTACTACTACTACTACTACTACTACTATCACTACTACTATCACTACTACTACTACTACTATCACTATCACTACTACTACTTCTATCACTACTACTTCTACTACTACTACTACAACCACTACCACTACTACTACTACTACTACTACTACTATACTACTACTACTACTACTACTACTACTACCACTACCACTACCACTACCACTACTACTACTACTACTACTACTACTACCACCACCACTACTACCACTACTACCACTACTACCACTACTACTACTACTACTACTACTACTACTACTACTACTACTACCACTACTACTACCACTACTACTACTACTACTACTACCACTACTACTACTTCTACTACTACTACTACTACTACTACTACTACTACTACTACTACTACTACTACTACTACTACTACTACTACTACTACTACTACTACTTCTACTACCACTACTACTTCTACTACTACTACTACATAAAAAGATTGCTTTCATTCATATTCCTTGTCTGAATGCCTTTTACTTAATATGAATAATCATTGAAAATCCCTCTCTCACTCTAGATGGATACTTTCAAAGTAGAAGCAGTATCACTAGGTGAGATCACTATGATGGAGATCGGCCATGATGTCAAGGGCTATGGTAAGCTGATTAGTGTTTTCTTGTATCACAAAGCTAAGCATTTGATCCTAGAACAAAGTTTCACAAGTGATTTGCAATGACAGCAATGTACAATCAATCATGAAAAAATCAGTCATTTGATCAATTGCCTTTTTGTGTTATGCCACGGCCCCTATCTCCAAATATTGTTTTTACTTAATGTTATGGCATTTATATCGTCCTCCACCGAATCATTATTTTGACTATTAGATACATATTATTCCAAATTCACAAAAGGGGTTTCACCTGGAGGTTTGCATATTTTGTATATAATGGCGGTTGATTCAGCCCTTTATTGAGAAAGGTCTTAAAATTAGTACATGATTTTGTGTGCTAAAGGGCACTTAGTTTCAAGGACTTTTGACTGCACATTTACTTCCATGACTGTATGGTACATTGTAATTCCTATTCTTTATTGCCCATGTAGGAAAAAATACATTTTCATGTGATTTTTTATGTTACATCAGACAACAACGACAGACATTCCTGTTTAGTGGGATTTTATTTGTAGTGATTGTCTTACAGTCAAAATAAGTACAAATACAGTTCTTATTTTGACTATCCATGCCTGTTTTTTATAATAGTTCATTCTTTATTCTTGGTAAATGTCACAGGTGCTGGGATATACCTTGATCATGTGACCGTGAAGGAAGGAGAAGACGCAGAGAATGAATATCTCTTCCCTGTTAATAACTGGCTGGATGATCACATTGGCGACAAAAAGCTACATAGACAACTCAAACCTATAGGTAATTACTTGATGATATTATTTGTCATTTTTGTTTAAAGCCCTGCTTGATTAATTTCACTGTTCTGGGGCCCGTTGCAGAAAGAGTTGCAATCAAACGCAACTCTAAAAATCATGCGCAACTTGATTTTCAACAATCAACAGCGCGCATTTGGGACTTACGATTGATTTTTTGACTTGCGCAACTCTTATTGCAGCAGACCCCTGGTCTCCTCTTTTTACATGTTAAGATTTAGCATAAGTAGAGTGAATTAAAAGAGAATCTTCACGTCTCTTTTTTTTCTTTATTCTTCACAGGCAAACAATCAACCAAAGAAAGCGATAAGACACAGGAGAATTCCAAGCCTGAATCACGTAAGAAATCCTTGATATTCTCCTGCATTAGTACAGGTGTACATGTATAATTTTTTCTAATAGTATTTGGACAAGCACAATTAGGTTGATGTTTAATGCCTGGCGCACACTATGCGATTTGTTGTGATCCAAATTTCAAATAAATTGAAATGATAACATTTAAGATGAACATTCCAACCAATAAAATATTAGCGATCAGAGTTCAGAATGGTGGCAAGGAATACTGAAATTTGAATTAAGTCTAGTTTGAGCGCCCTTGTTGGACTTTACTCCAAATACATGGCTTGCTGCAAAGCACAATTATGATTTTAATATTCATAACATAGTGCCGAACTTCAAATAGAATAATTTTACTTCTTGGAACCTTCACATTTCATGCAAAATGCGATTATTTCAAAATTGTATCATATTGGATCGTATAGTGTGCGCTGGGCTTCAGAGGTTTTGTTTTTAGTAGACATTTAAATGAAATGATATTGTTCAGTCCTTTGCTGGAAGAAACACAATTTGTAACTGACTGCCTACATCATGTAAATATGAGATTGAACTTGAAAGATAGATTTTAAGGATAGCAAATTAATCTATACTCTTATAAAAATTGGAGGCCAACAATCAGTTTCAAATGTGCTATTGATTGCAAGACTTGCGATTGATTTGGGGGATTTGAAATTGTGTGATATTGCATGGCAACAAGTTTCATGCGATATCCCTTCATACAATGTATGTGCTATTGCCTTTGTCCTCTGTATTTGCTAAACAAAATCTCTACTCCAAAAAAAATTGTTATGCTTCTGCGTGATGCAGTTCTTGAACGGTCTGAGGCACCTGATGAGAGAGTTTAGGGTTCAATACCCGGTTTTGCCATCTATGCCTTCAGAACAAGGAACTTTGCTCTTTCACGTCTCTTGGATTTTTTTTTATTCTGATGTGTTGGTCAGTCGTAGAAGTACATGTATGTGTAAATTACACTATCTGATGGTCTGTAAAGACCTAGTAGCGTCACGCACATTTCTTTCAAATCCTTCAAAATTGATGCATAAATCATGTATACCCTGTTTTCACCCAAAATCTTTTGCAGAGGGTAACTGGACTGTTTTCATGAAGGTCAGTGATGACTCTCCGGCCTCGTTCAAAGCCAATCTGTACCTGACTGTCTTTGATGGCATCATCGCGTCAAGACCACACCAGATCGCGCTGGATGAGGAATTCGCTCCAGGAAAAGAAATTGAAAGCTCGGTAAGAACAATCTCGAAAACCTTTATACATGACAGAATTCTAGTGTTCTCACAAGCTTCGTTCACGAACCTTTTGTTTCTATAGGCGATGGGTTGATGACAACCTTGCGCTCTTTATTCTGATGAGTTACATGTACAAAAAGGTTACAATAGAAAATTGATGTTTAATAACCTGCATGTATTTTGCATTTGCTATTATAAATGCATTTGTATAATTCAATGATTTTTATGGATATTTTTGTTTATACCATAATGGATTCAACAGATATTAATAACATGCAATTTACCTATGAAATATTCATGTGCGTGTATGATACATGTAGGTCAAGAGATGAATTTTTAGCATTTACATGTAAGTACAACGGAGCTCTAAACCAGCAAACTTGCATGTCTTTTGCCCATTTTTTTAACGTTGTACGAGATAAAGTGTCCAGAAAATTTTTATCATGCTTTCTGATCACAATTCATTTTGAATTTTGATAGATGCATTATGCACACCACAGAATGGACCAAATGAGAAAAGGGCCAATTTGATTTTTTTTAAATCTATCAAGTTACAAACTTCTTTTTTATGTTATCTTTCTGAAATCTTATTTTTTAGATGAAGACTGAGCAAATCAAGAACATATCCAAGATAAGACTTGAGCATGATAATTCAGGAAGAGGACAGCTCATTTCCGTTAATACAGTAAGTAATCATGTAGATAATACTGCCCTATTTTTTTTAAAGGACAAGTCCACCCCAACAAAAACTTGATTTGAATAAACAGAGAAAAATTCAACAAGCATAACACTGAAAATTTCATCAAAATCGGATGTAAAATAAGAAAGTTATGGCATTTTAAAGTTTAACTTCATTTCACAAAACAGTTATATGCATATCTCAGTCGGTATGCAAATGAGGAACTGATGACATCACTCACTCACTATTTCTTTTGTTTTTTATTATATGAAATATGAAATATTTTAATTTTCTCGTCATTGTCATTTGAAATGAAGTTTCATTCCTCCCTGAACACGTGGAATTCCATTATTTTAACATTTTGTGCTTCAGGCAAGGAGGTCTTCATTGTCAAATTCGTAAAAATTGAAAAATTGTATAAAACAATAAAAAACAAAAGAAATAGTGAGTGACATCATCGACTCTCTCATTTGGATGTAACTGGCTCGTTCATATAACTATTTTGTTAAAAATAAGCGAAACTTTGAAATGTCATAACTTTCTTATTTTACATCCGATTTTGATGAAATTTTCAGCATTGTGCTTGTCTGATTTTTCTCTATTGATTCGAAACAACATTTTTCTGAGGTGGACTTGACCTTTAAGTAAGCAAGTGACATATTAATCAAAGTCAAGTTTATTTTATGCATTTACTATATTGTTTATTTATCTTTTAAGATAAAATTTTATTGAAAAAATGTTGATCCAGCTACGTAAATGAGATACCTTTGCTTAACTACATGTATGATGCTAATGCATTGACATTTATGTAATGACACAATTTTCTCTTTTACAGGAAATGACAGTTTTAATTTTTGTCAAAGTACATGTAAGGCAGAATGGGTAATAAAGACACTGGAAGAACTTATGTGATATTACTTATGTGACCTTTGACCTCTGATTGAACCCTCGGTTTCTCTTTCCTCATAGATCCGGTTGGTTGACAAAGACACTGGGGAAGAGCTAACTTACAGATTGGACTGTAAGCTAGGAGAAGATGAGAAGACTGGTGCATCATCACTGACTAAGGAGGTTCCTACATTGAAAGATGGTCAACAACCATTACCAGGTATGCCCGTAAAACTGGTCACCAGTCTGATTGCTTTTCAGTCTTGAATAATGCTATTATAAGCTGTAACAAAATTTGAAAAAGTTTGGGTCCATGGGCCCAAATTCACGAAGGTGGTTAAGAAAACCGTCAGCTGAACCCATTGTTTATGCAGATTTACTGCGTATATTGAAAAAGTCCAATGCTGCTGCATGCTTTTTTTATATTGTGCTAAATTTACGCTTATTGCCATGGTTGAGCATGCTATTTTATTCATGAGTCAACTGAAAACAGTGTTTGTTCAGACATTAATGTACAATCATCCTCGATCACTTATTTTTCATCTTTCGTTCTTTCTCCTTGATCAGTTGTTGAATATGAGGTGAAGACAAAGACCAAAGATGAGGCTGGATCCTGGAGCAATGCCAACGTCTACATCAAGCTGGTCGGGGATGCAGGGGATACCGGTGTGAGGCACCTCTGGAAGCTCGACTTAGAGAATGCCTTCCAACAAGGACAGGTATGTGAGATGTTCCTGAGGGGACAGTGCTTACTGAAGGACAAGTTCACCCCAACAGAAAAGTTGATGTGAATAAAAAGAGAAAAATCCAACAAGCATAACACTGATATTTCGTCAAAATCGGTTGTAAAATAAAAAGTTATGACAGTTTAAAGTTTTGCTTAATTTCACAAAACAGTTATATGCACATCCTTGTTGGTATGCAAATGAGGAGACTGATGACGTCATCCACTCACTTTTTCTTTTGTGTTTTATTACATGTGTATGAAATTGGGAATATTCTATTTTTCTCCTCATTGCCAAGTGAATCAATGATTAGTTCCTCCCTGAACATATGGAATGAGCATTGGTTTATACTATTCCGTCAAGTTGGTCCTTATTGTCAAATCTATAAAATATGAAACATTGTATAATTCTAACAATAAAAAACAAAAGAAATAGTGAGAGAGGGACATCATTGACTTTCTCATTTCGGTTGTGCATATCACTGTTTTGTGAAAATAAGCAAAACTTTAAAGTGTGATAACTTTCTTATTTCACATCTGATTTTGATGAAATTTTCAGCGTTTTGCTAGTTTGATTTTTCTCTATTTATTCAAATTAACATTTTTCTGGGGTGGACTTGACCTTTAAGGCACCATGTTAGTAGTCTGTGTCGCATCTTTTAGGTACCTTCTCTAAAGTGAGAGCTGCGTCTTTCATAAGCCATACCATGAAGACATTTGAGATCAAGGTGTTGTTGATGACTATTGGTGACAGTTTTGAAGTGATAATGAGGGTGGATGGTGAGGTAATTGCCTTATTCAAGAGTGAGGAGAAAGTGTTTATGGCTTATGATATTGATATGGGTATGTTTGATGCGTTCTAAAATTTGGGCATCATAGACATTTAAGGTGTTTATACATGTATGTCAATAATGATATTTAGGATTATTTTGAAGTGTAAATTACATGTACCATAGTCAAGAAGTGAAGAAAGTGTTAATACTTATGATGTTGATTTTGGTATTGATAATGGTTTCCCTCCCGGACAAGTTGGTTGGGTAGAAATTAGGTGTGTTTTATGATAATTTGAAGTGAAAATGGTGGCAGAATTAATCACTTTTGCCTTTCATCATCTTTAATCTTCTTCAGGAGGATACCTTCATCATAGAAGCGGTAGACGTCGGCATCCTCCAGAGGGTTCTCCTCTCTTTGGAGTCTGAAGAACAAGACGACGCCTGGCTTCCAGAATCCATCACGGTCTCTGCAACCAACTCGCCCCAGAAGTACGAGCTTCCATGCAACTCTTGGATAGGGATGACTGCAGATGCCAGTCAGGAGCAAGAGCTTATGGTAGATGGTGAGTGCTTCAACCACAGAAGATAATGAACTTTGGAAAAAAAGACCAAATAAAAAATATGTTGTGATAAAGAAACTCATTATTTGGAAATTTATGACAACAGTTTTTATTTAAGAGTCATTTTTTCCAGTTTTAACACATTTTAGCAGGAATTTGTTATTCTTAGAATTTTGATGTTTTGTGCTTTTCTAAAATATGAATGTAACCAAAGAAAAGAGCTTCCATGCAACTCTTGGATAGGGATGACTGCAGATGCCAGTCAGGAGCAAGAGCTTGTGGTAGATGGTGAGTGCTTCAACCACAGAAGATAAAGAACTTTGGAAAAAAAGACCAAATAAAAAATATGTTGTGATAAAGAAACTCATTATTTGGAAATTTATGACAACAGTTTTTATTTAAGAGTCATTTTTTCCAGTTTTAACACATTTTAACAGGAATTTGTTATTCTTAGAATTTTGATGTTTTGTGCTTTTCTAAAATATGAATGTAATCAAAGAAAAATATGTGTTTATTCTGCTCATAACATTTTTGTTTAACATACATTATTTGATATTTTGAAAAGTACATGTCAAGGTTTATTATACATTTTAAATAACACAGGTGCCATTCAATTGAGAAGTAAAATATAATGTACCAAGTCATTTTTGATTATTAGGGTATGGTAATGCTACTTTATTATTATTATATTTTGAACAAAAGTATGAATCTTAAAAAGAATTTTAAGCCTACATTTTACTTATAATTCTTATTGTGCACGTGAATTTGGTTGTGCTTTAATGTTCATGGCATCCCCAGGTGGATGACTGAAGCCAGTGCGTCGTATGTAAATGTCTCTCCCATGTTTCATAAATGCAGGCTATGTTACAGTGGAAATTACTCCGTCCCTCGGATAGGACGTTAAATGGAGACCCCATATAGAGGAGAGTCTCCACCTTTGCACGTTAAGAACCCACTGCACTATTCGTACTAGAGTAGGGGGAAACCCCGGTGTAGTGGTACCTGCACTCCCCAATCAGTTATATCAGGAGGAGAGACCTGCGGGTCATAGTGATTCAGTTCGCTTTTTGCCTCCCAGGCACAGGTGACACCAAAACAGATAATAATAATTATTATAAAAAGAGTAAAGATACATGTACTTCTGATTTCCAGGATTTAATATTCCTCTTTTTTCCAAATAGCTGATCAGACCCCTGCTGTAAATAATGAAGGAGAATCGGGATCCAAAGGTTCATGGACACTCTGGCTCACCCCCGGACCTGACGATGGAATGGGCTGCAATTCACTTCTCTCAATGATGGCCTATGGAAGTCAAGGATCCAGCAGGACTGTTCCACTCGAGAATGGGGAAGATGTTGGGTCAAGTAAAGAAGAGGAAGGAGGGGAGAAGCTGATGTACCCACCAGGAGTAACCAAGAAATTTGATGTGAGTAAATCGGTCCATGCTGTAAATATTTTTACTCTTTTAGTTTGATAGTTGAATGCTTTTTTTTTAAATTTGAATTAAAGTTTATAATTTCACTTTAAGTGTACTTAATTTGTGGAGGTGTCAAGGTGTAGTGGTTCTGAATCATGTTTCTTCATCACAGGGTACTGGGTTCAAATCCTACTCCATGTAATTCCCGTCATCAATTAATTTATCCTTACTTTGCTACACTCAACCCAGGTTAGATAAATGGGTACGTGGTAGGAACTCATCCCTTGAAATGCAGTGTGGGTAGCTGCAGCTGCTCTGCTTAAGCCAGGGTACATGTACATGTAATTTTTAATTATATTGCATTAGTGTATACACTGTAGTTAAAGGTCAAGTCCACCTCAGAAAAATGTTGATTTGAATCAATAGAGAAAAATCAGACAAGCACAATGCTGAAAATTTCATCAAAATCGGATGTAAAATAAGAAAGTTATGACATTTCAAAGTTTCGCTTATTTACAACAAAATAGTTATATGAACGAACCAGTTACATCCAAATGAGGAGTCGATGATGTCACTCACTCACTATTTCTTTTGTTTTTTAATTGTTTGAATTATACAATATTTCAATTTTTAGGAATTTGACGATTAGGACCTCCTTGACTGAAGCACAAATTGTTAAAATAATGGAATTCCACGTGTTCAGGGAGGAATGAAACTTCATTTCACATGACAATGACGAGAAAATAACAATATTTCATATTTCATATAATGAAATACAAAAGAAATAGTGAGTGATGTCATCAACTCTCTCATTTGGATGTAACTGGCTCGTTCATATAACCATTTTGTTGAAAATAAGCGAAACTTTGAAATACCATAACTTTCTTATTTTACATCCGATTTTGATGAATTTTCAGTGTTATTCTTGTTGAATTTTTCTCTTTTTATGCAAATCAAGTTTTTGTTGGGGTGGACTTGTCCTTTAACCCTATCTAGGCCGGGGGGGCCTCGGAGGCCCCCCCCTCAACAAATCGCGCAATATTTTCGCCGCGCGAAATTTTTTGACCGCGCCACTCGCTGACTTTTTACTTTCAAGTCTTGCGCAACTTTTGAGACCAACTTTGCGTCCTCTGGGTACGTGGTTCCGAAATTACGCAGCATTATGTAAGTGCATGTCAGACCGAAAATTGCTCAAAAACGTGATTTCGTGTACAAAGTCAATGCAAATTGTGTTTTCAACCAAAATTCATAAATGTATGATTATTTTTAGTTTTGCTGCTCTAAATGTATTTATTTTATGCTTTTTATGATCACAGAAGAGTCCCCAACAAATTTCATTGAAAAAACAATGAAAAACAAAAGGTCAAAAAACAAAGAAATACATAAGAAATTGCAAAAAAACAATAAAATACATAAGAAAATGATTTGATATCGCAATTTTTTTCATGTACACTTGCTAAGAACACCACAAAGAGTTTCTATACCAAAAATTAGTACATTTGGAGCTTTATTTAGGGAGTTAGAGGAAAAAGTATGATTTCGCATACTAATTACGCATAAATTAGCATAATCACTGAATAGCGACTCGCACAAAAAAAATTACTATACAATCTTGGAGATTATGTCCCAGGCAACCAGCATGCCAATTTCCGGCGCGATCGCGCGGTCGACGGCCGAGATCTTAGGGGGGGGCCTGGGAGGCCCCCCCCCGCCATATGAACTCCCAAAATACCCCGGCCTAGATAGGGTTAAGAGACTTCTGATAAAGAACGTCAAGCATTACATGAGGAAGAATAATTAATTATTATTTTTATATTTCACTGTTGTTTCAGATTAATCTGGGTGAAATTGGAAGCATCTACAAGATACGACTCTCTTTGGATGAGAAGGACGCAACTCAACCTCAGATGTACCTCAAGAAGGTATGAAAGGTCTTATGTATGGTTATAGAAAAATACTGCTGTTGCCATTCTGAAGAATGAATACTGATCTGGGCCCCGTCTAACAAAGAGTTGCGATTGATCTGATCAAACTCAACTATGGAAAGCCAGCAACACCCACATCTAAAAATACATCTTTGTTCAAAAAAATTTTCTAGATGTGATACATTTTCATAAATTCATTCAATTCATGACAATTTGGTCTGTTTGCCTTCGTTTTTAAAGGATATTTTGCAAATTTCCTGGAAATAAATTATGACACTGTTGGATTTCCATGGACTTATGATTGATTGGATCAATCGTAACTCTTTGTAAGACGGGCCCCAGATATGTCATCAAATACACCCAGGGTGCATTACATGAGTGATTTTCTCTGTATTTGTTATAAGCTACTGAAATCCTTGCATCTGATTGGCTCATAGTAGATTTGTCAGAGAAATTCACTTACAAAATGCTCTTATAAAATACTCCTTGGTAATTAATGTTTTCAGATGGGTTAAATCAAATGATTTTCAAGATTTTTATGATTGTCTCAGAAGTTTTCTCATTATGTGTACATGTAGATGTCAGTAGCAACATACGTGTACATGTATGTATACTTGTATCTTTTACATTGCCAAGAGAATTTGCTTGTTCCAAATTATACCAAATAATCAGCAAGGCTGGATCTCCAAATCTCTGGAAGTTTTCAAAAATCAAAACATAAATATTATTTGGAAATAGAAATGTGCTTCCCCTTGCCCTATCCATTTCATTCATTTCCCTTTTTTTCTGCTAACTTTTTTTTCAAAGTTTTGATTGGAATTATCGCTAGCTTTCTATGAAAAATAATCCAACGACAGCCTGTAGACAGTTTATAGAGATAAAAAAAATATTGGAAAAAATATAGGAAAAAAATATAGGAAATTTCCTCTGTAGTTTTCCATGACCATGTCCTTAATTCTAAGTGGAGTAAAAGTGTCAAGTCCCTTGGGCAACTACAGCTGCCATCTGCTCAGTAAAGAGTTATGCTTGCAAGTATTTAAAAACTAAAATAATATGACCTCATTTCATTATTTTTGTCTTTGTATTTCATTTAGATAAAAATGAAAGATAAGGACTCAAACCAGGAATTCCATTTCTTTGTCGACCGATGGCTTAAACAGACGCCCAACGTTGAGAAGGAGAAGAAGGAAGAAGAGAACGAGAAGAAGGAAGGAGAGGAAGACAAGAAGATGGAATCTTTGATCCTTGAACTACCAGCTATCAGACCCGACATAGCACCAGACCCAGGTACGCTTGGCATTTTCCTTAAAGCCCAGCTTTAAGCTTTGGTAAAAGAGATGCCGAATATGAAGCAATTATCTAAGCTTTCAAATTTACAGGGGTGTTGAAATCAGTCAATATTTTTTTTCAACCAAGATTCTTGGTTAAAATACATACTTATATATCTAATGCCCTCTCTCGTCTATGTTCTTATTTTTCTTTAAATAAAATGCCCTTGGATCACATATTTAACAAATGAAGTGATTGGATATTTGAAAGTTCAGGGAAATATTATAGGTCTATACTGTAATTTGCAGTACATTCCATGTATGTAATATGTTGTAGAAAAGAAAAAACATTTTACCTGTTTACCTGTTTAAAGATATAATCGCAAGATTTGTCCCTGTAAAGCACATTTGCATTAATTATCCAAACTGGTAACTGTTTCAGGGCAAACACATTCATGTACATGTAATCTGCATGTACTTGTAGTAATAAATTGGAATAGTGATAAATGCATGTGGGAAACAAAGGCAGAATTTATTGCGATGTCTGTAAACTTTGTATTTCTTTAGAGAAGTTCATGTACATGTAGTAGGGCACATCCAGCTCCTTAAGGAAAGCAAGGTATTCATGTAAGAATTGTGTATCATTTTTCATGCCATTATCACCAGTTGTTAAATACCAAATTGATGTACGGACCGGAGAGGAGGAGAACAGTGAAACATCTAGCCAAGCTTATGTGAAACTCATTGGTAGCCATGGCGACACAGGAAAACGACTGCTCATCTGGGAGGAGGAGGATAAGAAGACCTTTGAGAAAGGAGCTGTAAGTCTTACCCATATGGCATTAACAGAAACAGGGTTTGCCAAATTCATCTATAACTTAATTGAAATAATTGTATTGATTTATTTTGTTAGTTATTGTACACTTTCAAGAAAGAAAGGAAGATGGGAAGGGAGATTGCCGATCTGTGGTGTAGTGCCAGCATTTGGACGAATGTATGGGAAAAAGAGGGAGGGAAGGGGTGGATAGAGAAAGAGATGAAGAGGAGAGAGAAATGAATGAAGATAGACAGAAGAGTTGCATTGACCCATCTTCGCAACATATAGCTTATTATGTTGAGCATACTCATTTTAATTTTTATGGTTTTTTTTTAGCAGAGGATTGCCTCTATATCAATATTTGCATATGTATTTTAATCAGAGATTAAACATTTATCTGATTCTTTATCGCAGCGAGCTACATTCAACATAGAAGCTGTTTCTATTGGAGAAATATCCCAGTGCATTGTGGGTCATGATGGCGAGGAATCAGGTATTTGAGATAGATATTGAAAATGGTATTTAAATGGTGTTAAGTTCCAATGGATCAGGTATTGTTTTTGAGATCATTTGTTTCTCGGTTTAAAGAATTGTTTGATTTGTTTTGTTACATCTTGACAAGGGCTATTAAATGTTTTTATGCCAAATGATTTTGCGCTTTGACAGATTCTCTCAAATCTTGAAGCATACTCACATGCATTTTTGAATGCTTGAAGTTTTTAAGCATTCAGTTTCTCTACAGATGTAATGTACATTAACGTTTTAGGAAGTATATTTACTCTTTCAAATAATGCAAAATTTTCCTGCTCCATTTGTATATATCATGCATGGAAATTGTTGTGAATTGAGCTTCTGTTTTAAAGAGAAATGCCAGTAGTTGCAGTAAACATTGATTTCATGAGAAAGTCCGTAAAACCAGGCTTGTCAGTATATCATCGAGGATCTAGATCTGGTACAGTTACATAAACTGAACTTTGTGAAATCTTGAAATCTACGCTGAAAAATGTTCACACTGAAGATCACCAGCACAGATAGGCAAACGTGGGACAGTGTATTATTATTGCTGGAATAAAGACCCGACGGAAGTGACCGAATCCGCGCTTATTTTGCTTATTTCTCAGCAATTACACAATTTCTTCCAGAATCCTTTGGCACATATTTTTTATTCATACAAACAGACACTTGGGTGGTCATTATATTAGATTCTGTAAAAAGTCATTTTGAGATCGTTACCAAAACTGGAATTTATCTTTAATATTCAATGTTTTTTGTTGTTCATTTCCTCCTTCAATCCTTTGCAAATTTTGTAGTTTATAAACAAGTAGCATGTAATGGCTGAAAAAGTGTTTATTAAACTGCATTAATCTTGTACCTTTCTGACATACATTGTGATACATGTGATTTCAAAATAACAATAGTACTTCTGCTATTGTAAGGAAGACCTGGGGGTCACAAATATTTAAGTACGACTTAGAGTCGCACTCAAATGCCTAGTTGCCTGCGATATGAAAGGCATGACTACAGTGGTCAGATCATGCCAAGAGGACGCGCACTATCCACTGTTAAAAAAACCCTGATTTTACAAAAAAAAAAGATTTTGCAGAAAACAATAACAGAATCATTCTGTACATTCATAAAACAGGAATTTTTCTGAAATTTAACAGAACAGGTCTGTTTAAAAGGGGAAAAGGGTGTTTTATTAAAGGAAATTTGTAAGGTTCCATACACCAAATACCAATTTCCTGTAAATTAACATGATATAATGTAAGATTACGCAATCTGGTAAGATTACAGGTGTTCTCGAGACTCTGCTGCAGGAACTTCTTTTATTCTAAGGATGAATTTTCTAACAGTGTACTGCGTATTCATCAATAAGATTTCGCGCTTCATATCATGTATGCATCGGCATTTAAGTGCAACTCAAATTGGTACTTAAATTTTTGTGAAATACACACCCCCCCTGTTTATGATCTCTAATGAATTGCTTATCTCACATCTAGAATCAGGATGGTATGTGGAGAATGTGACAGTAACAGAGAAGAATTCTGATACAGACGATCAACCGGATGATAAAGCCTGGTCATTTACTTGCCAAAGGTTTGTTCCATTTCCCTTGTATTGGATGTAGATGGCAATGCCCCACATAGCACCGATATTATAACTATGAGCAATTTCTCATGAGAAGAAAGATGAATACCTCACATGTATGGTAAAGACCAGTCATTTTCTTGTCAAATGTTTTGCATCATTTGGCCTTGGATGGGAATGTTTTCAATTTTTATATTAAAAAGAAATTGTTGTTTTTCAGATTGGTCTCCATTCTCCCTTGAGGAAGAAAATAAAATCCCAAACTCTCTCATTTGAATTACACTTAGGGGGTGTTGCAAGAAAATCTTTTCAAACATTTGCAAAATGTGGTTGAAAATTTACAAGAGATACAGACATTTTGACTAAAGCAAATCAATTTATAGTTCTTGATATGAAAAGCAGAGACCAGTGATCAGTTACAATTAATTGCAAGACTTACAATTGATTTTGGGACAAGAAATTGACTTGCAATTGATCACAAGTTTCTTGCAACACCACATAAGAGTAGGACAGAAACAAGTCAGTTAATGCAGGGTTTTGAACAATTCTTTTTTTTTCTCTCAGGATTAACACAAAGGTGTAGTGCCAAATTTTGGGCACAACTTGCACGGAAGTATCATGAAATTCCCAAAATTAAGATATATGTTTGGCATCCTTTTGCAGGTGGTTAGCAGTTGATAAGGAGGATAATCAGACGGAAGTTACCCTTGATGTAGACCCGCCCCCTCTAGCCTCTCCCCCTGGTGAGGACACTCCCCCTGACAGCAATGCACCTCCCGATGAGAAGGAGGAGCTTGCGGAGGACACGCCCACACCCGATGAGGAGGAGAAGCCAAAAGATGAGGACGAATCAAAGGAAGAAAAACCAGAGGAGGAGGAAGAGAAGGATGATGATGGTGGTAAAGAGTAGACCATATCATGTTGCCATGGTAACAGGCATGCTGTACATCAAGATATTTTGAGGGAAATTAGAGCATTTTAAGAATTTGAATAGTAGTGGGTACACTATCATTGTTGGTGTGATGTTGGACCTGGGGAGTGTTTCATAAAAGGACTTGTCAGACGTTTTGTCCGACAAGTCCCATTTTATCTGACAGTTACCTCAGGAACTGTGCTTGTCAGCCAATCAAAATCAAAAAAAGTTTTCAGATCTGACAACCTGTCAGACAAAAATATTGATGAAATGCTCCCCAGGGACCTGTTGCATAAAAGACACTGTGATGATAACTTTGCATTTAGTTGTAATTACCATGGTAACAATGATAAGTAGCCAATCAAAATCAAGGATTCCTTACTGCAGCAGGGCTCTGGTTATGGAGGGGGAATGTAATCTAACAGTTACAAAAAATCAATGCAAAATAATCAGATATTGTTAGTAACTGTTTCTCTTTGGTTTTGGTATTTAGGATTGATTTTGGGGCTCATGTTGATATGAGTCGCTCCTCTGATCTGGATAACAAAGGTTCCGTATGGTTATTGATAAAGACACACTTATTGAATATATATATATGATAAAAATTATGAAGCGTACATGTAGTTCATAAATAAACACCACTTGCCTGTTATAAACATTCAATTGTCACATTACCAAAGTAACATGTGATCCATTGAATAGTCTAATGTTTTGCTTTGTCGGTTCCAATATGCATGATGATTTATCGCCACAGGTAAGTTGGTGTTTTGTGCAATATGTACATACACTAAATGGTATATGAATATTTTGATAACGATGTGTATTGTCCAATATGGAGTCGTGTGAGCCCTGTACAAAATGTATGGGAATGATTGCATTCAGCAATCAATCGGTTAAGCATTGTTCATCACAAAACATAATTTTGTGAAATCTGTCCACGTACATGTACGTATGTTACAATATTTTATATAATTATGCTTATGTACATGTAACATGTGCCTAATCGTTGATGAAAAGTCAAGTGTGTAGAATCATTTATACATCTTGATATACTTTGGTGTTAGACGCAAAGGTTTTCAAACCATGCCTTTAAGACAATCGTGATGAAACGCCTCGACAATTCACTTGTACATTTATATACTTATTGTTTATGATTGTGAATGTTTTCACATGATCACATATTTTGATTTTGTAGATTATTCGTTGCATTATTGACCAAAGGCAATCATTCATGTATTTTATTCAAAGAATTGAATGACGTTGTAGATTTGTATAGAAAAAAGAGATTTATATATTTTAGAATGTGTTATGGATATTTTCGCTTGAAGTGATATTTTAATCTAGAGATAGCAGTCATATGTATTTGATGTACACTGTAGATAATGTAAAATGCAAACAAATATTTATTACATCACTATCTTATAATCACAATGAACAAAAGGGGAAATCCCCAATTATGAACACAGGGAAAGCCCCTTAATGAACATAGGGAAATCCCCTTAATGAACAAGGATTAGTAACATTTGTTTTGGAGAGACTCCCCAAGTGAGAAACTGATAATTGTAAATTTCATTTTTTTTTTAATTCGCATTGCCAATGCAGTAAGATTAATCAAGTGCTGCTTTATGTTATGTATATGCAGGTACAAGATGTGTAGAAAAAAAATGATCTTAAATCGGCTTCTGTACTAAGTAAAAAGAAATTCATGGTTGTGGCCATACATATACATGTACATGTATAGTTAATGGCACAGACTACAAGTTTTCACATTAGCAAGTCTTTTAATATGTAAAGTAAAACACCAAAAGATGTTGCCAGGTCTGTCGAACCTGCAAGCATTATGTTGCTAATAAATGAGTATATTAACACAATATGTCCTTCAGATGTGAATATGGTGCATGTACTTAAATGGACTCTTACATGTTTTATTCTATCCATGATTTCTTTTACATGTATCTTGTATATTGTGTGTAGAAAAAAAAAAGTATTCGTAAATATATAAAATATAGTTGTGTTATTGAAACACTGTATCACAAATTTGTCTTGTAAAATATGCACTTTAGCCAACAGTGCCCATGTATCTGAATTCACATGTCAATTACGTCATAATAATACAAGGGTTGCATTGAAGTCCATTTCAGATCACCTTTTCAATTGTTTACATGTACATTATAATTGTTTAAAAACCCTTTTTATTATCCATTCGCAGTTTAATTTAATTGAAAAGGGACATGCAAATATATTTTGTAACTCATGTAGGACTATGACATCATTGGCATCTTGATAAGTATGTATATATGAACCACGCTCTGTTTCATCCTAATGAATTAAACTAAACTGTCAGTCCGCACTTCTGTGTACTGCATTTTATCTACCTACATGTAGTATTAAAAATTCATTGAAAAATGGTAATACCAAAGAATTCAGTTAAATGTATTTAATTGACTGATGTAATCTTTCCTCTCCCATTTTGATGATGAAATTGATCCATTGCACAATTTGCTTCCTCCAGGATTAAAATAGTTCAAATTTAATAATAATGAAAAAGGGTATCTATTTCGCTAGGAAAGCGTGTTTAGGGTCAAATTTGTGAGGATATATATAAAAAGTATTTCAAAGCATGTACTTTTTTCCCTAAACAGTCAACACTGGTACCCCTCCCCCCCCCCCCCGAGTTTTGATATAAATTCCTCTCCCCAGGTGCATGTCACTATTCCATTTCTTTAACAGGTTGTTACAGATATTAATGCAAGTGACCCAAAGCATGGCTAAAATACAGGCGTTATTGGGTAAATTTCAAGATATTTACATCAGAATTGAATAGAACATCTGCATATGTATTTTGTCTTATTTATGTAAAACACCTCAAGTGTGGAATAGGCTTAAAATTGCAGGATATGAAATCTTTTGCCAGTGGCTTATCATTATGCAATTACAAGATACATGTATGTAAAGTAAAGTGCACAAACAGCGGTTTTGAATGAAAAATAAAAGCATTACCTTTGGGGGAAATATGTGTAGAAAGGCTACTGTTGAGGATGAAAGAAGGAAACTGGGTGCTTAAGTTTTGAAACAAAGAAGGAAGTGGTTATTGTACATGTATTATCAAAAAGGCTGTTAAAACCTTTCATCTTCATATATACAAGTATCTTTATTTATTACGTGTAGGACAGCTCAGCAATATTTCCGAGATATGACTTAAGTGGGGCAACCTTATTTAGCAGCCTTGAAAGTGTCCTATTCAGAAATTAGGAGGATAGATTTACGCAATATAAAATTGCCACCATTGTCGTAGTTCCACAATACAGATTTTTTCTCAGCAGTCTTCAAAATATTCCAATTTGGAGGTACGAGGTTTCGACAGCCCACTGACAATATTTGTTCAGCTTTCCATTTATAGAGAGACTGGTTTTCAAAGAAAAACAAAGTGTGAAGTGAAACCAAAAACTATTGCATCGAAAGTAGTTTGTTGAGAAATGGAAACAAGATGCTTCCAAAAGTGCTTTGAAAAGATCTTGCGTTTCTGTGGGTATTTAAAATTGGAAATGGGTTAGAATTACTCTCTTTCTAATTCTCTCTCTGTTTTTTTTTCCATTTTTTATTTGAGTCAACTGATTCTTAAAAGTGCATACAAAAATATAGATTTCTTTTTTCACTCTATTAAATGGAGATGTACTTTTTGGCTCAAGGTTCTCCACATCTTGATAAAAAAACTTTGCAATTAAATTTTGCTGTCTGGCAATGGAATACATGTGTCAAGCATAAAATCATGCAGATGCTATGACAATATAGGTGTAACCCACAATATGATGGCTTAAACTTGATGTTGACATTTTCACTAAGTTTGACTAATCAAGCTATGATAGCTTGTCAAAATTGATCAACAACAACCATAAGAAGAAAGAAATGAGAGAGGACAAGGTTTAATTTTGGCGTTCACTCAAGCATGACGGAGTACATACAGTGCAAATCTGGTAAATTTTCCAGTCTGGAAAGAAATAATTCACTTTAACCTTGGAACTTCAAATGTTGACAGTATAGAGAAGAAAAATTACTTTTCTCGTATGCTAACTTTCATTTTTGAAGAGCAGATTACTTATTTTAAATGGGAAGAATTACATGAATTCGAACCATTTATATTCGCTCTTCTACATGTTGAGAAAACCCACGCACGTACACGTATATGTTGGTAATGAAATCGCTTGTTTAGTCACAAGTACATGTTCTGTCAAAAGTTAATCTAGCAGACATACAGTTATAGACCAAAGATGTACTTTTAAGCATTCGTTATCGAGATGAAGTATTGCTTTATTGGAGATGATGTTTAAGGCTATGTTTGTACACACACACACACCCTCACACATACAGGTGCATGCAGAGACCAAAGATAAAAAAAAATGAAATTTTAGAAGATTCATTTGGGGCATTGGCGGCAGAAGCCAAAAAAATTAGGGGGGGCCACCTGAAATTTTTGGATGGACACAGGTAAAAATATTTGACAAAAAAAAGGTTATCAACAAAAAAGTTAGGGGGAGGGGGCATCCCCCACCTCAAATTAAGGGGGGGACAGGACCCCCCCCCCCTGCTTCCGCCGCCTATGATTTGGGGGCAGTGGTACCAGTATGCAACTGCACTATCATTGGACATTTCTTGCGTCAAATTATTGTTTTGAACATTACCTCACATGATGTTATATGAAATTGTGATCTTTGTACTTGTAGCTACAATGTATTTTTAATACTGAAAATAGGTCAACTTTGATAGCATGCGCCTTGAGCTTGGCAAGAGTCAAACCAAGAGTAGCCCTACACAGAGACGTCATAGAATCATGATTCAAATCACTATTGCGTTCATACAACCTTTTTTGTTCGTGATTCTACGGAAACATCTGTCCAAACACCCCTTTTTCCGTGTTTCATGTTTGTGATTTGAAAGACGTTTATTTTCAATTTTGACTAAATGCGATCATGATTCTAGGGTAAAAAAAGTAGCACATAGATGCACCTCAAGTTTATTGGAGTTGTCCTCTGTGGTTTAAGGGATATGTGCCCTAAGCAATCGCTTGAATGATGTTGGTTAATTTACTCCGTCATACATATCATGTTATCATCTTAAGTTGTACTTCATAGAGAAATATGTGCAATTATAATTTTCCGTCCTTCATATTAATAAACAGTGAATTCCCATTTTGCCACCTTGAAATGATCCAATTTGGTTCTATTCAATTTGGTTCATTAGATATAAAACAGAATACAATGTTGTAGTCTGAAGGCTAATTGTGCAATGTTTACATTGGATGTTATTTACATTTGAAGATTGTATATTTACTTACAAAACATTTACATTTAAATGAGAAACACCCATGTATTTATTTCATGTCCCTCAGGAATGATTAAAAGGTAGTCAAAATTGTTGGGGTTATTAGGCATGTTCTTTATTGTAGTTCATGAGAAGCCTTATATCAATTGGTCAATGTATTCTTAACTTCGACAACATAATACATAGCTGTATGTCATGGCCCATGAATGAAACAAAATTTAATTGATTGATAACAGTGTTTTCAATCAGATTTGACATTTTCAAATCAAGGGAATTCTGTGGTGAGGTTGGTTGTTCACTCTTATTATTTTTTTTCTAAATTGATAAGAACCAAGTTAAGGTACAGGTGTAAACTCCTTTAAGATATATATCCTTCTGTTGTTGATACCTGTACTCACATGCGATGCTGGTTAGAAGTAGCCAAAATAGGGCATCATTAATGCGGGGGGGTATTCTAACCTAAAATTCATGTATTTACATTCTTAAATGGACAAGTCCACACCTACAAAAAGGGGATTCGATTGGAGAGAGATAAACCAAAAAGCTAAATCCAATTTTAATCACAATTTGATGTAAAATCACAAAGTCAGAAATGTAATTTTCAAGTTTTGCTTATTTCACTATTGAAAAACAGAAACATAATTTTTATATGAATAGTATGGGTCATACATGTAGGAGTCGAGTCGATGTTGTACACGCACTATTTACTTTGTATTTAATCACTTCTTAGTTATTATTTTAATAAGGAAGCATCTTCATTGATACTTTGCAAAAACAGTATTTCAAAATATTCAAAGAAGAGTCAAACCTGGTTTCACATTGTAATGAGGAAACAACTACAATTTTTCATCATAGGATAAAAAAATCATGAGTTTTCCCAATTGTACATTGTCCAGGATGTGCATATATTACTGTTTTGCAAATTTAAACATAAAAACTTCAGTGTCATAACGTCCCTATTTCACATCCAATTTTGATTGACAAGCAAAGCATGGGGATTTTTTGCATGATACTCATTTTGTTGGCAGTGGATTTGTCCTTTAACCCTATCTAGGCCGGAGTATTTTGGGAGTTCCTATGGCCGGGGGGGGGCCTCCCAGGCCCCCCCCCTAAGATCTCGGCCGTCGACCGCGCGATCGCGCCGAAAATTGGCACGCGGGTCGCCTGGGACATAATCTACAAGATTGTTTAGTAATTTAATTCATGCGAATCGCTATTAAGTGATTATGCTAATTTATGCGTAATTAGTATGCGAAATCATACTTTTTCCTCTAACTCCCTAAATAAAGCTCCAAATGTACTAATTTTTGGTATAGAAACTCTTTGTGGTGTCCTTAGCAAATGTACATGAAAAAAATTGGGATATCAAGTCATTTTCTTATGTATTATATTGTTTTTCGCAATTTCTTATGTATTTTTTTGTTTTTTGGACCTTTTGTTTTTCATTGTTTTTTTTCAATGATATTTGTTGGGGACTCTTCTGTGATCATAAAAAGCATAAAATGAATACATTTAGACTAGCAAAACTAAAAATAATACATTTATGAATTTTGGTTGAAAACACAATTTGCATTGACTTTGTACACGAAATCACGTTTTTGAGCAATTTTCAGTCTGACATGCACTTACTTAATGTTGCGTAATTTCGGAACCACGTACCCGGGTGACGCAAAATTGGTCTCAAAAGTTGCGCAAGACTTGAAAGTAAAAAGTCAGCGAGCGGCGCGGTCAAAAAAATTTGCGTGGCGAAAATATCACTCGATTCATTGGCCTAGATAGGGTTAAGGAAAAGGGAGAGTTTGTAACTGGAAAGCTGAAATTTGTGTAAATATTTTACAGTCTTTCGCTATAAGCGTGGTGCTTTTTCTCATAATTCCCCCATTTATGAACATTTATTTGAGATCTAAAATGTTTATTATAAACCATCGGTGTGGGAGCTTACATCTGTTTCTCATTACTTAAACATCACTCCTTTTTTAAACCCTTTCTAAATTCAATTTGCATATTTCACTTTAAAAAATACTTAAGTTGTCATATGCATCACTTTAAATTGTAGTTTTCGTGAAAGATTATGTTTTCTTCAAAATAAGTATACATATATTCATTGTGATCACTTCCTTAATGTGTTTAGTCCAAGTATGAAAGTACATAGTGTACTTTCACCTTATTCCAATTTGCATATTTATGTGACTTAATTTGTTGATAGCTTTCACATATCAGTGGGATCAAAATGTATAAAAGAGATTAGTCGGTGATGACTGCACTTTATAATGTGATATAAATGTACATGTAGATAATTATGAAGTTTCACTAAAGTGTCGAATTGTGATTACAAGAAGCAAGAACAATTGTTTTGTCACCTTGAATGTCATTAAATATCACACAAGTTGCAATACTTGCAAATTACAATTGGGGATTCTTGTCATTTGTTGCCCCCCCCCCCGATTGCTTGATGTAATTGAGGAAGGGAGGGGGGTCTCTTGAGTGTATGTCTGATCCATCTCTTAAGATATTTTAAGAGAATGTATATTTTGGCCCTTTCTTTAGGTGGTGTCTGATATTTCACATTCCAGATTATCATTATCAGGGGCGGAAATCTCTCCCAAAAGGTAGGGGGACAAGGGTCTGGAAAATTTAATTTGACAAGCAAAAACAAAAAAAAGGCTATTATCTAAAATTTAAGCTCATTTCAACGAAAATATATTTGACAAGCAAAAAAAAAGGGGTCATCTCGTCCCAAAACGCACGTTTTATTCCAATTTTGAGTGATATATTTCTTAGCATCACCAAAGACCCAAAATAGTAGGGGGGACATTTGATATTATGTCCCCCCTACTATTTTGAGTAGGGGGGACACGTCCCCCCTGGCGTCCCCCCTGGGATTTCCGCCCATGATCATTATTACAGGCAGAGGTGTCTGGAGAACCTGTCATCCAAGGCACAAATCCAGGATTTCGCACCCCGGGGACTCGATTTGATTTTGTCGCCCCTGTATACTTTTAGCAAAATTACACCCCCCCCCCTGCCAGGCAAACATTATAGGTGCCCTGAATGCATGTTGAATTATCTTATTTCATAATCAGATAAAAGGGCATTGAATACCACATTTTTTTAAATAATGTGATCATGATAAATAATTCATAAATAAAATTAATCCCACATTTTGAAAAGCATTAATGCGAGCGCAAAGCTTTTCTATTTTCTTTACTTAACGACCAGAAAGCATATGATTTTAATCACTTTGGGATTCAATTTCGTGTAACTTCTCATCAGAGTATAGGCCCTACTGGAATTATGTGAGCGGGAGCTGTAATTTCGTTACCATTTGTTTTTAGAATACCTTTCAGGAATGTTATTGATAACCTTTTGGAAATGATGCAATCGCAAAGTCTCCATTTCCTCATCAGTGGCGTAATTAGGATTTTTATTCAGCAGTTGGGGGCACTGGGGGCCTTGAATTTTTGTTTAGGGGCACCAAGATGAATTTGATTCGGGGTGGTACTACAGACCGAAGTTGAAGAAAATCTTTTATATTTCATGTATTTACCTAAAAGTTAAGTAGTTTTCACGTATACGAAACGTGTATTCAATATATTTTGGTATATGAAATGAAATTACATTTACGTTTATTCATGAATTCGTCCACCTAAAAACTAAACAAAATAAGAGTAACAAGTGGAGCGCCTCTGGCAGTCTGACCTCTATCACGCAATTCAATATAGCAGCAGTGCTGACTTTGAAAACTACTATAAAATGATTACCGGTATTCACAAAAAACACCATTCATATAATGATACAATACTACGTTTATACGTTCATTGACAATAAATGACATTTGACCTTGATCATGTGACCTAAGACTTTTCAGTGACACTTACCACTATATCCACATTTTATACACTATATCTATAAACTTTGAAAGTTATGACAGCAATCTAATAATTACCGCTAAAATGGCCAAAGTTCAATTACCTTAAATGACCTTTGACTTTGGTCATGTGACCTGAAACTCGCATGAGATATTCAGTGATACTTGATAACTCTTATGTCCAATTTTTATGAACTAGACCAACAAACTTTCAAAGTTATGGCAATTCAACAGATATTCCCAACATGGCCAAAGTTCATTGACATTTTGACCTTGGTCATGTGACCTGAAATTCGCACAGAATGTTCAGTGATACTTGATTACTCTTATGTCCAAGTTTTATGAACTAGACAAATAAACTTTAATAAAAGTTATAATGCTAATTCAACAGATACCCCAACTTGGGCCAAAGTTCGTTGACCCTAAATGACGTTTGACCTTGATCGTGTGACTTGAAATTTGCACAGGATTTTCAGTGATACTTGATTACTGGTAAGTCCAAGTTTTATGAATCAGATCCATACATTTTCAAAATTATGATGGCAATTTCACAGATATTCCCAACATGGCCAAAGTTCATTGACCTCTGACCTTGGTTATGTGACCTGAATTTCGCACAGGATGTTAAGTGATACCCCCATCTCACTAGATGGCGATTCCGCTGCGATCGTCAAAAATCGACAAAGCGTGGTATATCGTAGCTTGAACGTGGCTTGATCTTTTCAATCTTCTCCGTCGTACCTTGATCTTTTCTGAAGCGGCAAGGATCGCCACCATCTTCCTGGTCGCCACAAAATTTTGAACATGTTCAAAACTTACGTAGCGAGATCGCGGAGGTGCTAAAGCGCATCACAATCGAGTCAAGAGCGTATTACAAACGACATATTCGTAGCTGTAACGGAGCTCCAACGCATAAAGCGTAGTAGAAGCGCATTAAAAACGGCACCGATCGCCCGTGTTTTCAGGCCCGTTCCCAATGACGATTCTGCTACGCTGCTTCCGTTTACAAGGCGACTGCCTTGCGCTCGACACGCTTCACACCGTTTCCACCGCGACGCTTTCCCTTTGGGTGGCATGTGGCACACGTTCTCAGCCCGCTGCAGGCATTCGCGTTGCGCTTTTGCTGCGCCGCTGATGACTGAGCAGCGATTGAGCAGCGACCGTCCGCGCTGCTATAAAACACCGTGCCGATGGTGGCGGATTATCATATTTTCAACAGATTACGAGGCGACACCACGACGTTTTCAAATATACCTCCCAGAAAAAGGACCAAACAGGGGAAGCTGCCCAAGCTGTTATGCCGGCGGTCCAAGAGAAGAACAAGAGGTTAGGGTGGTGGAGGAGGAAGAAGAGGGGTTACAGGAGGAGGATGAAAATCTTACTGCTGAGCCTTGATGACGAAATAGGTTACCTCCGCAAAAATATATGAATTGACTATGTTTTAAAAATAGAATGAATTCTAACTAGTGACAGACAATATTAAAATTTTGTTAATGATTCGATCACTGATGTATTGATTAGGAAAGCACACTTTATGGGGATTCTTGCATTGTGCCCCCCTTCCTTTATGAGTGCTCTCACATCAGTGGACTACTTCTTGTTACATTTGAAAGGAATTTACCTAACAATTTTGAGTGACAAACTTTTGTGGAAAAAATAAACAGAATATCAAAGATTTTTATGCTCTTTTATGAACCCTCATATTTACTATATTAGGCTCATCGACATCCTTTCGGAATGAAATTTACTAGATATTGTATATTATGACTTAAGTGAAAGCCAGGATCGGACCCAGTATCTTTTTGGCCTCCTCCTTCTCCTGTCCTCGTATCAGGTCCTTGTATTCCACTTCTAACTGATGTTGTTGTATAATGCTAAGATGTATAAGTCCAACCAAATTCTGGACATCCATATCTTGGCCGGAAGTTGGCAATCGACTGAAAAATGTCTCATGTGCCGCGATTAATATGCCGATTGCTCGAAATCGTTTCAAGAGCCCATCACGAACGTAACACAATCGCTCCATTCGTAGCACCACTGTACCGAGGTCCTAATTAGCGTATGAACCTCGTTGTAAGGTCGCTTTGATCGCAGTAGCAGCGCATCATATTCGCCTCAAACCGTAGCAAGAGAGTGGCAGCGTCGTACTATCAGCGTATTACCCTCGCCTTCAGCGCAGGTCCGTCGCAGTGAAGTTGCAGTGCAATCGCCTCGCGGGCTAAAAATAGAATTCGAGGACGATTCTGCTACGCTTTGCGGATTTAGACAGATCGCCATGGTCGCCATGATCGCCATCCTAGTGAGATGGGGGCCTTAAGTGATACTTGATTACTATTATACTCATCATCTCTACTCGCCGACTCAAGCCAGCATCTCCTCATCAGCTCTACTACTCAAGCTGTTCTCACTCAACATTCCTAGTGGTTTACAGTCCTTTTCAGGACTATTTTCAAGAAAGAAAACTCTATTCTCAAATCTCCACTTTCTCGCCTATCCACTTCTTCTCTTCTTCTATCCACTGTTTCAATAATACTCCACATGGTGCACCGTAAACCACATCAGCAATATTCTTTTTAGGAGGGGCATGGGGAAAATAAACACAAAAAAGTGTTGAATAGAATTGTAATTTATATCATGATCAAGTGTCTGACCTATCAGCGCTAGAATGTTCGTATGCCGGTAGACATCCGACAAATCAACTCATTTTGCTTAATTTTCTACTGATAATGATAATAACAATAGTTATGATAATGACAATAAATAATTCAATATTTACGTACATAGCGCCTATTGGAATTTCTCTATAAGCGCTTTACATTACAAAACCTAACTACGCAACTATTTAACTAAACTGAATTACTAATCTAACTACCTTAAATAATTTAACGGTGAAGTCCACCCCAGAAGATGCTGACTTAGATAAATAGAGAAAATCAACCTAGCATAGTGCTGAAAATTACATCAAAATCGGATGTAAAATAAGAAAGTTAGGATATTTTAAAGTTTCGCTTATTTTTGACAAAACAGTGATATGCACAACTAGATGAGTCAGTCGATGATGTCCATCACTCACTATTTCTTTTGATTTTTTTATTGTTTGAATTATACAATATTTCATTTTTATAGATTTGACAACAAGGTACTACTTGACTGAACCATATATATAATATTAAACAATACTAATTCCACAGGTTCGGGGAGAAATTAATCGTAATTCAATTAATTTTATATAATAAAATACAAAAGAAATAGTGAGTGGATGACGTCATAGTCTCCTGCTTTGCATACCAGTCAGGGTGTGCATATAACTGTTTTGCGAAATTAAGCAAAAGTTTAAAATATTATAACTTTCTTATTTTACATCTGAATTTGATAAAAATGTTCTGTGTTATGCTTGTTGGATTTTCTCTTATTCAAATCAACTTTAGGTTTGGGTAACATAACACTGAAAATTTCAACAAAATCGGATGTAAAATAAGAAAGTTTTGGCATTTTAACTCTTACTGTGCCAGGTCCAATACCCCTCTAGTGCCAGGGATATTCGAGGAATCCTAAATTGACCGAAACGTAAGCAAAGACTGATTTTAAAACGGTCATAACTCTTTACCCGTACGTTGTATAACGAAACCTTCTGCACATGAAATGATGCATGGTTCATGGACTTTATGATCATGTTATGACCTTTCAAATTTGCGTTTGGAAAAATTGAGAAAAGATGAAATATTTTACATCGTTTTTTTCAATAAGTAAAACCTAGAAAATTATGATTTCATGAACATTTCAAAGAGTAAATAACCCAAGGAATTGTAGAGATACCAAGAAATTAAGAAAATGAAATGAAAGTTCAATGTTTACCCTTTCAAATGACGTATCTATTGATGTAACTGAACAAACAAAAATGTGAAAAATAATGCTCTTTTGAATGAAATACTATTTTGCTATTCAATTTATTTCCTCTGAAATACGAGAGGGTTTATACACACACAATTGAAACCATCCTTTTCCAAAAAAGGGCATCGTCGTCGATCAAGTGACCAATCACAGCACAGCTGCGATCCCCACGCAAACACACACAATAATATATTAGAGCCATGTATCTTCACAGTGCAGCCAACCGTACCCTTACATTCGTGTAGTCTTCAAAACAAGACCCTTGTTTATTTAGAATGCGCGGTATTCCGCAACAAAATTATTGGTGCAGAGTAAATTTTATGTCATTTCTATTCTTGCCAATATTGTCGTAATGCAAAACATGCTTTAGAAAAATCGTAACCTGGATACGATTTGTGGTGTTCGATGCACTCAACTATATACTGTTTTGGATAATGTAGGCGATTTCTATCCAGTGTCGGCAACAAACATTTGCGACCCACTCAACTATCGTTCTATAGCATGAATCAGTGTAAAGTTTGGTCATATTTTGTCAGGGTCTATTCGTCGTACATACGGGCTTTCATACTGTAACAAAGTCATTGCCAGTCACAAGGAGAGGAAATATAGAAAACTAAAGATTATATATTGAAATATAGATAAAGAGTGATCGGACAGATTCAATACTAATACCCCTTTCATAAACCTATGCGGATAATTCAATAAAAATTGCGTTCATAAACTCCGGAAATAATCCGCATTATTTTTACGAGCGCCCTTCCTGAAAAAGGATAAATACATAATTTTTATTCAAATATTTGTTTTGACTTTAAGACATTTAGCATCAACAATTTGCTTCAAATTTCCTGTAATCTAAATGATGATGATGATGATAGGGATGATGGTAAAGATGTCATGGATAATGTCGAGAATTATAACAAGAAATCAAGGGGGAAACAGCACACCTCCACCACCACGACCACCACAAACACTGGCATCGTTACTTCCACTTCTCAAAAGCACAAAGAAAAATAGTTTAAAATAATTAAATCAACTTGTAGCTGAAGCCTATTTTGCATATTTAGAAATAAAGGATAAAGATGAAATTTAAGATTGAAGAAATGTATAGGCTACAATCCTTGACAAATCAAACATACAGAAAATTGAAAAATTAAAGAGGAAAAAGAAATAACGAAGCGATGGGGTGTGAAGGTAGAAATTACTAACAATTTGTAGAAATCAGTAAAATCAGTTGTCAATTCAATATTTGTACTGTTTGGAGGAAAAAAAATTAATAAACCTAATTTCATATAATAAAATACAAACGAACAAGTGGATACGTGACATCATCAGCCCATCTAATAAATATTCATGATGACTGTTTTCACAAAATATTGCTAAACTTTTAAAATTCAATAACTTTGTTATTTGTTATCCGGTTTTGATGAATTTTTCGGTATTTTGCCCAGTGAATCCTGCCCTATTTATAAAACTATTAATACTTTCAGCCCGGACCATCCCTTTAATGATAAGAAAAAGGTGAAGGAGAAAAATATCGAAAATGATAATAATAATCAAAATAACAATAATGATAACAAAGATTATGATAATAATCACATACTAATAATGATAATAATAATAACAATAATAAATGAATGATAAACAATGAGTGTGGTGATTGCAGTGCGACGAGAGTGGGAAATGACAGCCTTCTTTACTCATATATTCATAACGAGAACAATTTTGTGAGAATGCAAAAAACAAAGTATAAAACCTCCCCCCCCCAAAAAAAAAAAAAATCTCCCCCAAACCGTGCACATTTGCAGGCACAAAAAAGCCTTGACACAAGAATACTACCATACAGGCCTGCAAAAGACCAAATCGATAGCTCATGAATATTCATGTAACAATAGCGAATGGGCGAGTAGTGCTGGGTGAGGAACATCGTACCGCTCTGTCATTGGTCAATTCCGAGCTGAATGCCTTCGCACACTCGCCTTTGCTCTGCCCATAGAAGTACGTGTATTGCTACACACAACCGTTATATCACACGTTTCTATAGGGGAAATCCTGATTCAGATCGCGGCAATATCCAAAATCAACTCTTCAAAATAATGATGCAAAAATACAATTTTACTCAAAAAATGTCTATGTAAACCACTATTTTTTATTTGATAAAATGAATTGTGAATTCCTTGCCAGTATAACAACATAAAATACACAGAATATGGTGCTGATTTTCTGGCTGTAAAATTGGTTAAACAAAAAAAAGTTAGTTGGGCACAAATAGCTGCCACCGGCAAGAGTGGCCTATGGTCACAAATAGCTGCCAATGGCGCTTAAAGAGTTAAAGTTTCACTTCATTTCACATAACAGTTATATGCACATCTCGGTCGGTATGCAAATGAGGAACTGATGGCATCACTCTCTCACTATTTCTTCTGTATTTTATTATATGAGATATGGAATATTTTTATATCCTCGTCATTGTGGAATTCCATTATTTTAACATTTTGTGCTTCAGGCAAGGAGATCCTAATCCTCAAATTTGTAAAAATTGAAATATTGTCTGATTTTTCTCTATTGATTCAAATCAACATTTTTCTGAGATGACTGTGGATTTTCTCAGGGAACTTGCTTCTATGTTACGCGAGCGGAAGAGTGAATATGGCATAGAGTGAGAAGTAGAAATAATAAAGTAAGAGAGGTAAATCGAGAGAGAGAGAAAGTGGACAGTGTGTGTGAGACAGAGTGGAAAGAGAGCGGGGTGCCGTTTCATAAAGCTGTTGGTAAGTTAAAAGCGACTTTAAGAACGACTGGTGATCCTTTCTTACGCGCTAAACTATCGCCAATTAAGCTAACATTTGCAACAAGAAAGGATCACCAGTCGTTCTTAGAGTCGCTCTTAACTTACGAACAGCCTTATGAAACACCCACCAGGGCAGTGAGAGAGGAAGAGAGGTGGGAATGAAGACAGAGAGGGGGAGAGGTATGAGTGCGTGCATGTGCGTTTGTGTATCGGTGTGTGTGTAGGGCGTTTGAGTGAGATTGATAGAGAAGAACAGAGAGAAAGGGGTGAGAATAATTATCTCTGTAATTCTGTGAGTGGGTGCGCGGGTGTGTGTGATGTGTATACGGCTTTTGGTGAGTGGGAATGTATTGGTTACACGCCTTTAATTGTGCAGGTGAGTCGTTGTTTTTTCTTAAGTGTTTATTATTTTTAGTTTTGTCTGGGATTTTTTTATTTTGTTTACCAGAGGAGTAGTATTTTAATTAGTTGAACATCTATATCACATGTTAATTTCTAAGAAACGTTCCTCGTACTTTTATTTTCTTTCAGCACAATATTTCGTGAATCCATTCAGTTCATCTTTACAAATTGTAACAATATAAAACAAATACATTTATATCAAACGTTATACAATAACTGAAATGAAAGGTAAATGATTTTTCATTAAACAGAAGTGATTCTATCCATCGGCTGATAGAGGATGTTATCGATCATTCCATCTGTTTCATGGCCTCCTGTTCCAGACGCAGCAGCTCCATCGGTACCAATTCCGTTGTTGATAGTGGCATTGTCAAGTGTTTTGTCTTTGTGTCTTCCATTCGAATCTTCAGTCTTCATAAGCTGATGGGTGTCTTGAGGAGGGTAGGTACCTGGAATTCAGACAGTAGTATAAAACAAATGATGCACAGTGGCGGTGCAATGAAGAAGGCCATTTGCTAAGCCATTGTGTTCTTGTTGAACCTCAAGTTAAGCTAGAGCAAGGTTATAAACGACAGATTTATAAAAATTGGAGTTAAAAATGTACAAGTTATTATGGTAACATAACATATAGAAACGAGTGTGATTAGATTACACTTATCCTTATACACTCTCCTTAAAGCCCGTCTCACACTATGCAATCCGATTTGACGCGATTTTTCAAGAAATTTTGCATTAAATATGAAATTTCCAAGAAGTAAAATTATTTTGTTCAAAGTTTGGAATAATTTTAGGAAAACTAAAATCATACTTAATTTACTTTGCGGTAAGCCCTGTGGTCGGAGTAAAGTCCAAATCGACTTCAAGTCGCAGCTTATGATGACGTCATTACGATTTAGAATTGACTTTGTTTTAATTCATTCAGAGAGGCCCGAACTGGACTGAATTTCGAATTCAATAGTCCTACCACTATTTTGAACTCTGTTCCGTAATATTTTACTAGTTGGAATATACATATCACAATTAATTTGAAACTCGGATCGCAACGAATCGCAGTGTGAGACGGGCTTTAGACGCACTGAATATACTGTTCCAAAGCACGACCACCACTTTTGAAAGATGGATCTTGCATTACTACATTAATATATTTCAGGAAACTTTTTGTCATGACCCAGAAATCATCTTTATCCCATTTCCAAATTATGTTTAATGTAGTATACATCTTGGTTGTTGTACTTGCAGTAATAGATTGATGTATTTCCGGTACCTATTTTTTATTTGTCTTTACCACAAAATCATCTTACATCATGCCATTTATACAACTTATTGTTTCATGTAATATATACATCTTGATTGTTGTAAAACTACGATTGTTCTTTAATGATATATTGGCCCCTTTAAAAGGTCTATCCAACATGTGTCAGGAAATGAATAAGCAAAATTAATAAACATTGGTAAATACATGTACATGAGAACATGTATACCAGTATATTTTGGTTTCGTTTCCATCTGGTCATGCTGGTTGTGTAATTAGGTTTCATGAGCAATCTTGAACAAACAGCTTGTTAAAAAAATACGGAACTAGCTAAATTCATGGCAAAGATTTACTCATTTATCACCTCTTTAAGGCCTGGTCACACCGCCCGAGCGTTGTTGGGGCGGTCGTGGAGCGGTAGGGAGAGAGGGTCGAATTTCGCTCACAAAATTGGGGGAAAATCGAAAACAAAAATCGAAAGAAAAAAACAATCGAAATCGAAAATGGTGAACGGTAGCGAGCGGTGATGATTTTTTCTCTCCGCTCCACGACCGCTCCAACAACATGAACAACGCTCGGGCGGTGACCAGGCCTTTATCTGTTAAATTGCCTAAATACTAATTAAAATTCAAGAATTATCATCAAATCCTTTCTTCTGGAGCAAAATAAAGAAGTCTTGGTCATACCTTTATCTACCGAACTATAGATGTTAGAGAACGTCGTTTCGTAGTAAATCGTGTCGTCATCTTGAGAAATAGGATTGCGTGACCCTGGCGTCGTCATTTCTTGATCTGCCCGGTCATTCGCTGGACGTTCCCTAATGAAGCAATAAAAAAATCCATAATTTATTGTTCGAAATAGACATATGAAATACTCCGAAAATTTGCTTTGTCCAATTGATCGTGGGCCCGGCAGCCGCTGTGCAGCGCCAGATCGTCGAGGCTCCATCCCTTTAATCGTTTAACGCCAAACAGGGTAGCAGCAACTCCCATCTTTTAACGTCGTTTGGTCTGACGCGGCCGGGGTTTGAACCCCCGACCTCCCGGTTGCGAGACGGACGTTCTACCATTTGGCAACTGCTCCAACACACCGGTTAGGAAATAGGAAATTAATTATTAGGAAATAAAGAGATTTTTGGCGCCATTTAAACTTTGACAAATACAGTATGTTCGAGGGTTCAAGGGCGCCGGAAGCGGGGGGGCACTTGCCCCCCCCCCCCCAAATAAAATTTTTGGGGGCAAAACGAGATTTTGCCCCCCCAACGTGCCCCCTGAAAGATGAAAAATGATAAATTATTCAAGGACAAAAGTAAATGACGGCACTTTTCTGCCTGAAAATTGTCATTTCCATTGTCAAAAATGAAAAAAATTTGCCCCTGACGGCAAATACATTATCATAGTAAGCCTCGAGTCTTTTGACGAACAGTTCCTCTGTGAAACATAGCTTTGATAAGCACCTTTTCCATCTTATTACAGTGTGATAACGTTTAACATTTTAATGAATACATTTCAGACTAAAAGCGAATGTCAAATTGATAGTGGTCCACCAATGATATAGGTTTATAATTCTATGATGCTGGCTGTGTCGTCTAACAAACGCGCGGTCGCCCAGAAACGTCTGAAGACCGGACCAGATATCACTGAAGCGCGTGAACACTAGTTACTCGAGCAAGATATGGAATCTATGTCATAGCTGTCAAGCCCAGAAACCATAACATCTCGAGAAACTTGTTTCAATTATTTCATTTTCAACTAAATATAAATTGAGTTAATACAGTGATAACAAGAGAGCGGTGTTGGCTCAGTCGGCAACGCGTCTGCCCGTCGAAGTCGAACCAAAGATCGTAGGTTCGAGTCCACCCTGGGCGGATGACTGAAGTCAGTGCGTTGTGTGTAAACGTCTCTCCCATGTTTCATAGATGCAGGCTATGTTTCAATGGAAAACACTCCGTCCCTCGGATAGGACGTTAAATGGAGGCCCCGTGTAGAGGAAAGTCACCACCTTTGCACGTTAAGAACCCACTGCACTATTCGTATAAGAGTAGGGGGAAACCCCGGCGTCGAGGTCCACCTGCACCCCCCCCCCCCCCCAATCAGTTATATCGGGAGGAGAGACCTGTGGATCATAGTGATTCAGTTCGCTTTTCGCCTCCCAGGCACAGGTGACGCCAAACAAATAATAATAACAATTCAGTGCCCTAAAGAAACTACCAAGGTCATTTCAACTCAATATAGACATGTTATCAGAAAATTACACACAGAATAATCATGTGTAGAGGATTATAATTTATGGTTTGTAAAAATGGTGAATCCCACTCGAAAGCAACTTAGAGATAATGTTTAGACATGTAAAAAATAAAATCATCTGTGAAAGTGTCTTCTTGACCGGACTCATATTATCCGAGATATGAATACAAATGTAAAGAATATAAAAGAAAAAAATAAGCGTTACAGTACTGCTCTACTACATGCATGTATAAAAAAAAATCTTAAGATATTTTCACAGCCCCGTATTTTTCTCTATTCATTTTCATTGGCATGATTGGAAGGCGTTTTGTCTGATACTATTTCAGCTCATATATAGCACTTATGTATTTTAGATTCCAAAACTTCTCCCCATTACCTGTTACTAATCAGATCGAGATGGCAGCTATGTTCTCTGGTTCATCCCAGCTTTTGTTATTCATGGACATTTGCAAAAATAAAAAAATTAAAAAACCCGGGAGTGGGTGGGGCTGCAAGACCTAAGTTTTCGAAGAAACGTAAGAGCGAGGGGATTTGTGATGGGGGAGCTATTGCATTTTCTAGAATAAAATTGAAGGATTTCGTGCACACTTTTGGTGAATTTTGCCCTCTCGATCGGCGGCCCCCGGCTGCGTACGGTCATGTTTGTCATCTTAAAGTCTTTAAAAGGCCTATATTTCATTGGTTTGAAACAATTTCGTTTGCAATAAGGTTCGTAATTTGCTGGAACTGCGACCCTGGACATAAAGAAACACCAGGCTGGGTCAGAAGAGAGGTAACAGAAGGAGCAAAAGGAACTCCAAGACTGTTTAATTCTGAAGAAATTTATTTTTGAATGCACTTAGAAACGCAACTTTTATACTCCATTTTTACACAAAATTCTTACCGTGTGGGGGGGGGAGGGTCCCATAGCCTCTCCCGCTCGATCGCTTCGGTATCTCACGCTGTCAAAAATATTGTGCCCCATTCAGGATTTTGCCCCCCCCCCAAAACTGAAAGTGTTCCGGCGCGCCTGCGAGGGTTAACACAATGATCGTTTATACATATCCGCATCAATGTACATGACTGTAACACTCTTTTTCTGACACTCCTTACGTTGCCCTGGGAAGCGGGGGTACTTTTCAAATTTACAAATTTACATCAAAAGAAATTTCGCTCATTAATGAGGACTCAATCAAATATCGAAATTGTGTATTCTAAAGGTATGTGCAATGTAACTATTTTGTCGATGATATTTGAAATTTATCATTTCCCACTTTCTCTGTCAATCTAATGATTAACTAAATGAAATATCAATTACACGACCTATCTTTTGTAAAACTGAGACCAGCCTTATCTCTTTCGATTCCGTTAAGATTCGAATGAATTTCCTTTCCCTGTCTTCGGAGCGGAAAAAAAGCATTATAAAGAGGAGGAACTTCTGATATCGATATGAAATGTGGATAAACATTTTAAAGTAATATTTGTACACACATTCATATATGTTTTTCATATTATATTGACAACGATCACAATAAGTTCCCTAAACATATAATTTTGATATCATTTGATTTAGCATAACAGAAGTGGGATAGTAATGTGATGTAGTAGTAGTAGTAGCAGTAGGTAGTGGTGATAGTATTAGTGGTAGTGGTAGTATATATTAATAGTATCGGGAGTAGTAGTAATAGAAGTAGTAGTCATGGTAGTAGTGGAAGTAGTAGCAGAATTAGTAGTAGTAGGTACTACTATATGTAGTAGTAGTAGGTACTACTATAAGTAGTAGTAGTAGTAGTAATAGTAGCAGTTGTAGTAGTAGTAGAAGTAGTAGCAGCAGAAGTGTTAGTAGTAGTAGTAGTGGTAGTAATAGTAGTAGTAGCAGTAATAGTAGTAGCAGTAGTAGTAGTAGTAGTAGAAGAAGTAGTAGAAGTGGTAGTAGTAGTTGTAGCAGCAGCAGCAGCAGGAGTACTTGTAACAAAGAAATAGTATTGTAGTCTTCGTCGTTGTAGTTTGTTTTGTTTTTGTTGTTTTTCACATATAGTGTCATACATACTGTAGTAGCAGTCGTCGTAGTCAAAGATCGGCATCGTTCAATCGATATGTCATATCCGTTCCGCGCATTTCCGCAATAAGCGCGTAATTGCGCGAATTGTCTAAAATTTCGATCAATACGCGCGGATATTTGTGGTATCCGCAATCACCGCAGAAAGCAACAGCTTGCATGCAATAAAATGGGGATCTCAGCCAAATTTTGCTATGCCCGTCGTTAAGGGGCGGGTGAAAAATTTTGTTAACTATGCCCGCTGCCTTTGGTTACCACCTTAATCTGTTGTTTTGCAGGTATGGTCGTTTACATGACCTCAAGTTTGACCAATCAGAGGAACGGATTATTTGACATTCTTACAGAGAGGTTTCTGATAATAGTTAGGGTCTAGCAATGGAGTGGAATAGTGACATGCACGCGGGGGGGGGTTACCGAAAATACAGAGAGGCGCTCTCATTATTTCATCATTTATAATCTGGTGATCGAGTGTTCAGACGGGCATTTGCTATTCTAGGCATAGTTAAATACCTTTATAACGAAACTAGCATTCCCTCCTCAAGAATTAACCAATTATACTGAACCAACCTTTACAATCTACCCTTTTTACAAGATTATAAACTTTCTTTCGCGCAGATAAGAAAATTATCTTAACATTTTAAGGACGAAGGCACACTTATCTTACCTGGATTTCTTTCGTCTGGAGATCCCGATGATTCCGACAATGACCATGGCTATGACCACAGCAGTCAAACTGACAGAGATGGCAACCGTCTTTGTTTTATTCAGGCCTGTAAAAGCTAAATGATATTACGAAAATAAGATTCCTAGCCCTGGGTACAACTTTCTGGTCATAAGGTCTTGCCTTTGTCCAGTAGAGTGATAGTTTTAATTATTCATTCATCCATCCATAATTCGTTCATTCATCAATCCATCCATTTATTCATTCATTCGTTCATTCATTCATTCACCAATCATTCATTCAATTACTCATTCATTCATCCATCCATTCATTCATCAATCCATCCATTTATCTACCCATTCGTTCATTCATTCGTCCATTCATCCATCCATTATTCATTGAATCACTCATTCATTCATCCATTATTCATTTAATCACTCATTCATTCATCCATTATTCATTCAATCATTCAAACATTCATTTAATATTCATTTTTCATTCATTCGTGTGTCTTTGCTCATCTTCACAGCATTCATATCCTCCATACAATTAATGCCTTTAATTAGTTCCCCATGCAGGGGAAAATAAATTACAGTACGTCTCTAATGTATATTATTCTCCCCCGAAAAATCAAGTTCCATCGCAATGATTATCGAAAGTTAACTTCACAAGGATTAAAAGGTAGGACACACTTATCAAGATTTAGTCTCCAGTAGTTGAGCAGAAATGAAAAATCAAACTTTATTATTGGTCATAATAGTTCAGTTTGAAATATGATAAAGATTATTGGGTTGTCGGTCGTTGGAGCAGTCTCTCGCCCAGTGTTGTAGTGCCTTGATGCTCGGCCTTGGCCTTAAGGCGCCTTAAGGCCTATTTTTTCAAAGCCTTGGCCTTGAGAGGGCCTTGGCCTTGGCCTTGAGGATTTTGAGCCTTGAAATTTCAAGGCATTTTCAAGGCATTTTCAAGGCTTTTTCAAGGCATTTTGTATTTTGTACTTTCATTTGTTTTATAAAAGTAATTATAAATGTTTCAATTGTTCTGTATATCTAATGACACTAAATACTACCAGTCAGCAGCAGCAGAAGCAGTAAGTGTACTTAGCAGTGCCATCAATTACAATTATCATCACATAATTATGTAACAAAGAGAAGTGATGAAAATTAATATTTTTATTGGTAATATGATGTAATCATGACTAATAAGGATAATGACAATATCAATAATAATGATAATAATTATGATTAGGATTATAGTCAGTGGCGTAACTACAGGGGGGACACGTGCCCCCCCCCCCCAATCAGCTGACTAAAAAAGGAGGAAAAGAGGGAGAAAGGAAGAGAAACGTAGTGGGAAAGAAGACATTAATGTTCATTATAATGTTATAATTATGTTATGTTACATTACATAAGATATATTTTTTTCATATAAATGAAACATAATTGGCTCAGGGCATATATGTCTTCATTGTTCCTGGTTCTCCCATTGTCTTTTTACCGAGATATATAATCCTGTTATACTAAAACCTCCCGTTTTCAAGTCAATATACGCCAAACTACCAAATATATTTCCTCGCACTTCAAGTTATTCTTTTACATGTACAATAGTATGCTTCTTTTTCATGAATACTTTAAGTGATTGTCCCATTTTAAGGTCTTAATATAAAACATTTCCTGTCCGTGCTTACATTCGCAGTAGTGGATTGGTGAAAGATGTCTGCTCTCCATCAATTCCTAGAATGAGTCCTTAAAATGTCCCTTTTTCTGTTTTCTGATCTAAATATCAAAAATTTTCAGCTCGCGCTTCGCGCTCGCATCATTTGGTTAGTGAACTATGTAAGGTCTTCTTGAATTCCTACAAACAAGCCTTAAAATGCCCCTCTTCAGGTCCGAATTTCCTAAATTTTCAGCTTGCGCTTCGCGCTCGCAAGATTTGATTGTGAGATGGGTATGTTAATCATGATTACAAGTGCTTTATGTGCATGTTTAGATGTAATTCTAACAAAATCAGCAAGCGTTTATTGGCACTCCCATTAAATGACTATGATGAGATGTGTATAATCTTAATAGATAAAAGATTCCTAAAATATAATCCTTAAAATCTTCCTGTTTGGGGTCAATATTTACAAAAATTTCAGTTCGCGCTTCGCGCTCGCATTATTTAGCGAGACAGGTACGTATCATGATTACAAAAGATTGATTGTAATGTCCCTTTTTAGGTTTAAATATCAAAAATTTTAAGCTCGCGCTTCGCGCTCGCATTAATTGACTAGTGAGATACATGTCCGTTTATTGGCACTGTCCTTATAAAAATATCTCTATTAGGTCAGTATACCTGGCAACTGGGCGCGCTTCGCGAGCTCACTAGGCAGTTCCAAGTTTTTGCTGGTGTCCCCCAATGCCGTGACCCACGGTACGCCACTGATTATAGTGATTTTATGACAGGAATAATTCTGACAGATCTGACTGCAATTTTGAGAACAATTTTCATACTTTAAAAATAGCTTACTCTAAAGAATGATAACAAGGTTGATTTCTATTCCATTAGGTTTTCCTTGTATTATTTTCTTTGACCAACAAGAATGTTTTAAGTCTTAATGATATTCTGAAAAGATTCGGTAAACTTGAACACAAACTTCAATTTCGTCATTTCCAAATGGGCTATGGCATCAATGGCATGATGAGCCAAAAAGTTTTTGAGGGACCAAGCATGGCATACAGAGCAAAATTTTAGGTTTCAAAATCAACAAATTTTTGGATTGTGCTTGCATAAATTATTGTTAAGTAAGGTTCGCATTCAATTTACACACAAAAAATGCCTAGAATGTCTAGTTTTTAGGTCGGAATATTACAAATTTTTGAGCTCGCGCTTTGCGCTCGCATTATTTGATTAGTGAGTTATGTATCCTATTTATGAGTCACCAAATGCAGTCCAGAACAGCTTCCTTCTGTGGTCAGTAAAAATTTCAGCTCGTGTTTTGTGCTCGCGTTAATTTGTTTAGTAAGATGCACACCTTTTTCATGATTACAAAAACAGCTCGAAATATTTAAATTTAATTTATTATTACATCTTATTACAACATCTCGCAAGGATGCCCTTTTAACAGTGATTAGCACCATAATTGACCCAAAATCGAGTTTTACAACTTCAAAATTGATTTTTTTCAAAACCACTTGCTCGCTATGCTTTCTATAGCGGGAAATTAAAGCCTAAATCAAAATATCTGTCTTATCAATTAGAAATCACTTAAAGAAGCTTTGCTGAACTGCACCAAAATTCTCATTTTGACTTTGTAAGTGCATTTTTGGCTTTGACCTCCCCCCCCCCCAAAAAAAAAAATTCTGCCTCCCCTGTACCAGGTAGAGGAGAAAGACATATGTTGAGAATGGGCATGCGAGGATCAGATCACCTTGGTAACAATAATTATTGCAATGTGAATCGCCTAGAACAATAATTAAATGTTTTTATGTCTAAATCTACATCATTAAATTATTTTCATTTTAAATGTACAAGGGTCAAAAATTTTGCTCGCTCACACCTTTCATACATTTGGTCCTGTGTGTCATGTATGCCGCCTAAGCATTGTTGTCTAATTTTTTCCATATATTGTACAATTGAAATGCCTTGGCCTTGAGGTTTTCAGGCCTTGGCCTTGGCCTTGAGTTTCCATGCCTTGGCCTCAGCCTTGGTTATTGAAGCCTTGGCCTTGGGTATTAAAGCCTTGGCCTTAGCCTTGGCCTTGGAGGTTTGAGCCTTGACTACAACACTGCTCTCGCCTGGCATTTAACTGAATGGATATGCGCAAGGTTACCAGAAAATATTCGCGATGTTTTGGTAAAGCAAATTTGAGAGGGTTTATTGATGAAAACCATAGAGAGGTTAACAAAAAAAATAAAGCATTCATCTACCGGGCACGTGACTAGTGTTCTGAATAAAGACCATTTTTTATATTGGGTCGCACCAACCCATTGACCTCAAAATACATAATTTGCGTCTTTAACAGTTTGATGTGCCAAAACTACATAGTTGACTTTGGAACACAATGTGTAGCTGCATGGGCCTTAATGCCTCGCATCATCTTGAACATTAATTTGTGGGAGATTATCAGCCAGGCCTACTCAATTGAGTCGAGGTTGTGAGCGGTGGTTGAGTGGGAGTAATCATAGTAATAGCCACAGTGGAAACGGTAGAAGTCGACGTTGAATAGTTACCTGGTGATGAAGACGTTGACCGCTCCGATGTCGCTGGGGTCGCTGTCGTAGATCCTGTGGTGGTGATGATGGTCGTGGCTGTACTTGCTCTTGTTGTCGTCGTTGGTGCTTTTCTCCTTGTTGTTCGTGTCGTTGTCGTTGCTTAAGTGTTAATAGATTTACAGGGACAGAGGAATTAATTCAAGGGCTATTCATTGGTGTGTTCAATTTTTAAAACGCCATCTTAGAATCTTGATGATGATTGAGGTTGTGTGTTAGAGTTATCCAACTATGCCTACTTTGTCATTTTCTTTAATGCATTGTGTTTCTTTTTTATGTCTGCATTTTGTAACTTTTTTTTTCTTTGATTTTTACATTGTGAGTAAATCCTTTGATATAGCTTATATTGAGATGTTTGTTAATTGTTATTATGGTAATGAGGCATATTAAACATTTTACATATTTGGTAATATATGAAGAGCTCACTTGCAAAAGGGGTTAGGTCAACTTTTCATCATATTTGATTTTTTTTGTCTCAATGTATAGATTTTCAGTAGCTGTATAAGATGATTCCAATGAAAACGTGAATAAAAGTGGCAAATAAAAATCACATTTTAATTCAAATTAGATTGGATTCATTTCAGTTTACTTGCAAAAGGAGTTAGGTCCCCAGTGATGATTTTTAAAAGAATACATAGAAAAAAAATGAAGAGAGGTAGATTTCTGTTATACCCAATAGTATGTTCACATGATAGGGTAGTGCATCATGACAATTTAGTTTTTCATAAGAACATTGCAGTAAGTGAGAATAAAACATGTTTTTTCTCGGAATGGTCCAAAGTGGACCTAACCCCTTTGGCAACTAAACCCTTCATATCTCTCATGCAAAATATGTATCAATATTCCTCTTCATCTGGTTATCTTGGAATAGTAGGGCTAGTCATGTATGCATGTCCTGATTATGTACAGTAGGTCACGGTATTATTTGGTAATTCTACGAAAAAAAAACGTATTATCGATGATTATCCTCTTTACATTTTATTATATTTCAGATTTTCATTTCAAACAATAAAATATGGATTTTCATTTCTTTTCATCATGAATTTTCATTAACTGGATATGATTCGTTTTCTTATCACTTTGTGAAACTATATGATGTTTATATTTGTATCTATGTATATTATATATATAATTTTCCGAGAAGGGTGGATGTATGACGTGCAATAAATAATAGCAGTTAGGAGAAAAACTATTGACTCGGCTGATCATATTGTTTGTGTGTGTATCAGGGGTGTGCTCTTTTATTGGAAATTTGTGAAAATCTGCGATAAAACGATATAGCTTTTAATCTTTTTGTTTTTAAATTCCGAAGAATAGGAGGGGATAAATGTAGTCTGGATATTTTTCCTACACCCCCACCCGACCGTGGCTTCTACGTTAAGATTTGGTATATTTTATACTTTTCTTTACTAAATAATACTGCGGTAGATGAACAGATAGTGAAGAAAACATTAGTAGCTTTCATTCTTATTTCCAATACAATGCCACAATCATTTTCTTACTTGGAGGTGAAGTTGACACAACCTTGATGTTATCAAATGCTATACGATTTTTGTTATTGATCTCTGATGCAAAGAACCTTATCTGGTAAGAAGGAGACAGAATATGAAAGACGAATCAGAATAGATGAAATTTCACGAATGAAAGTCATTTGTGATAACAATCAAATTGTAGGTATTGCTAATACAAACACAAAATAATCATAAAGGATAATAATGATAGCAATGGTGATGATAATGATATTTGGAACAACAACAACAATAATAATAGTAATACGATCGTTGTCATTGTTAATAATACTGATAACTACAACAAAATAATAACAACAATGATAATAATAATAGTTATAACAATGATTAGACTACTACTCTACGACTACTACTGTAATGATAATGATTGATATGCATCATGAATAAATAATGGCAAAATGACGACATTAACAATAATCCCAATAATGATCGTAGTAATATTGAAAATACCATTATCATTATTGTTAGTTAATAATGACACTGATATCATTATCAATTGGTAACTGATAATTATCATATTCAGTATATGCCTATTAATTTCCTACTATTAGTAATGATGCCATAATGATTAATTTTCAATGATTTATATGACCTTCAATAATGATGATGATATTGATATATTACATATTTCATCATGTCATCGTCAATTATAATCACATATTCCCACCTACCTGTGGTTCACGTCCATCGCAGTAAACCGCGATGTTTTCTCTCTTCTGCCAGTCGACAAGGTCATTGTCAGGAATGCGTACACGAACACCGCCAGGACAGACGGAAACTTCAAGGATACTTTTAGAGAGAGAGTAGAACTTGTAGTGGAATGAAAGAATTCCCGAATTTCGTAAAAGGTAGAGCCTTGGGAGCTCTAAACTTGCTGAACGTTTCAACCTCGTGACTAGGAACCCATCTATCACGAAGAACATAAATAAAACAATCCATCGAGTGTTTCACTCCTCAAGTATCGCCTAGCTTCGCAGTGACAAAATACGTCATAAACACAAATATTTAAGCTTATTTTTCCCCAAAGTAATATTCAATTTTCATAAAAGATTCGAATTTGCTATTGTTATGTAAGTGATGTGCTTAAATTTTCACATTTTAATTTGACATTATATTTTTTTCACACTAGGGAATTTCCGAAATGAAAATCGTTGAAATTACGGTAAGTAGGATCAGATACCGAAACAACGTTCTTTTCCAGAGCTGTGTGCGCGATTTGAAAAAAAATTTAAGGTATGGAAATGGGGCCTCATGTGGGCAGAATGCCATCCTAGCCTTATCCTTTAGATTTGACCTTGTTTTACTTGAGGGGGAAGGGGGTAGGAGGGCATTTGCCCCCTAAAATCCACGTAGGAAAAATGACCCTCATTCAAACTGAAATGTACACTTTTGCCAAAATTCGCGATACCCTTTCTGAAACTTAAAGTCTAAAAAATAATTCTTTAGTAATTGATTAAGCAACAGCTTTAGACGCCCGATCGCAGAAATGTGCATATTAAAAAAAGTTTTTTCTGGCCCATTCCCTTTCGGTAATAGATAGATCCATCCCTGCTTAGGTAATATTCTCTTAATTTGATAAAAACTGTAGATTGTCATTTTCTAACATACAAAGCAACTTTTAGAGGGATGATGTCCTTTTAACAATAATTAGCTCCAATATTGGCCGTAAAGCAGTTTTAAAACTTCAAATTTCTAAACGGAAATACGTTCCACCGTCCCTGAATATTTTAACCTTGTAGTGCCAATGTTTAGGATACCATGTTATTCATGTTATTGACTAGGTCATATGCAATGTCCGTCGAAAATCGATTTATTGGTCAATTATGGAATATCATGTTCATTATAGAGGGGAGGGGGCGGAGAGGTTTGAATTCTTCGAACACTATACGTGTTATATTCTATTTTGTTATTAGTGAAGCAGAACAGTAAATGAGGTGAGTATGTAAGTTATTATAGAAGAAACAAAGAGTATAAACCATTTTTCTGTCCGCTTGGTGCGTAGCCACGATACCCGTGACCACTGACATTTGCCCACGATTCTAATGGTGTCCGTGCGATACCACAGTTAGTGAAATTCGTTTTATAACCAGTATTTCTGCCGAATCTGCAAGTAAATTCTGCAAATGAAATAAAATACGATAATAATAATCATAATATTGATATATATTTCAAAAGTATATAGTTTTTGAGAAGCACTGTATATATATATACACACACACACACACACACACTTTCATTAAGAACGAGATACAGTAGGCATCCTACTTTACTATCACAATAGTCTGTAATTACAGACGCTTCTGACAAAGTCTTAATAAAGACGATTTAAAGCTAAGAATGGTGTCCTGCGTCATCTTTTGAATTGGCCTCATCTCATTACGTTTCATACTCACACCTCAAGAGCGTTTGGTACAAGTAAACTTGTCATCACATATATATCAGTCATATAGGCGTGATATATATATATATATATATATATATATATATATATATATATATATATATATATATATATATATATATATATAGTATTTATATATATATATGTGTGTGTGTGTGTGTGGGTGGGTGTATGTGTGAGGGTGTGTATGTGTTGTTATATATAAGAAGAATTGTAAAAGCAATTACATTCATTTATTTAGTAATTTCCCCCTTTAAGGATAGCTTAGAATGATCAAGAGCATTCCACAACAAGTTTGTAAAAGTTTTTGTTAAGCAGGCCTCTGCCTATTTAAAGGCCAAGGATTATTGTTATTGTGAATAGAGACTGCAAAACAATAGAATTAGCTATGTTGTTGATTTCAATGAGGTCATTCAAGAGTCTTCCAGAGTGTGATTGCTCCTGAAAGAAGGAGAATGTTCTTTTAAAAGACAATACTAGAACATTCCATAATAGTGAATACTATGTAGAAGCCTCTAGAACAGTGAATACTAGAATGATCTAGAATAGTTGAAATGTGTATATATAAACTGCAGTTTCTTCAAGGAGATCATCACATCATATGAGATCACTTCACCAGATCAGATCAGAGCTAAGAGTTTCACTCCAGACTTTATTTCTACCTGGAATATTTATCTTCTGTGGAATTATTTGCCCGCCATCAATGAACTGTTTGCAGTTATTTTGAGAGAGGAATTCTCAGTTCTCATCGAGATCATAAACCTGTTTAATGAACACTCTTCAACCCATGGATTGCTGAAATTGACTGTTAATCATCATCAACATCGTCTTCACGGACATTTCAACTCGTTACAGTGACTCTTGTTATTCATCGTGCTTCAACATCAGTTTCATCGTCGCCATTATTGTGGACTTTTATCTGGATTTTATCATTTGGATTATTAATCGGATATATTGCACATCTGTCACCTCGAGAGGCGTAAGATATTTATTTATGTTTTCTTAGTTTTTGAGTGTTATATTTCCTGTAATAAAAGAAAAGGAAATTCAATTTCAAATTATTTCATTGTTATTTGTTGCAGTATCGTAACAGTGTGTGTAAATAACGTAGCCTAATGCGTCAAATTTGAACAAATTCCTGACATTTTACCATTTTACATCAAAATGAGCTAGGACTATGGTGCTCTTTATTCGTCCTATCCCCTTTCCATATCACCCACATATCTGCAATCTAAGAGCTAAAACAAAAGAAAATCAAATTTTGTGGGGAAAATGACGATTTAAAGAACCGACAAAATAATGACGACTGTTTTCCATAGTAGTATACGTTCACGTTTGTAATATTCATTTATTTTATGTTTTCAATGTAATCTATTCCCTCTTAATCAGCCTTTTTAAACGATGAAGTAATGAATCCATCATTTTTTAGCTATTTGAAAAACCAGGCGGTCGTCACTGTCCCCCTCATTGTATCTATTTCCCTTTTAATAAAATTATTGAAAATGAAAACAACATTGATTATGATAGGCATAAAATAATCACGACAGTTTGATTATAGTAATCATTACGATAGTAATACCTGTAATAACAATTGGTAAAAAGGGACGATAATAACAAAGAAAGTAAGAACTAATCATAAACATAAAGAAGGAGACGAAGGAGACGAAGAAGATAAAGAAGAAGAACCAAAAAAGAGAAGAATGAGAAGAAGAAAATGGAGAAGAAGAAAAAGAAAAAGAAGAAGAAGAAGCAATATTTGATCACTTACCGGCGTATGAATACTGTAACTTAATCGCTATAGTCAGTACACACAATATGTAATGCATACTCGTATTCCAAAACATAAATTCAGCTCTCGATAAACCGATATGTCATCAATCTTTGCGTTGTAAAACAATATGATACGAAATGATTGATAGAAACCCATGCCCGTTTTACCGATTCGTTTCGAAGAATGATATAAAACACGAGGAATTGAGAATTTGCTTGAATTCTACGGTGAAACTACTAGTCTGATTAACTTTTCAAGAGAATTCTGCTGTAATACGTTTCCTTCATATTCCTGTCTATAGCATAGAATATATTCCATCGTAGGCTACGATCACAAATTCATATACATATAAGGACCAACAGGAAGGCAATCCATAGTTACTCGGTACTTGTATATTTCACAGTCAATGTGGGAAGCGTGCCAATTATTTATTTTCAAAATTTGAATCCATAACTGTGCATGAAATATACAGGGAAGTTCTGTAAGTTAGCGGAAAAGAGAGAAAAGCAAAATATAAGTCAATTTCGGATGAATTAAACAAAATATTGGTTTAAGAGGGGAAATTAGCAGCAGTGAGAAGGATTTGAATTATCAATTAAATGGGAATTTTATTTTTAAACTACAATGGAGTCAAAAGTGGATATGAGAAGAAGGGTAAAAACAAATGCTTTCAAGACGCGAGTACAATGGCACTTTAAAGTTTGAGCATTGATAAACAAAAAAAAAATCCCGATCAAACCATATTACGGCATTTTAAAACAAATATTCCCGATCATATTACCTGAGTATTTTTTATCTATGGAGATATTATGTTTGTTTGCAATTAAGATTTTAAGAAAACTTTTATGTACGAATACATATATATTGTTTGTCAGTTTGAAGACCATTAGATAAATTAATTCATTGAGACCATATTAGCTTAATTAGTTCCTCAAATTTGTGTTCATATATTTTTTGTTTTATTCAAAACAACATTTTCCGAGTTCAAAGCTTATTATTTTTTCAACTCAACAATAATAACAAATAAATTATTACACAGTGCAGAAGATGGCAATACCAATGAATATCAAATATATGCGATATGGTATAACAAACGATTATCTTGTATTGAATGTGAAAATAAGTGTAATAATTGTGCCCCTTTTCATTTATCTCTTTGTAAAATTAATCTGAGAAAATGGAGATATTCACTAAAATACAGACTATTCCAGATTATCATCGTCTCTTTGCTTCCTTAAATAAATGAACTAAAATGAATATGTACAAGAACCAACAGAATCTTCAACATTCGCTACTGTTCAATACACAATATGTTATACATGTACAAGTTTCTGAAACTGGAGTGTCAAACGTCCAAACAAGAAAAAAGCCGTTGTTTTATAACGTATTTGATGACCATAAAGGTACTTAAGAAATATAGAGGTGCTCTCCCACAAGAATAGAAATCCTCCAAACTGTATTTTTTAACTGATCAATGACCACTTCAAAGCATTAAAGTGTTTTGCAGAACACTACAAGGCACTACAAGGCCAATCAAATTGAATGATTTAAGTATCTTTGTTATTATAACAAGTTTTATGAAACGGACCCCTGTGTCGTGTAAGGGATTTTTCAACTATTTACTTGAGATGAGGGAACAGACTTGAGGAAGTTATAAAGTGAAATCATGAGGTAATTTGATTGTTCAAAGTGGATAATCAGCAACATGCAGTTACAAATTGAGTTGAAGTAGATTTCAATGAATTTTTGAATAATACAGGAGGCAATAAATATAATTCTGGAGTTTTAAGATTATGTTTTTAGTTGGTTAAACTAATTGGATGGATGTCGATATCGAGTCTTTAAATCAATCAATCAGTCTGTTTTTGTATTTATCTCTGTAAGTCTCTATCTCTATTAAGTGTAAACGTTATCTTTAGTCTCATTGTGTCATTAGTTTTTAATTGGGATGTAACAATTTGGTTATCACGGATCTAAATTATTCAATTCAATTTGATTCATTCAATATAAAAATATGTTCTCATTGGTCAACATTTAGATATCCGTCAAACATTTTCTGGTATCAGGGGTGTGGTATTGGTCAGAGCGAGTGACTTAGGATGATAGTCCCGACCTTTCGTTTGAGGACGCGCACGCTAATTTACAACGGTAGTTGATTTTGGAAGGAACTTTTTGGGCCCGTCATCATGATCGTAAAACTCTGTCCTGCAATGCAAATTGTTTGACATGAATTTTTTTTTTGTTTCGCATCTGCGACGGAAACATTCAATATGCGTTTCGTGTACAAAATTCTGGTTGCTACTATGGTAACAGTGATATATCCGATTGAGAACGACTTTCAAAAGGCACATTTGACTCCTCCTAGAGCTCGAGAGGCCGCCCGGGGGGGGGGCACTTCCATTGATTAGTGGATACCAGGAGCGACCACGCGTAAAAGGGGACAGAGTGGGCAAGTACGTTACGTATAGGCCTAACGTTATAAGGGTGTCAAATCGATGTTTAAAATGCTGAAAAAAATGGAAATATATCTAATACTTGTAGGGTGTCACAGCCCAAATACTTATTAAGAGATGCATTTTCATAATCTGGAAAAGACTTATTTCCATTGTTTATGGTGCTTTTCGAAACCCCATGGTCGCGCCTGGTATCCACTCATCAATGGCAGTGGCCCCCCCGGAATTTGAATCTAAAACCCATTTCTGGGGAAAGTAAAACATAATGCCCATTACATCGTGTGCTAGATGCATGTCGTTTGTGTAGAAGGCATAAACAATAGAGCAAAGGAAACCCGTAAGCTCAAATGTATTGCATTATGCTGTGTACAGAAATGGTTTCGGCTAGAGAAGTTGATCTGACCCATGAAATCAATTGCCAGTGATCCACCAATAATCCACATTAAATGCAATATCGATTCGATGGACTGTTATGATCTATATCTAAGCCTTCATTCCGTAAGTTTTTCCTCACTCAATATGTACTTGATTTGTTTGAAAAACCACTTTCTTATCTATGTCATAATCTGTTTTAGGTCCTGCATTTCGAATATCTCCAGCCATCAGTCGTAATATACATGTATTTATGATGCGGGTGTCGCGGGAAAGGATTTTGCACACGAAATGCAGATTTGTAAGGCCTTGTAACCCCCTGAAACACAAAGCTTAATATTGATTGTAGAGCAGTTTTCTACGTTTGATTCTATTGACTATAATGCACAACCAATCTCAAAAATCAAGTGTATGATTAAACGTTAACTTTTGTGTTAGGGGACCCCAATATTAGCGTCGGTGAGGATTGCGAAAGGTCCCAATTATCGGTTGTAACAGGCCTTACCTGTTAGGGCTGATTGCACTTAGCCATGGAGACGTAAATATATCAGCAATCAGATAATGCGAGCGCAAGCTGAAAAAAAAATGACATTAAGAATGGACATTTATAATCAATATTTGTAATCGTGAACATCAGGGTAGCAATATGACATTGCAAACATTATACATTATACAACATTACCAACCTTGTTCAAGACATTAGTACATCCTATTTTGGAATATGGAAATGTAAGGTGGCATCCAAGGTTCAAGTAGGATGCTGTTAAAATCGAAAAGGTACAGAGAAGAGCTACAAAGCTAATCCAAGAATTGCGACATTTGCCATACCAGGATAGACTTGTGAGTCTTATTGGAATGTACTCATTACACTACAGAAGACAAAGAGGAGACATGATCGAGGTTTTTAAGATTTTGAATGGACTTGTTTAATATTGTCTCTTCTGTATATTTCATCCCTGCCATTCAAGACACAACAAGAGGACATCATCTAAAACTGTTTAAACAGAGGTCTAATACTGCTTTAAGGAGGAACAGTTTCAGTCAGAGGGTTGTAGACCTATGGAATAATCTTCCTCCATCTGTTGTGTCGGCACTCTCTATTGAATCTTTCAAACACAGGCTGGACAAACATTGGTCTTGCCATCATCAAATTCTCCCCTAAAAAAATATAAAAAAATATCCGTCCACCCTCCACCCAACATGCATGCATGTAAATTACAAGACATTCAAAATAGTCAGGTTGGAACAAGTACTATCAGAAGGAACGACCGGAAGTGTCGACAGGCTTGCCTTCTTCTTCCGTACACTGATGATGATGATGACTAGACAATTGATGCGAGCGCGAAGCGCTAGTGGAAAATTCGAGATCTAGACCTAAAAACGGGACACTCTATTCATTTTTTGTAAATCATGAAAAGGATGAGTAATAGGGGATCTTCCTACATTAATAATGCGAGCACAAACCGCGAGCAGATGCGCGCGCGTGTTTCACATTTAATCCTAGAATCTAAGCATTCTAAATGCATCTTTCATCATGAAATCGGCGAGCGCGAAGCGCGAGCTTAAAATATTTGATATTTTTGATATTTGATATTTTGATCTAAAGAAAGGTAAATTTCAGCTCTATATTTCAAGCACTTTGTAGGAAAATTGTGAGGTAGATATGGATCGCACTTGATAAAGAGCGGATAGTTTTCATTATTATTACTTTAATTTTTGACAAAGGACCGGGACACCCTTAGGACATGTCATCATATGAAAATAATGACTATCTTTCCATTCCTCTTGCTAACTAAGCGCGAGATGAAACAAAAGGGACAATTTAATTATAAAATTTGTATCTTATTTATTAATGCAAAATGAGAGCGCTGAATTGATTCGAGTGCAAATCGCGAGCCGAAATTTTTGATAAACTGTCATGGAAAGGGGATTTTAAGAAGTTTGTTGTGTAGTCAATATTGACACAGACATAACTCGCCAATCAAAATGCGAAAGTGCAGCGCTAGCTGATCCGTTTTGACAATCAGGCCTGAAAAGGGATATTTTGAAAACACTATGGAATACACGAAAATAATAAGAACCTGATAAATCGAAATTCATGAGCGCGCAGCGCGAGCAGAAAATGTTAATATTCTGACCATAAAACTTACATTTTTTACAGAGCACTTTATAAAAATCAATTTTTAAATCAAACAAAATAATGAAAGTTCGATTTCCGAGGTGAAATATGTTTTGTATAGTAACTTCCAAACTTAATATCTAAGCTCCATATTGAACAAATTATGTAAATCCCCTAACAGACAATACGAGCGCGAGCGAAAAATTTGTATAGTGACATGACAGATTCTTTTTATTTCCAAAGTCTTCCCCTCATTTAATTTTTTTTACTCAATCGTCTTCCTCCTCTCCTTTTTTTCCCTCTTCTCTGTTCCCGCTTTTCTTTCTTTCCTTTTTTATTCTTTTTTTGCTCCGCCAATAGGGGGAGGGGCCGGGCCCCTCGTCCCCCCCCCCTGGATCCGCCTATGATATATATATAAATATATTCCACTGTAGTTCACGTTTTGGGGTCAATATCAAGAAAAGGTATTCATTTATTTATTTACTTATTCATTCTTATCAATGGGGGTATAGAAGTTGTTGACAACGTACATAATATATCTCCTTTCATAATCCCCCCCCTCTTTCTTGTTCTTCATCTTTTCTTTTTATCCTTCTTTTCATTCGTAAATGTATGTCGCCACGGGGTGACTTGGTCGATTCCTATCCCACCCTCCCCTTAGGACCGCCCTTCTTCTCATTGAAGCTATTTATTATTCTCGGTAATACATTCATTAAAACGCATTATGAATTGGTCAACATTCTACAACTTGCTCCTTGCTGGCGGAAAATCTTCTCGCGGAAAATTTTAGAGATCTTCAGCAACTAAATTAGATTGCCATAAACTTGCTGTTATTTGGAACTGCTCATCACTTACAGGATAACATGCCAAACTGCCTTTGCCTTGTCACCAAGCTCAAATATTTTCTTCTGATCGAGCTTTTTATGAGAATGATGGGTTAATTTGGACAATATACGTCTCCACGGCTTTTCTTTTCACTACATTCGCTCAGTTTTCTTGGAAATTAATCAACAACGAAACGTTATCTTGACTTATATCATGTATATTGTCAATGTTTGCATATTTTTAGGAAATATTGTTTAAAATATTATGTAATATTTAATACAAACTCCGCTGAAACATGGATTGGATTTATTGGCACTTTATTTGCTTAGGAACATTGTTATTTGTTGAATTCGTGACAGGATTATCATCGGGAAGATCCGAGAGCTTCTTAAACTGTAAGTCACAAAAACTCATAAGATATAGAGAAAATAAGTATACCCATTGAGACGTTCAAAACGAATTTCGTGCTTATCAACCATGTCATTTTCTAAGTATATATTACTCAGACATACTTTTACGATTATATTTTTCGATCTAAATTCTATACCTTTGAGATTTCACTGCTTCCTGTAAATTTCTTCTAAATTGTATTTGGTCGCATGTCATAAGATGGTCCAATTTCGCGAACAGGGTAAAAATAAACAATGGTCAAAAAAATTATTTTTTGATATGTTATAGCTATTACCATTCGATAAATAATGAAAAAGTTTTAAGTCTCGAATACCTTTATCATGTTTTAAGTCTAAATTACCTTTATTTTTTCTTAAAATAACTAATTAACAGCTAATTATTACATAGACGTCAATGTAAATGTGAATTTTGAAATGTGTTTTCCTCAAATTGGACCTGCTGCACATAAAATGGTGTCAAAACAAAAGTTAATGCAACATTGGATCACCCTAGTATTTTGCAGTTATAATCTTGAAACATCAATAATTAAATCTGTACCAAAAATCGAATAATTATCTATTATTGTATGCGTATTAATTATACTAATTAATTAACAGTATTTAATTTCACATTTTTGCCCCCAAATACCTGTTACTGTATTTATATACTTGGCAAAATGACAACATCATGGGTAGAAATGTTTGTTGCAATGATACACAACATTTGTACTAAAAATTAAGATTACATATTAGATAATTTACCAAATCTCTCCGGTTTACTAATTGATTAGGTTGCAGATCAGAGCTGACATACACATGTATTCCATTGCTGCATATTTTCAAAATTGTCAAATTTTTATGACATTTAGTTGTTCCCTGCTTTAAAACGCCCAGAAATATGATAATAAGAGTCATATTACATATTATAGTAAGTTGTTAATTAGGTTTAATTAATATTTTATCATTTACCACATCCACCGGCTCCGCCACCCCTGTTACTTCAAACTTAATGTGCTATAGTTTTTGTTCCTGATATTGTATTGATTTAATTCATAGTAATATATTTAGCCTATACTTCTAGCTTCAAAATGAGATATTACTCAATAAATTTGGTCAAGATACTGTGATGTAGCAACAATTTATCCATGGCACCGTGTGGAAAATTGTTTATACGCCACCCTTTTTGCATATCCAACTTATGAAATGCGACCATTTGCATATTTAAAAAAAATTCTGATGTGGATTGCTCTTAACATTTCTAATTATTCTGATATTATTTTACCTCAGTAATGTTCGATAAATGTGTCGTCACAAATTCTAGAGGACACGTCAAAATCAAAAAGAGGGTCGGGTTTGCGAGAGTCTCTTCCTGAAAATCATATACTCAGTTTTACCGATATCGTGGAATAATAAAGCAAATGAGGGGGCTGACAATCGTTTACGGTACGCTGTCCCAACACATCTGAAGCGAGAGAGAAATAGACATAAAGGGAATATATATATAAATATGTATATATATATATATATATATATATAGACAAAATTCTGCGCGCTGACGTCACATTGGAGGACCAGGTAATCAATTAGCTTTAGGTATGAGCTGATTTTTCCCATTATCTGCACTTAAAACTTACTTCAGATCCGATGCGTTATTTCATGAAGCTAAAAAGCTGGAATTATTCCATGTTCCATGGGCCATTTTTAAAAATACTTCTACTTTTTTAAAATACTTTACTCTGCAGTGCTGCAAAGAATAAAATTTGAATAAATAGTAGATGGGTTTTTAATTTTTCTTCACTTAGGTATAAAGCATTTGGCGCATTTTTGGTGCTTTAAAAAGCACATTTGCTCTAATAAAAAAGCTGATAGTTTGAAAACAAGCACATGAACCCTATGTTTTAATGTTTGCACCGCTTAGGTATTCCTTCGTCTACAACTTTGCACATGCAGTTTGGTGAAAATGGCATGGATTTTGAATAAAGTGCAGCATTTATTGTACTTTTATAGTTTGTTATTGACATTTTCACATTGTTTAGATTAAGTTTGTGTTATCTTTATGCCATTTTTTAAGAACTGACAGTGCTGTAACACTTCAAATTGCAAACAAATAAATAAATAAATATATATATATAATATATAAATAAATTCTCAATCTTAATGATACAGTTATTAACTCTTTTGTGAAATTTGATGAATTTTGACTGAGTAATAGAGGTGCATGTAAACTCATTGTAGTGATCAAATCAAATCTCGTGAGGTCTAACAACAATGAACAATGCCAAATTCTTTTGAATGCGCAATTCTCAGGAACATCCATTTGGTTGAACTTTGAAGCTCTATAGAAAAAAAAATCAAGTGCATGGACCCATGTTAATTTTACAAATGTTATATGCATATTTCGAATATTCAGGTTCTAAAGTATCTATGCGCCAAATTTGAGAAAATGACATGTACACATATGAAAATTACATGAGATTCTGGTTTGTTTTTCTTCCCCTTTTAGATGCGAGGTACGACGGTTGCTACAATGCTACATGCATGGGTCATAGCAAAATGAGTTTCACCTTTAATGTGTCACGCAATTCCAGTTACACCCCGGATAATTGCACCGGGTTGTGCTACGATGCCGGGTATCCGTGGGCAGGCATCTTGAGGGAGACGGAATGTCTATGTCTTTGCCTGAACTGCAACAAAACTGGACGTGTTCATAAAGAGTATTGTGGTATACCATGCACCGGTGACTTACAGCAGTTCTGTGGTGGTCTATACTGGACGTCTATATACCAGAGTTAGGTCCTATGTTTTTCGTTACATTTTTGTTGTTGTTGCTTTCATTGATTTTCAATTGCAATGCACTTAGATAGAAAGGCAAAATTCTTCTGGTGGAGAATTGATGGATATGGATATTTAAAAAAACGGAAAGGGGGGGAGCAACAACAACAATGACGACATTCATAATAAGTATAATGATAACAGTGGTGGTAATGATATTATAATGATGAAGAAAGAAAATAATGATAGTGAAATATCGGTTACACTTCGTTATTCCGAAGGTTCTTTATTACGGAGATTCGTAATTCCGAAACACGTAAATTGCCTATACCTCGATGTTCGTTAATCCGAAAACGTAAAAGGGTTCGTTAATCCGAACACTATTTTGTGGCGTTATTCCGAAGGTTCGATAATCCGAAAACGAAATAAAGTTCGTTGTTCCGAAGGTTCGTTTGTCCGAAAACGAAATAAGGTTCGTTAATCATTTCGTTTTCGGATTAACGAACCTTCGGAATTACGAACCTTCGGAAATACGAACATTCGGAATAACGAACCTTCAGAATATCCGAACCTTCGGAATAACGAAGCTTCGGAATTACGAATGTATTCGGAAACATCACTTACAATACCGCTTAGTATAGAAGGGTGTATGATAATGTAGCAGCACGCAAATATCTAATCATCATTATTCATGAATCATAAATTATACATTTTAAGAGATATTCAGTCGTTGCATAAAGTCATCATTAAGTTATTTTGTTTGTGTATAGTTTTCTCCTACTATGAAACTTACATCGTATTTTCCATCTTTTGAGTTTGTATGTATTTAAAGCCACTGGAAACCAAGTTTCTATGTATGCTTGCATTAATGGAACAGTAGAATAATCTTGAATGTGGAATCCACAAGAAAAATTATGATAAATTTGATAATGATTTTAAAAAATGATGATAGTGGTGATAATGATAATGTAATAAATGATAGCATTATAATGATAGATGATAACATTTTCTACTATTTGTACTGATATCAATCATCATAATCTCTATTGTCATGATTCATCGTCGTCGTCACAATGATAATCATGATAATCATATAGCCAAGTAGGTAATCTAAGAAAGAACATAATTTGCTCAATGCTCTCATAATTTTTTTCAGTAAACCTCGGCTTCGATCGATCTGCTGATTGCGGTACGTTTTTCCTTTTGTAGAGATAACAAGGAAGTCTGTTAAAATGATGAATTTTTTCACAATCATTTTGGGCCAATTATAATTCGCAATATACCAAACTACGGGAATCTTAAAATACTTGAATTGGCTGTCTGTTCCAGTCAATAGTGGTGAGAACTGCTTTAATCATAGATTAAGTGACGATATTGTTGTGAAGTGAAACCCCGAGTGAAACAGGAAAATTGAAAAACATGTATATATATATATATATCATGTATATAAGTATGTAAGTTTTTGCCAGATGACCTGTATAAATCTAGTTTTATTTGTCTATTTTGTTAGATTTATTTTTCTCCATAACTGAGGAATTTACAACTGTTACTATGAAAACATCCAAACCTGTCCGAGTTATGCAACACGAGATCATCGATCGTGGTTCACTATGTTTTTTAAGGATTAAAATTCTTGCCAAGTTCTTATAAGCCCATAATTTGGATTTTTACATTTAAGATATTAGGGGCTAGTGTTTCGATCACATGTTACTCCACACTCTAAAAAATATTGGGTAAATGTGCTCCATGAGGGTAATTATGTGTCCAACCAACATTGTGCATTTCTTTTGGGCATTTTTATTTATCCAGTGTGATGAAAATTTTGCCCATTCTAAAGTAATTGCTGCTTATTTTTTAACCTTACTGGAAAACATGCCTCCCGCGTTTGGTATAATACTGCCCAAAATTGGTTCGACACATAATTATTTACCCTCGTGGTGGTAAAAATTTAACCCAATATTTTTTACAGTGCAGAGATCAAACACAAAAGGCCTTTCAACCATTAAAATATCAGGGAAGCATTTCATGAAAGGATTTGTCGGACATTTTATCTGACAGGTCTCCATTTATCCGACAGTTACGATAGTGCAGCGGCGTACCTAGCATTTTCTAAAAGGGGGGCAATTTTTGTTGAGGATATTTCGTCCGCGAAAAAAATTGACAAGCAAAAAAAAACAAGGTCTTCAACCACACAAATAAAGGATTTCGTAAAATAGTAAAATATAGGATTTCGTACCCGATTTCGTACCCCCTTAGGTACGCTAGTGCTACAGTGGCATCGCATCTCAGCCAATCAAAATCAAGGAAGTTGCCAGATCTGATAACCTGTCTGACGATAATAACGTTTCCGTAGGTTAAAAAATTCCTTTTTTTCCAAAATGGAAAATGCCTTTTTTCAAAATGAAATACCCTTTCGAAGTAAAGCATAAAACATTTTAGGTTAGAAAATCACAACATTTTTGGCTCGCGCTCGCAACATTATTTTATTGTTGTCCTCATCCTGTTCCTTGATACAAACTTGCTTAGAATGACCATTTTTTAGTTTCAATTCTTGGAAAATCACCAAATTTGGCTCGCGTTTGGCGCTCGTATCAATTATTGTTTAGTAAGATGCTCGTTCTGTTCCTGGTTACAAAACAAATCTTAGAATGTCCAGTTTTCTGGTTGGAATATCACATTTTTTATCTCGCGCTTCGTGCTTGCATTATTCGATTAGTGAGACAAGTATCCTATTCATGAGTCACTAAATGGAGTCCTTTGCACGTTTATTTTACAACTTCAGATATGAAATCTTAATAAAGCTGAATATGTTATGAATCAGAAATAACATTAAAAAGGCTTTGCTCAACTTAACTACTTCAAAACACACAACTACTTTACGCAGATGATAATATCATGGTGAATATATTCATTTGCACAAAAACGCCCAATGTGACATAAAATTTTAATGTCCTTTTTGGCTTTGCCCCCCCCCCCCACGAAAACAAATTCGCCCGCAACTAATCAAATTTGTTAAAGGTCAAGTCCACCTCAGAAAAATGTTGATTTGAATCAATAGAGAAAAATCAGACAAGCACAATGCTGAAGATTTCATCAAAATCGGATGTAAAATAAGGAAGTTATGACATTTCAAAGTTTCGCTTATTTTTAACAAAATAGTTATATGAACGAGCCAGTTACATCCAAATGAGAGAGTTGATGATGTCACTCACTCACTATTTCTTTTGTTTTTTATTGTTTGAATTATACAATATTTCAATTTTTACGAATTTGACGATTAGGACCTCGTTGCCTGAAGCACAAAATGTTGAAATGATGGAATTCCAGGGGCGGACCCAGCCTTCTCCAATAGGGGGGCCCGGAATTTTTTTCAGCCATATTTTCCCCGATCGGCCGCTCTAATATGATTTTTGCCGGGATTTTTTGTTTCTTTGAAGGGGTAGTCCTAATGATCACTTTTTAGCTTTATTCTTATGAAACATAAATGTATAATACCATAACCCTTATTTATATAATGCGAGCGCGAAGCGCGAGCTAAATTTTTTGGAAATCTTATGTACTTTTTCCTAAAATTTTGAACATTCTGGGAAATGTTTGTTTTCCTGAAAAAAAAGATGTGTATATGCAACTTAATAACTACTACGAACGTAAAGAGTGAGCAGAAATGAAGTGATGGAAAGGTATTGTTAAATACTTGCTTGCAATTAGCCATGAAGACGTTATACATTTTTAAAAATCAAATAATGCGAGCATGAAGCGCGAGCCGAAATTTTAGACATTTTCACCTAAGGAATGGAAATTCTTAGCACGTTTTGTAACTTAACAGAATAGGTTTATAATTAAACATGCGAGCACGAAGCGTGAGCAAAAGAATTCGAGATTTAGACCTACTGAACAAGACACTCTGTTCAATTAGTTTTGTAAATCATGAAAAGGATGAGTAAGTGGGGATCTTCCTTTCATTCATAATGCGAGCGCAGAGCGCGAGCAGAACATTTTTGTATACGTTTTGAACTGCTCGAAATTGTACCTGTTATGGACTTCTTGCATTTAGCCATGAAGACGTTACATATTTCAACATTCAAATATTGCGAGCGCGAAGCGCGAGCTGAAATTTTTTGACCTTTTTTACCTGAATAATGGAAATGCTAAGCACTTTTTGTAATCTTGGATGGACTCTAAGTATATAAACTAAACTTTATTGATGCGAGCACGAAGCGTGAAAAGGATAAGTTATTTATCCGCGAGCAGACACTTTTTGATATTGTGATCTGAAACTGGATAATGATTTAAATACAGAACAATCTGCGTATCTGAATCAATGTGTGTTTTAGATTTCGACCTAGAATTTGGGTATTCTTTTAAGAAAGTACCTTTCTTATCATGAAAATCAATAAAGCGAGCGCAAAGCGCGAGCTAAAAATATATGATATTCCGATCTAACAAAGGATCAATTTAAGCTCTGTATTGCAAACACTTTGTGGGAAAATTGTGAATTGTGATGGATCACAGTTAAAAAAGAGCTGATGTATTTTATTACTATTACTTTGAGTTTTTACATAGGACCGGGACATTCTATAAGGGCATTATGTTATCATAAGAAAATGATGACTATCTTCCTATTTCTCTTCCTAAGCATGAGAGCGCGAAATAAAATATAATGGCCTGAAAACTAGAAATTTAAAGCACTTTTGTAATTATGCATAAGATGCATGATATTTATCAATGCGAGCCGAAATTGCGAGCCGAAATTTTTGATAAACTGTCATCAAAGTAGTTTGATTTAGAATTAATATTGGGATATACATAACTCACTAATCAAAATGCTAGCGTGCAGCGCTAGCAGATACGTTTTGACAACTGACCTGAATAGGGAACTTTTTGAAAACTTTATGGAATACAGGAAAATAGTAGGTACCTGACAAATTACAATATTCAGACCATAACACAGACATTTTTACAGAGCACCTTTTTAAAATCAATTTGTAAATCAAACAAATAATGAAAGTTCAATTTCCCAGCTGAAATATGTTTTGTATATTGACTTCATGCTCCATATTGAGCAAGATGTGCAAATCCCCTAAAAGACAATAAGAACGCGAAGCGCGAGCGAAAATTTTATATCCTAACAAACAGATTTTTCAAAAAATTATTTTCAAAGTCTTCCCCTCATGCTTTTTTTTCAATCATGTTCCTCCTCTTATGTTTGCCTTTTTTCTTTTATCCTCTCTTTTCCCTTCCTTTTCCTTTTTTCCTTTTTTTTTTCCTTTTTTCTTTTTTTTTTGCTCCGCCAATAGGGGGGGGGGGCCGGGCCCCTCGAGCCCCCCCCCCCCCTGGATCCGCCTATGGAATTCCACGTGTTCAGGGAGGAATGAAACTTCATTTCACATGACAATGACGAGAAAATCAAAATATTTCATATTTCAAAGAATAAAAAACAAAAGAAATATTGAGTGAATGACATCATCTTCTCTCTCATTTGGATGTCGCTGGCTCGTTCATATAACTGTTTTTGTGAAATGAAGCGAAATTTTGAAATGTCATAACTTTCTTATTTTACATCCGATTTTGATGAAATTTTCAGTGTTATGCTTTTTGAATTTTTTTCTTTTTATTCAAATCAAGTTTTTGTTGGGGTGGACTTGTCCTTTAAAGTTGTCTTATTTTACTTTCCTGTTAATGAAAACTCGCAAAATGTATTAAATTTATAATAATCGTTTACTCTCCATTTAATAATTTGACTTTGTTAATAGATACAAAATCGTTTGATTTCGATTGGAAATTAATTGGAATTGCCACGGGTGGTGCGATAATCATCGTCGTTTTAATCATCGCTATTGTCATGATTGTGGTCCACAGGTAAGTAATAATCTTTTTTAAATGGTTAAAGCGGTTATTAGCAGCAGCAAGAATAGTTTTAGCAATAGTAGTATTGTAGTATTAGTGTAGTAATGATATAGCAGCAGCAGCAGCAATAGTTGTGATTTTATGTGTTGTTGTTGTAGTTTTAGTAGGTGGGTAGGTAGGTTGGTAGGAGGTCGTCGTCGTCTTAGTAGTAGTAGTAGTAGTAGTACTAGTACTAGTAGTTGGGGTAGAAGTAGTAGTAGTAATAGTAGTAGTAGTAGAAGTAGTAGTAATAGTAGTAGTAGAAGTAGTAGTAGTAGTAGGAGTAAGAGTAGTAGTAGTAGTAGTAGTAGTAGTAGTAGTAGTAGTAGTAGTAGTAGTAGTAGTAGTAGTAGTAGTAGTAGTAGTAGTAGTAGTAGTAGTAGTAGTAGTAGTAGTAGTAGTAGTAAGAGTAGTAGTAGTAGGAGTAGTAGTAGTAGTAGTAGTAGTAGTAGTAGTAGTAGTAGTAGTAGTAGTAGTAGTAGTAGAAGTAGTAGTAGTAGTAGTAGTAGTAGTAGTAGTAGTAGCAGTAGTAGTAGTAGTAGTAGTAGTAGTAGTAGTAGTAGTAGTAGTAAGAGTAGTAGTAGTAGTAGTAGTAGTAGTAGTAGTAGTAGTAGTAGTAGTAGTAGTAGTAAGAGTAGTAGTAAGAGTAGTAGTAGTAGTAGGAGGAGTAGTAGTAGTAGTAGTAGTAGTAGTAGTAGTAGTAGTAGTAGTAGTAGTAGTAGTAGTAGTAGTAGTAGTAGTAGTAGTAGTAGTAGTAGTAGTAGTAGTAGTAAAGTCTACATGTGGTAAGAGAGTTAAGCCTGACAATTAACATGCAGGACAATTTACCAAGATATCCACACAATTTATTCATTTCCATTCATTTCGGCTCTTTCCCCATTCCCAACGTTTAAAATATGTCGTTTGGGTTCGCACATCTTGGTATAAAAATGAAAATTAAACATTGTGATGAAAAAAAATATATACGCAAAAAGGGTAATACAAACAGATTGGTAATAGGAGAGTATCTTCCTATTGATACATTCTTATAAAAGTTATAGACCATAAAAACTGCATAATGAACTTCCAAAAGTAACAAAACTTAGACAATTCCTTTTATACAAAATGTGTACACTACACGTCAATGAATATATTATACAAGATACATGGACTGAACATATCGAGAACTGCATTAAAAAGTGATCTTAATTTCCCTATTCATACTTAATCGTCCTAATCCATCAGTAGTGACAACTTAAACTACGTCCTTTTTTAAGCAGGCTCATTTTTGCGTGTTTCATCTTCCTTTGTCTTTTCACTGAAACAAAGAACAATCTTAATTCCCGCTAACTTATGCAAATTAATTAAACTTGACAATGAAAGAGCACAAAAGCACTCTCGTCTGGTTTCGGAGTCTCCTAAATTGTTCTAAATGATGGCCATTAGCTTTAAATGAACAGATAATTAGGTCTGGGTTGTATAGTCATCTTTTGTTTCTCTGATAACCCTTTCCACTTCCCGGAGTATTTATTCAGCGTGCCGAAGCTTTAAAATGAACATTTTTTAAATGTAAACATTCTTAAAAGGATTGGTCAAATCAATCAATCAATGTGTTGGTGAATAAGTAAAACAAAATCGTGGTCAATGTATAGCTCAATGAATACTAAATTCATGTATACTTTTAAAGCAACAAATTTGTCAATCTTGACCCATATTTTTTTACCTGACAGTCTCATTCACATTTGTGATTTTAACAGTCTAGTCTTTTTTAAAAGAGTGTATTTTGTCAGAACGCATTGGTCCATAATTATCATTATTCAGGAAGTGATGCATAATCCTTAATTCTAAACGAGTTTCGAAACTAGTGTACGGTTTCATGGCATCAATTATCGATGTTTACTGTTTAACATGTTTAAAGTTAAAAGGAATGGCAGGGTTTCTTTGCATACTATGAGATGTTCTACGACCCCCCCCCCCCCCCGCTGGTTATGCGATTCTTGCTTGTATACGGTGTGGAGTTAAGAAACTCAGCCTCAATCTTGAATCTTGACATTAGGACCGAAAATACAATTCTTATTACTCTCTTAGTATATGCATAACACACACCCGGGGCCCGACTTACAAAGAGTTAATTGCGATCGATCTGATTAACCTCAACTATATGGAAATCCATCATTGTCATAATTTTCTATACAGGAAATTTGCAAAATGTCCATTATTTTTTCAATTCGATTCAGCAATTATTTCCAATTCATTATTTTTTTTTTAAAAGTTGCTATCATGATCACGTAAAGACAAAGAGACGATAGAAATTAAACATATCATTAGAACATGAATAAATACAGACGAAATTGATAAAGCATTGTTGCCAGATCATTGAAACAATAACCAAAGAGGCACACATTAAAATGTTCAAGACAACGATTCAATGCACGAGTATACATCATCATCTAGCAAACATGCATTTTAGATGTTGATGTAGCTGGCGTTCCATAGTTGTAGTTGATCGGATCAACGTAACAAGATGGGAGGTGCCGTGGCCGAGTGGTCTAAGGCGCCTGGCTGTACATGGAAAGTCCCGTGTTCGATCCCCGGCCGCGGCACCTATACCGTTAGCAAGGCATTTAATCTACAATGCTCTTTTATCCTGCTTTCAAATAAACGGAAATGATATATGCATTATTAGTAACTAGGTGTGCACTTGTTTAAAAAAATAAATAAATAAAAAAATGGGACTCATCATCGTTTCATTCGTATTTTGCTCATTAGACTGACGAGGAACCAATCAGATTTGTTCCTTCAAATTAGCGATCAATTGCAAACATTTGTGTCACGTGGCCCTGAATTAATGATTACGTAATTTTCAATCAATAATTAATGTATAATTTGAATATCATTCAATAGATGCACTTCTTCAGGAGAGACGAGTGGGAGAGTCAGGCGCAAGACAAAACGACCTTACTCCGATTTTATTTTCATGATAAGGCGGCGTCCCAGCTCTGAACGTAGACCGAAGCCGAGTCGTGCTCCTGAACGCAACCTTGCCGCAGCTACCGCCGACGTACCACCATTACCGCGACGCAATCCCGTCAAAATTGATATACGACCACCGTTAGCGGTGCCCGATTCCAAAGTAAAAGCACAGATGACGCCAGTGGTGTACCATGAAATAACCGAGAATGGGGAAGAAGAAACCACAACTTTGGAATGTTGATGACAACGTTGACAGTAGTGGAGAATGATGACATGGTGGTAGCGATGGTGTAATGGTGATTTTTTTAACCCGACTGCTTCGAACATGAAGAAATCATGTCATCATGATTATGTTGTGACGAGTTCTCTCCCGGTGACCTGCATGGGTCCCGTTTCTTCAAGACTTGTACAATGACAAATTAATACACAATTTCTGTACCAATTGAATTATTAGCCAATAAGATTGAAGAATTTCAGTAGCTTTAGCTGTTATTGTAAATATGTTATTATAACAAGTTTATATTTTTTTCATGAAACAAGCCCTGTTAATGAAGATAAATGCCTTCCAAAACGGTTTAAGAATGCACCGAGTTTGTTCAAACCTATAACAGCTGAACCGCTGTGCCTCAATATCATGAATATATAGGATTATGTCATTGATGCTGAAGAAGAAAAAAAAACACGAAATTTAAGGGAGGGGGTTACAATGGGCATATTATAGGAAGGAATTTCTTGTGACTTTGGTGGTGATGGTGTATCAACACAGCATTTACACTTTTGTGATTAGCATGATTAGAGGTGGGAATCTTTGGGCTTCTTCAAGGTTTCTCTACAGGAGTATGCAGTCAATGCAGATGGCGCACTACACTAATTAACATGAAGAAATGGGGGTTCAAATTTGAACCCTAGGGGTTAGTACAGCGCCCCAAGAGGTGCTGATGAGTGTAAAAATTATTATGCTCATTAATTTTGCGAACCTTTAAGAATGCAATAATAGCGATATTATGCACCTGCAGAGATGAAGCATAATAATGAATGAGCAATATCAATCAACCTTAGAAGGTGAAAAAGTTGCACATTTATGGTGCAAACAAGCCTTTCTATCTGATCTTGGTGAAAAATTTTATATGAGCAGTCAATAAGGTGCATTTGTACTTTCCACTTAGGGTGTAAGATTACACCCAAAATGGGATATACCAGTGTTTTATCTAGGATGCAAAATTTTCTTATGGTGTATATATATGATTTGCTCTTTTGATCATGTTTGTAATTCTAATTATTGTAACTGAAAATTATGTGAACTGTTACATTTTCATGTATGTTACAAGTGACATGCATGTGGTTGTAATTGCGATTATATGTATGCCTATACTTATATAATTATAATTTGGTGTAATATTAATTACGGATCATTACAATTATGTGTCCTTTGAAATGAAAGTTCACCCATCCTCAACGTTGGTTTGATAGGAATAACAGATCAAATGATTTTTTTACAATCTTGCATAAAGCTAGTGCCTTCCAGGACTCTTTCTTTGTATCTTTCTATGTGTACCTAATGTCCTACAAAAGAAATTTATGAGAAACAATACTTTACATTCATATAATACGAGACAATCAAATGACTATCACTTACCTAAAAGTAAAACAGTATTTTCTAGCAAAACTGTATTTTTCACAGGACCAAAACTCTGGAATTCTCTGGACAGAGAAATGAAAGAGGCAGCTAATCTTATACGATTTAAATTACTCATCAAAAAATTTCTCCTGAATTCTTATTGATTCAATCTAATATTTGTGAACTTCATACTTATCCACGGTAGTATTGATTATTTTTTTAAGTCAATATTTAATTTTGTATATAGTGTAAATACATTTGTGTTACAGTGTTTATATCTATATAATTTTATAGAATTTTGCTGATTATTTTACTCTATTTGTATCATATTACCCTTGTATAAAGTTTTGATAGGGGGTCTACATTTTACAAGCTCTGCTTTTTAGTAGACCCCTCCACTTTTTTCATTTCATTGCTACGTTTCAATCCTGCTTATGTTATGCATTTTTTTTTATTGTAAACATGATTACGAAATGTACTTTGATGATTGTGGAATATGAATATATCAATCAACCATACTCGACTGATGGAATAAACTCCCTGCAGACATAGTTAACTCATTATCTTTGGACTACTTCAAAAATAAATTATATCTCAATTAATACTTCGAGCCACTCTTCACGTAGCGTGCTCTTGACAGTGGCGGCGGAGACAAAGCATCGGAAGGGCACTGTAGTGTAACGCTGTGCCCCTCCAATGCTTTGTCTCCTCCGATTCACGGTCCGCCACTGGCTCTTGATTTGATTTGATTTATTTTATTTCCACATTTCAAAACAAAAACAAAGTATATTCAATAAGTTTTTTTTCAATATTACATAATAGGCAAATATTTTTTTTAAACATATTGAATAATGTACATAAATCGTTATAAAATATCAACTCTACTGTGAAAATTATATCTATATATAAATTTTCTTTAATTACTGAACATACATATATATAAATGTGGGAGACCTCCATCTTAAGCTTGGAGCTTGAAAGTAATGGAGGCCTCGAAAGGAAAGGGGATAGAAAACCAGACTGTATAGTGCAATTTATAGCGTGATGTGCCAATCCTGATATTTTGCTGACTTAACGATACAAATATAAATTAGACAGAAAAAAGGGAAAATAATATACCATGTACTCCTTTGTGATCTTATTATGTTTATGTGTACATGTATTATGAGAACCATATCCTAACATAATGTATTTTAAAAACGGGGCCGATCCAATATCACGTGAGTCGTGTGGTCCAGTGGTTAGAGCATTGGACTCATAATCGTAACGTTGTGAGTTCGAATCCCAACTCTGCCATTGTATCCACTTTGATAAAAAAAAGCCCAAGAGTGATGTCTGTCGTCTATAATGTCAGCCACTATGACTGATTAACCTAGACGTAAAATGTTTCCAAGGTAATTGGTTATATACCAGCTTGGCGTGTACCAGCAAAAAAAAAATGCTGTCCTGCCGAGTTCCTATGGGAGTTACCACAAACAAACAGAAACTATAGTCACAACTAGTGGCAGATACACTGTACTGGCCAGTTGTGGGGGCACACAAATTATGTTCCCACTCTCCCCATCGAATTCTGTGACAAGCAACAACAACAAAAAGCGTGGTGTCGCAAAAACGCGCCCCCCCCCCCCGTGAACCGATTTGTAACAGCCCCCCCCCCACCCCAAAAAAGGTTAGTGTTGACACTATTTACGCCCTTCCTCTTGAGGCCATGGAGGAACCCCGAGCCCCCGCCCCGAAACAAATTATATACTCTTCTATTGTCTCTTTCCAATATATTTTTCTCCAAGCGTAGGAGCCCCCCCCCCCCCCCGACTGAATTTATCATTGGTCATTACGGCAGGTATACCCCCCCCCCTCAAAACGGTAAAATTGCCGCCAATTCGTCTACTGCCAACTCGTCCACTCACCACATTGTCTACATTCATGCCCGTTCATTAACATTTCGTCTAACAATTACTGTTTGGTCCAATCATCACTTCGTCTAACCACCATTTCGTCTCATGACCAGTTGGTCTAATATTCATTCAGTTTTAATTTCATTCTTAGTGCACAATTAACACTTAGTCCAATTAGACCACATGGTATATGGACTACATGGCTATTAGACCAACTGGTTATTAGACGAAATGGTGAGTGGACGAATTGGTAAATAGACCATGTGGATCGTGGAAAAACTTATGGTAGACCAAATGATAGTAGACGGGTTGGCACTATAGACGAATTGGAATAACCATAAAAAACAGCATCCAACCCCGGGCATCCAACAAAAAATCGGAAGGCAGGGTCTTTTCTTGCAATAACTTGTTGGAAAACCGATAAAAACTTTTTGACTTTTATATTGCGGGTCAGTTGGAATTTGAGAAAAAAAAATGAAAGTGTACACAGCCAGAGAATATCTAAATACTTATTTGCATTGTTATCCTGAACCGTTACATATATGTATCCTTTTCTTTTTCTTTTTTAATTCCGACGGCTCGCTTCAGAAAATGAGCAAAAGTTTTATCATAATCATCATCATGTTGCTGATATACACGAGAGATAAAAATGAGCGAACAATGATTTTGTACAGGCCTATACAGAGCTGAGAACAACATAGAATTACATGTATATTTAATTTCTTGAAACATAATTTATTCTTTACAGTCAGATATCATCATCATATAGGCCTATAGACCTACCTGAATCATTATCTAATAAAGAAAATCGCTTATTGGCGACATGGCCCTGGGGAGCGGGGATGCTGAACCCTCCCCCCCCCCAAAAAAAAAAAAATGTCTTGGGGGTACTGCATGTATTATCATACATAGGCAGCACCGCCAGGTATTCTGGAAAGTGTATGAAATCGAACAATGTAACCAAAATGACCTTCATTTTCTAATGAAACCCTTTGATGGGTGATCCGAGTTCAATGATAATCAGTCATTAGCCTAGCTGTGAATACAGTCAGTGCACTACCAGACTTCTAAGAAGTGTATGTATTTATTCGCGTCATTTCTTTCCATTTTTATTTCTCTTGTCTTGGTTCGTGGATGGCATACGATTTGAGTTGCTCGGGAGTTGCTGCTTAATTGTTACGAACGAGATGGACCACGCCCACTTTCTACTTTGGTCTCTATGAGCCCTATGCCTATGATCTATAGCTATAAGATCAGGGGCGGTGATCGGGGGGGGGGCACTGATAAAGTGTCTTTTTACGCAAAGAATATACCCCATCACGAAGGTGTACTGTGCCCCTTTCGTCGGAAGAGAGCCCGTTTTAGGTGTAACCAGTGGTCAATTCTCGTATTCATTGCCAAATTTTACCCCCCAAATCACCCTCACGAATCTGTTCTATGCCCCTTTCACCTGCGAGTGAGAACTTTGGACTTTTTTATGCGTTTTGTGCCCTAGTTTTTGACATCCTGCCCTTTCTCGAATACTAGTGCCCCTTTTTCCCAAGTAAGGTGCCCCTCACGAAAGTGTTCTGTGCCCCTTTCACCTGAGAAGGACCCGTTTTATGTCTGAGCAAGTGCCCCCTGCCTTCTTGTAAGTGCCCTTTCTCGAATCGGTGCCCTTTTTTACCCAAGAAAAGTGCCCATCGCCAACATGTCCTGTGCCCCTTTCACCTTAGAAGGATCCATTTTATGCCGTTAGCGCTCCCTTGGCTTCCAGTAAGTACCCTATCAGTGGCCCTGCATTAAGTGCCCCTATGGAACATGTCCTGTGCCGGCCCCTCACCTGAGGATCGAGGCCGTTTTATGCCGTTAGCAATTGCCCCTTTGCCTTCTTATAGGTGCCTTTTCTCGTATCAGTGCTCCTTTTTATTATAAGACAAGTGCCCCCATTGCAACGAACTTCTGTGCCCATTTCACCTGAGATGTTATGTGTTAACGAGGCCCCTTTGCCTTCTCATAGGTGCCCGTTCTTGTCCTGAAAAAAAAAACTCTTTTCGTGCCCGATAAGCGCCCGGTTTCTTTATTTAGCGCCTTACGTTCTGCTTAATTCCTTCTGCAAGTACATAATGAATGAAAAAAGGTGTCACGGGTCATGTGATTGGGGTAGACACGGAAGATCACCGTAGGCATTATGAAAAATACGAGACATTTGGCTTCCTCCTGCTCGTACGCACGGGCGTCCGTCGATATAACACATGATATTTTTATGAAAATATGCACCCTTTTTCTTAAAAGTTGATGGAGGGGTAAAAATTAATCGTATCAAGTCGGGGTATTCAGTAATGAGTACAGGAGAAACTATATTTCACTGATTTTTATGATTCATTCCATTTGATTAACTCATCTATTCGTGTTTTGGGGCTAATCTTTCCCTTACGCATTGCTTTTTGGCAGAAGTTCTATGGAAAATGCACCTTTTTTCATACAAACTTTGAGACACTCTGTATTCATTCCCCCATTGCTCGAGAATGAATGGGCAGTTAACGACGGGGTTAAAGATTTATTGAGGAACGGAATGTATATTTCATGAAAATGAAAGCCATTTTCCCATTGGATATCTTCAATACGTGTTTTTTACTAGATGAAGTTTGTTGTCGAATAGGCTGTCCTGGCATGTTTGAGGTCTCTATCGGTGACGTCACTCAGGATCGTCATGCCTGAACCATCGGCCGGGCAGGGGTCGCAATGGTAGTATGATTTATGGATAATGCACTCGATATATACAATAATCTTGTCCATCCGTTCAAATGAATGTGAAACTCATATAATTTTCATCAGAGCATTCAACAGGAGTACTGTAGTACACATTTCTTTGTTATAAGTGAATTAAAGTCCCTCCAGTGAGTTTGATCACACCTATTGCGAAAATGTATCACCCCTACGTTGTAACACAGTCAGCTGTTTGCACTCAGGGTCACTCCGTGACCTGTGTGTGCGTTCAAGAGTTGTACACGATTTTCTGTCTCATTTAGGCAGAAATCTTTCATAATGTACCGTACGCAGCGCGGTGGGGGGGGGGGTAGTTGTCCCCTTATTCCCCCGACACTAAAACTCACATTATATTAGGCCTACTGCGGATTTTCACAAAATTCACCAAAAGCATATGCACATCAAATTCATCAGTTTTCACTGAACAATTATAATTCAAAGGCACCTCAATGCAGCCATGTTTAAGATATTGCCCTTTCCGCCGTTTTCCTGCCGGCGGCTATGTGCCCCGCCCCCTCCGTATTCAACTTCGCTTGAAAAATCAACTTCTAGAATAGTTCTACAATAATGACCCGGAAATAATGAGTCCGAGCAGTGACTGTTGAAATTATTTGTTTATTCAATATAAAGTCTAAGTCGAAAATTTTTGCCAACTCTGCATTGCCGAGGCCGAGACATCGAGCACAGTATACAGCAAGGTCATGTGACCGGTAAGCAATGAATTCCAATGCCCGGAGTTAGAAATGAATATTCATTACGAATGACGTATTCTGTAGCGCGCGTAATTTGATAGCGTTGTAGCTAGCTAACTACAGCGACGTGACGTACCGTACGCTGCCCAATCGTCGCTCAGTTTACGTATGTTCCTTTATATTTCATTCAAATAGCTACGATATCCCTACTTCTATATGTCATCTGAAAGAAAAAATGCTGGAAAATCGTTTCATATGATAATAATTATATGTCTTCAAAGCACCGCTGTGTAATTGGCCGTTTTCGGCACCCTTGCGCCTGCCCCATTGCCGCTCACCACTGCCCTAACCCCGCTCACTTAGCGCGCGCATTCATACATGTATATTAGGCCTGACTTCTTTTTTCTATACCTTTTTTAAGAACTTTTTTACTTGCACTTCTGAGTGAAAAAGTGTGTAATTTTGTTGTGATTGAATATATTGTTGATAAGTTTTATAGTACAATACACTATATAAAATGCTCCTTTCACCAAGTGCAATTATTTTTAGGGTTTTTGTTGCTTTTGTTACTGATCTACGCCTATATCATTTTTTTTATCCTTCAAACTATATTCCGTATTTTTTTATAAAATATATTTAAAAAAACGTTTCCCGACAAATTTTTCACCTATTTTTATTGTCTAATTATATGAATATGATTCTTACCGTCATGAATTTTATGAGTGTATAATTATTATCTATCTATTTATTTCGGAAATGAAAAGTATATGAAATTCAGTGGAACATGATTGTAGGCTACAGCATATCAGAGTATAGATTGAGCACCCACTGGACTGATAGGATCAAATAAATTACTGTAGTCATTAAAGACTATTTGACCCTGTACATAAAATCGGAAGCGGATAAAAAGAGTCAGCATAAACAAAAAACTTTAAAGAACAATATATATAATAGAATATAGTCAAGTTAACTTTACTTAAAATATCATTATTGATAATTTACATCTTATAAATAAAACGCTATAAAGTTCTTTTAGCACATTCACCATTCAAAGAAATCAACTTGAGTCCCCCTCCCCATTTCGTCCCTCCGTTCATTGCCCCCTGATGCTATTTACCATTGATTTCCATTATTATATTTTACTATTAGAAATAATTATTATTTGCATTCTCCTTCGGTTTCTAATTCCAATTTGTTGCTTTTACACTGTCTATTGACTCATCATGATTATTTACAAGTATGTATTCGTGTATCCCCCTTTTTTGTTTACTTTTCGTTTACTCTTTTTTATAATTATTTCCCTACTTTTTTTTGTGGTATTGATATTTTATGGGACTCTCACTGCATATTCTCAATTTGGAGCCTTCAACCAACAAGCTTTGCTTTTACGTTTATCTCCCTCATATCCACAACTCTCATTTTCTTTCCTTTTCATTATTTTAGAACCAATTACAAGAATACATTTAGTACTTTTTTATATTGTTGTATTATATATTTTTTTACGATATTTTGCTTATCTATGAAAACTTTTATTGTATAATATTATTGTTTGTATTGAATTGTTGATTTTTTTGAAAATGTGAAATGTTTATGTGAATAAACCTTGAACACTGAAGTCCGATAATAAATATATATATATATATATATATATGTGTGATATTTTTTTTTGGGGGGGGGAATTCCCTAATACTGACTTTCATTAAAAAAAGCTCATCTGGAAAAACAACAATAAATATTTAATCAACTCGCTGGTTTAAGTTCACATTCGAACTCCCGTCAATGTACATAGTCGGAGAGAGAAAAAGACACTCTAGAAAATTCGATTTGTTCAAAATATATTGGTCAATTTAAATTTTAAAAAAGGAAATCTCCAGAAATATGACAAAGTTTCATCTATTCAAATCAATCAGGAAACTACTAACCGAGTTGGCTTCTATAGGCCTATTAGCGGGAAACTTTTTCTTATATTCATTTAAATTCTTTATTTCATTTATATGAATCAAATAGGCCTACAGATAATGGGCATATACGTATCAGTGGGCTCATAAGCTATCACAAAGGCCTAATTGCACATCTATTTGATGTCACCTGTATCAAATCCTTGTTTAATTCCAATTAAATTATCCCTAAATTTCATACTCAGAGTAAGTAATCATAATCATCAAAATATGAATAGGCCACATAAAAACAGCATAACGATCGATAATATAGCCTTTATAGACTTGCAGGGGCCGCGGAACCAGGGAGGGGCTTCATCCCGAACAAAACAAAACTATCCCTATCAATGTCTCTAACTTGTTTGTACGTCGGTATGCAGTCTTAAATAAGAGTTGAAATTGATATACATCGAAGTCTCATTTTTTTTAGCATTGATTACCCTACGATGATTCGTTATAGAGCAAGATTTTTGTAAAACCTTTTCCAAAACACTTTGGGCCCGGGCAATGATTATATACCTCTGGTGAACAGTGTTGAAATAATTGACAAATTCTTTTGATTATCTTTCAAAATTTCTGTAAACGTCAGCTTATCTGCATGCTCCATGATAAAACGTTGACGACCGAGGGGCTTTTATTTGCCGTCACCATCAGCTAAAGGAAAAGCGGAAGAGAGAGGGGGAGAAAAAAATTGAAGGAGAAGTGAGAGAGGAAAATGTAAGAGTATTAAAAATGGCCGCGTGGCAAAAAATACAACAACGGAAGGGATATCAATCGAGGCCGGAATAGGAAAATAATAAAAATGAAAATAAAAATAATAGGAAGTAAAATAAAAGGAAGAAGACAAGACGAAAATGAAAGTTGGGGGCCGACAAATACATTTCATTTAGAACAAAATATCTATTCAGCTCGCGCTTCGCGCCTGCATTGCCCGTTTGTTTCATTATTCATGTCTTGTTTTCAAGTCATTCTCGGTTTGCAAGTTAAAACATCATTACAAAAGTGCTTAAAATGTCTCGTTTTTTCTCTGAATACAATACTCCCGTTGTGAATTTTGTTCATAATTGAATTTATATAAAACTCGATCTCTTTTTTTAAGACTTACTTTATTATTCACGTATTATAATCTGCCCTTGCTAGGCCGAAACTGAATTATGACCTGAAATAAATTCAGACATTCCTACATTCATCTCATAATAGATTCACGAGTTGAATTAGTAGAGTAATCAGGTGTTACCATGGTAACTTACCATTACCATGCATTCAAATGAACTTATATCCCTGCAGAACACTCTGTTGTGTTCGAAATTTAATTTAAATGAGTTGGTCGAATGTAGATTTTGGCATTTTCCACCATTCATCTTTTCCCACTATAACGTTCATTTATGATGACAATTCAATAAATGCCCCCAACGTACAGGGCCAAAGTTCATTGACCTTAAATTACCTTTGACCGTGGCATGACCGGAACTCGATCACTATAGGATTTTCACTGACTCCCTTATTTCTAAGTTTCATGATAGCTTATAGAAATCAATAGGCCTACTACAAACTTATGAATTTGAAAACCTTATCCTGTTTTGAGATTTCAATGTTTACGACGCCGCCCTCGCGTCGACGTCGGAAAAAGCGGCGCCCTGTCTCTGCAGACAATTGCATTTTTCTGCGAGAAAGATAAGCCGTTACCATGGCAATGGATCTTTTGCAACTAATACTTTGATGACTTGATAGGCATATATCTAGAAATTGATTTTGGAAGGCTAAGAATGATGATTGACCATTTAAATATTGACAGGGGAATATACCATATAGGCTCAATATGTTATTTTTCTAAACATATTAATCCGTTGCCATGGCAACGGCGGAAGGAGGAATGTATAAAACTGGCAACAAGCGGATTGGTTCAACACCCTCAAAGTAAAGGAAATGACACAAAAATATCAGATTCTATAAAGAAATGTCTACGCTAGGAAAATTACGTGTTTAGGGTCGAATATGCGGGCATGATGAAACAAAATTAAAATATGTTTTATAAAGGATGTCCTTTTTGCCCCAAAACTTTGTGTTTAGAGTCCGATTTGTTCGAGGTGTAAAAAAAATCAAATCAAATCAAATAAGGTAAATCAAATAAGGTAAAGCCGACGACCGAAGGACCTGTAACAAAACATTCCTGTACTTGTTTAGGGATTCATTTCAGGGAATATTACCGATAAGAGTATTGTTTTGTTTCCTTGCAATACTTGTTAAGGGTAGGCTTTCACACGGCAATACTTGTTGAGGGGTGTATTTTCAGAAAATGGAAATATACGTGTTTAGGGTGCTTTTCGTCGACCCCCATGGTCGCGCATGGTATCCACTCGTGAATGGAAGTGGCCCCCCCCCCCTGTCAAGGTCTCAGGTAACGCGTGTGGTTACCCGTTAACCCTGTTACCTCCCCTCCCCAGGCCACTACACTGCACATCCACAGGCTTAGGAAGATTTTTAACATTAGGTGGGGTACAAATTTGCAAAGTAAGCAAAGCAAACGGCTCACCCCCCCCCCCCCACGGCCGGTGGTCCAGGGGCAAAACTTGCACCAGTTGGAGTCAAGGATTTGCCAGAGGGCTTCTACACTCTTTGAAAGAGAGGCCATTGCCGGGGTAAAATCCTTTTTTTAAATACCCATTGGCATTGACTAGTGGGTCCAGTGGTAAAGCCCTGATCCCCCCCCCAAAAAAAAATAAGGTTTTACTGCATTTACTTTTTTGTGGGGTATGCCTATATGAAAGCCTGGCGGTGGAGTTAGAGGGAGCCCCACCCCCTCCCCACATGCTAGATAGCAGGGTTTTTACAGCATAAGGGAGCCTTGAGGCTCCATTGGGTCGATGGGGATAAACCCAACGAAGCTTTAGGTTTACTGTGTAGTGGGGTTATATAATAGGGCCTATGGGTCCACAACTTGTTATGGGTCATTGAACCCTGGGGGAGGGGGCACCGTGAGCGCCTAACTAGGGTCGAATACATCACTTTTATATGGGATTAGCCTATATAAAAACCTAGGGGTGGAGCCACCTCCCCTCCACCCCCAAGCCATCCGGGTTTCAAAATATTTGTGGTAACAGCCCCCACCCCCCCCCCCTCCCTTCCTATAGCCAGTGCACCTGATCAACTTGAAGTCTAGTGGTACATAGTCTCAGCTCAGGCTCCGATACCTAAGGCTAAGACTAGTTCTGGCTCAGTAGCCTACTAAGTATATTAAGGACACGTATGTTCACGGCCTCAAATCAGTGGAGCGCGCCATTGAAAGGTCTTCTCGCTTAGCCGTATTGTTAGAGACGTTCGTGAGCATCCCTTTTTTCACTCTCTAAAATGTCTGCGACATTAAAATCATAAAAACAGTGGAATCGTTAAATTTTAGTGAGGCTATGAATGTTTATCATTTACGTTAACTATCAGTTTACCAACATATACCAAATTTACAAGCACTGTGTGGGTAGACTTCGAATTATCAGTCATTTCGATGCAATCCCAAAATTGATGAAAATATAACAGAAATTTGATATAACATTGAAAAATCCTTATTTTCGAATCCCCTTAAATTTTCATTTTCTTTAAAAGCATCTTAGTACATTTTCTAGAATTTTTCATAAATGATAACGGCAGTGGATTTTGTGCTCCAGTTTTTTTAAGGAAAAGACAGGCATTTGAAATCAGGTAATTTTTTTTTTATTTTCAAAAGAAAATAGTTAGATTCGAACAACTTACTAATAGTTCTCCAAAAGAAGGGTTATATTCTATTTTTTTGTGTGTAAATGATACATGACGCTAAATTTTACGAATATATCAATGCATGGGGGATAACCTTTTCCACAATGAGTTTCGTAATTGAGAGAAAAATCCAGTTATTTCCTAGCACGCGAGCCGCAGAATGATAAATTTTAGCGTGCGCACACTGGCTGATCGCCGTGTCTGCGGGGACGGATATCTAGTCCCATACTGGTGTAAGGTCATATTTTCTACGTACCTTTTCCCTTGTAATGATCACTTTGCACTTTAATGCTTAATTTTGTCACTTAATCTGTGAAAATTGATGGCTAAACGATTTTCGAAAATGCTCGGAATAAACCTGACACATGAATGATTTCATTTTCGAGAATTATTATTTCTTTCCTGAATTACTAAAAGGCAAATTTAAGTCAAGATTGCATTATGTAACATACTCACATTGGACTGTATACATAGCGCATATGTGTGCGTGGGGTGTCTATAATCATCTAAATTGTGATGTAAATATAATCATATTGTAAGCAAAAATCATGATGGGTGTCATAGCAGGGGCGGATCCAGCTTTTTATAAAGGGGGGTTGGGGTGGTATGCGAGGGAGCGAAGCGACCGAGTCCAAGCGAGCGGACCGAGCGAGGGGAGAGGGTGTGGGAGGGGGTGTCCCCCCCTCCCACAGGATAAAAATTTGTTTGAAAATCTGTGTGTGAAAATGGCGTTTTCTTGCATCTAAAACTCCACTATTTTTGGTATAGAGGTTAAATGAATACATAGAAATAGAATAAAATTAAATTAAAAAATGGTCCGCGGATTTTTTTTTTTTTTTTTTTTTTTTTGGGGGGGGGTTGCAACCCCCCCCCCCCTCTAGATCCGCTTCTGCATAGTCTGAGTTTTCTTTGTGTAAAAGAAACAAAATACTGCATGTATGTCATTGTATGCAATGCATGGCAATTTCAATCAGTTTATATTTTTCTTTTGTTTAGTCAGCGTTTAGTCTTCAATGTACATAATTGGTTTTTTCAAGCGGTGTTAATACCAAAGAGCTCGATTCCGGCACTTCAACTAAAATTGGATATGATACAAACTATTTTTACTTACTGCAGCCAACGAGTTCCTGACACAATTTACTTCTTTGAATATAAACTACATTATGAATATCACCGGAACGGTTTTAAGATAAAAAAGAATTACCTTTTTTTCGCAAATGAATATACTTTACTACAGTTGTAGCTGTAAAATTACTTTGTCTTAATCCTTTCCTCTTATATATTAAGTCGCGCATCATAATTGCAAAAGTGTTTTTAATGTCCAGTTTTCAAGCCATAATACTAAAAGATTTTCACGGGCTCATTAGGCTTATTACATTAATAGATAAGATGTCAATTTAATAATTACTATGTCATTTTTAAAAATGGAATATTGACAAGTTCTATTTCGCGCTTTGGAAGAGAAATATGAACATAGTCATCATTTTCATTTGATGACATAATGTTCTAAGGATGTCCGGGTGCTATATGTCAAAGCTCAAAGGAATATATAGAAACATATCAGCTTATTTCAAACTGTGATCCATATCCACCTATAACAATTTTCCCACAAAGTGCTTGAAATACAGATCCTAAATTGTTCCTTTTACAGATCGGAATATCAAATATTTTAATCCCTTTTTGATAAGATAAATTGTCTGTTCGCGCTTCGCGCTGGCGGTAATTATTTAGTTGGTGGATACACATTGAGGATCACAAACATTGCCCAGAATATTTAAATTTTAGGACAAATACTTGGAAAAAAAAAGCTCGCTCTTTGGTGGTACCCTTAAATATTTTTGTTGAATTTTTAACTCAATATATTGCTTTGACCGCCACCCCCTTCACACACGATTTATATATCCCCGTCTACTAACAGCTCTTTATGGAAGGGGGGGGGACATTTTTTTTTAATTGCAGCTCGATACTTTTATATTGCTCTCACCCCCCCCCCTCCCCCCCCCCCCCCCGATCAGATGATAACGCCACTTGACGTACGTGATTTCAATTGCCATATGCCCCAAGATCCACTGATTATTCATCTAGCTTACACATTAAAAAAAACCGGAGAGTTGTCAAACTCAACAGAAATATACAAAGAAATAACAACAAAATGACATACTATAGAAAGAAAGAATAAAAAAAATTGAGAACTTGGTAGAATAGAATGTTGAAATTTTTTACCCCCACCCCCACACCCGATCTATTACGTATTAGACAATGATATGAAATTAGGCTGATCTGCCTTTATTTGTGCACGATATTCTGAACTAAAGTCTTGATATGACCATTGACATATGGGTTATAAATTTTCATAGTTTGATCACACCATATCCATTTTAAATTCCTGGAAATTCCAGCAACAATACATGTTGTCATGGGTACGACACACATTTTCTTTATTAAAAAGTATCACGACACCAACGTTGAAACTGTGCAAAGGCCTTTAATGGCGAACTCCACTGGGTTGATACATAACCTATGGGTGATGAACATACGTGAGGAGCGCGCGAGGGCTGCACATCACACGTCTCCCAGGCACCTCTTTCGATTTAAAATCCGCCTTAATCTGCTTTTTTACCCCAATTTTGAGCTTTAAACTGCTGTTTTCTTTATTCGAGGATATCTATACTTGGATTTAGAGATATATGTAGGAGTTTGTCTCAACGGGCAAAAGAAAATAAGGTAAGGCATTTTTTCTTGAAGGCTATACATATACTACTAACACAACGCACTCTTTATTTTGTATTTCCCGCCTTATTGGTCCCCACCAATAATGGCACAAGCTTCGGTATCAGCGCCGGAGATCATTGAAGACCATGGACCTGATTTGGATGATGACGATTTTATGACTGTCTCTTACTCTCGTCCCAAAAAACGACCTGGGAAAAGGCCGAGACTTGCCAGTAATTTGGGGGCAGATAAAAATACGGATAAATCGTCATCATACGAATCAGACCCCAGTATCTCATCGCCATACCAGAATAGGAATTTAGACCTGATCATTACCCCTATTGAAAAACATAAGAGCTTCAAGGATGTGAGTCCGGCCATTCTAGCTAACGCAATCAAGGCAGTTGCCATTAATCCTGTAGAACGTATTTTACCAATACAACAGGGTAAGGCGATTCTTGTTAAATGCAAGAACATCAAACAACTGAGGGCTATTCTACAATTAAATAACATAGGGAATCTCCATGTAAAGGTAGAAAAGAAAACAACAGGCCTAAAAGGAGTTATTTCTAATGTACCACTTGAAATGACGGAAAAGATTGTAGATGAGCTCAAATTGCAGGGTGTAACATCGGCTAAAAGAATGAGTAAGACTGTTAAAAATGATAACCCAGACAATGGAAATAATTCACGTGTAACCATACCCCTCCGTTCGATTCTACTGACTTTCAATAGAGCATCCCTACCAGATAAAATTACAATGTACTTTCAATTCTTTATGGTAAAACAGTACATACCCCGGGTAACGAGGTGCTTTAAATGCCAGCGTTACGGACATGGAATCTCACAATGCAGGTCAAAGGTTAGATGTGTCCGTTGCGGAGAAAATCACACCTTTGAAGAATGTAAACGAAAAGAAGACCGAACGTGTGTAAATTGCGGAGGCAAACACTCAGCAGCGTATAACGGATGTATTGCTGCCAAAAAAGCTAAGAAAATTCAACAACTGAAAATTCAAAACAACATAACCTATGCCCAAGCTACAAAATTTTTTGTAGAGAATGGTCAAGCGAACGAGAATAATGTAAATAAACCCATCCCTGTAATAGACAACCATCCCTCAATCCCCCCTACTAATACCACAACTCCTATGACTAAAACGAAAACCCCTCAAAGTGAAATAAGAAACCCCGATCAAAACCATCCCAGTGATCCCCCTATTAGTATCCAAACTCAGAACAACCAGCCATCACAGCTACCCGGTCCTTCTCGGGAAATACCAAGAGAAGAACACAATAATGACGAGTCGAGGAGAACCGAAAATAACTTTGCAAATGCAAATAATGAACAGATTATAGAGCTCATCTCCCATCTCATTTTCCTTTTTACGGACAGATACTCTAAAAAAGACGTGATAAACATTGTTGAAGCTACTGCCCAAAGGCTTTTAAACATCAAAGCAAATATAAACAATGAAGGGCAGTAAAATTATGACAATACTATCAGCACTCACCATTTTACAATGGAATGCGCAGGGCATGTGTGCGCATGGTAAAGAATTAGTAAAATTTATTTCTTCAAAAAAAGGAAAAATTTACCATATAATTTGTGTACAGGAGACGTGGTTTACGGATGATAATATTTTTCTCATTCCTGAATACACATGTTTCCCCAGGAATAGAACCAACCAGGGTGGACAAAGTAGGGGTGGATGTGCAATTTATGTCCACCATTCTATAAACTTTTACTACCCTCGATATGATGAAGAGCTTGAACTTCAATCGGTGGAAATACATATCTCGCAATTTAGAGTATCTGTAGTAAATTATTATAACCCATGTAAAAAAATAGATGACCATATCCTCAAGAAATTAACTGAATTCGTAAAGACGAATAACCTCATTTACGTAGGGGATTTCAACGCTCATAACACTTTATGGGGTAGTGAGAAAAACGACGCCAACGGTCGGGCTGTAGAACATTTCATTGCTTCAAATAATTTTGTTATACTTAATAATGCAACAGGTACTAGATTGGACCCAGTGACTGGAAAGATGTCGTGTTTAGATCTAAGTATAACATCCCCAGATATATCGAATAAATGTTCTTGGGAAGTACTCGACACCTCACTCGGGAGTGACCACTTTCCAATAGCAATAAAGGTGCTAATGGAAAAGACTACAAGCATATGTTCTGAAATTGACAACCAAACTCCAGAAAATTTCTGGTCCTTCAAGAACATGGACTGGGTTAAATTCTCCGAAAGATGTGAAGAAATTTTCAAGGATATGACCTGGTCTGATTTACAAGAGGACTACGCTCTCTTCAAACAATGTGTTTTAAATGTTATAAATGAAACAATACCTAAAAGAGGCAAGAAACATCACAAGCCTATCCCCTGGTGGACAAAAGAATGTTCCAAAACAATTAAGGATAGAAATAAAGCTAGTAACAAATTGAAAAGACACATCTCAATAGAAAACCTGAATACATTCAAAAAGAAAAAAGCCCAAGCCCAAAAGACGCTCCGTCAAGCGGAACGTAATTACTGGCACAATTTTTGCATCAAATTAAATCGCTTCGTGCCAGAATCGGTAGTATGGTCGATTATAAAACAGATGAATGGAATTCAGATTAAAAAAGGAAATAAAATACCGATTATAGTAGAAAAAGAAAAGGAATTTATTACAGACCAAGAAAAGGCGGAAGCCTTTGGTACTTTTTTCCAAGCTATAAGCAAAAATAAAATCAGTCTAAGTTTGCCTCTAAACATAACTCAAATACATGGAAATATCCTCGATGAGCCATACAAATTCTTCGAATTGGAAAAGGCTCTAAACTCCTGCAAAAATTCTGCTCCAGGAGAGGATAAAATCCCCTACGAAGTATATAAAAAACTTCCATTATCAACAAAAGAATCCATGCTAAAAATAATAAACTCAATGTGGGACACTGGAAAGATACCCACTGAACTGAAACACTCTATTCTCATCCCTATTCCGAAACAAAACAAAGACTTAAGTTTACTGTCCTCATACAGACCCATTGCACTTACTTCGTGTTTCATAAAAATATTTGAGCGTATGATTAAAGACAGACTTGACTGGTTCATAGAAAAATCTGATATATTGCCTATGCATATGGGCGGCTTCCGCAAAGGAAGAAGTACAACAGATAATATCATTAATCTAGAAAATGATATTCAAAAGAGCATCAATAATGGAGAATACACCCTTGCCTTCTTCTTAGATATTGAGAAAGCCTATGATAGGCTCAACATAGATGGACTTGTTTACAAACTATTAAAAAACAATATCAATGGAAAAATAATAATTTTTCTTCAAAACTATTTGAAAAATAGAACCTTCCAAGTGGCTGTGGGAAAAGCAAAATCTGAAATATACACTATGGACAACGGTCTACCGCAAGGGAGTGTCCTTAGTCCCATTTTATTTAACATCATGTTAAGTGATATTCCATCTGAAGAATCAATTTCTATCTCCACTTATGCAGACGATTGTGCAATATGGATATCAGGTAATAACCTTGACCAAATCACTGGAAAATTGCAGAAATATATACATAGACTAAGTGATTGGTTTGAAAAATGGGGTTTCCATCTATCTCAAAATAAATCGAACCCAGTACTCTTCACAAAAAAACACAAAATACAATACCCAAAATTAGAACTGAATGGCAAGGACCTTACTTTCCAAAGTTCTAAACGATTTCTGGGAGTGATTTTTGATCAGAAGCTTACGTGGCAGCAACATATTGCTGATATTATAATTAGATGCAAAAGAAAATTGAATATCATCCGCAATCTAACAGGAACCACATGGGGAAGCTCAACAAAATCTCTTCTAATGGTCTATAGAGCCTATAGACGATCTTTAATTGACTATGGCTGTGAAGCCTATGACAGCGCGGCACCCTCTATTAAAAAACAACTAGATTCGATTCAGTATCAAGCCCTAAGAATATGTGCAGGTGCATTACCACTCACTTCTTTGGAAGCTCTCCAGGTGGAACTAGGAGAACTTCCACTCGATTTACGTAGACAGATGTTGTCCGATAACTTTCGTCAAAAGATTGAAACGCATAAAGACCATCCTGTATTAAAAGGTATCGAACCATGTTGGCAGTTGGAACTTTCCAAACTACAAAAAATAAATAAACCTTTTGGCTGTAGAACAGAAAACCAGGGCCCCCATATTGAAACAAATATGAGTAATTTTCCACCGTGGTTTTTCATACCCCCTGTAGTATCCACTGAACTTAGTAACTCTTTAAATAAGAACGAAAACCCCTCATTTCTGCATCAAGAAAGTCTCAGACTAATTAACAAGAAATGGTCTCATCAACTACACATATATACAGATGGATCTAAAGCACCCAATACAGGTGCTTCTGCGGCTTCATTCTTCGTACCCACATGGTCTTACCACCAATCAAAAAGACTAAATGATAATACTTCAGTTTTCCGGGCTGAGTTGGCTGCAATAGTACTTGCATTAGAGTGGTTAGAAAATATTAATGTTTACGTTGGAACAGTTATTTTAAGTGACTCACAAAGTGCGCTGTTAGCTATTCAAAATATGAAAAACATATCATTTGTAACTGAAATACTAACTTTAACTACTAAGCTTCAATACCAGGGTAAAGAAATATTTCTAGAATGGATACCAAGCCATTGTGGTATAAGTGGAAACGAAACAGCAGATTTTCATGCAAAAGTAGCTTTAACGAAGAGAATCGAAATTCAAAATAGTTTAGGTTCCGATGAAGCAAAAACATTGATAACAAAAAATATACACAGGAATGGCAAAACAGGTGGAAGTATTCCATTTGTAATATGAGACAGATACAACCACGAGTGAATCTTTCTTTATACGAATGCCACTTGAACAGATTTGCCGAAAGTCTACTACATAAACTTCGTTTCGGAATAATAGGTCTTAACTTTGATCTTTTCCGATTAAAACTACATCCCACCGGTTTTTGTGATTCCTGTAAAATATTGGAAACTGTTGACCATTTTCTCGTGAAATGCCCACGTTATATCATTCAAAGAGCTATGCTGCTCGCTGAAACAAATTTGACGGAACCTATAGAGATTCCCTCCCTGCTAAAAAGCATAGACACCGACAAACAAAAATCACTCGTACGTTTCGTCCTTAGAACGAAACGAATATATAACAAACAGTAATACATATATCTTCTCAGAACAGTTTGAATTGTACAACTTGTTGAATTATACGAAATAATATAACAATCCTGAAACAATGAACATTATATAAACCCCTTTAAAGAATGGCATGAAGTATGGTATTTTCGATTTTCTCAAAATTTACCTAAAATACAAAAGAAAATTATTAAAGGAAGAATGTTTTATGTATTTATATTTGCATGCCTTTTCGGCTAGCTTGTTTTTAAATATATATTATAATCCTTTGGAAAAAAAAAACACTGCAATATGCACAGAAAGCCCGGATGCTTTCCTCAATTAATTCTGTAAATCGGATACTGGGGCCAATGTTTTTATGTTGGTCAACGGTTGGAGAAAGTCTCCTTCTCGGCTGATGATTAGTCATAGGTGACTCGAGGAAAATGGCCGATGAAAGCACAATGTCGATCTAGTTCATCAGTTACCCAGCTATTCGAGGAGCAGTTAAAAAATTGAGCTTTTTGTTTTGCCATAACCATATGCCAAGCTTCATTGGTGATATTCAAACTCACGAGAGAGAGGGGAAAAAAAGAATTACAATTCGATTTTCTCAAAATTTACCTAAAATACAAAATAAAAATATTGAAGGAAGAATGTTTTATGTATTTATATTTGCATGCATTTTCGGCTAGTTTGTTTTGAAATATATATCATAATCCTTTGGAAAACAATGCAATATGCACAGAAAGCCCGGATGCTTTCCTCAATTAATTCTGTAAGTCGGATACTGGGGCCAATGTATTTATGTTGGTCAACGGTTGGAGAAAGTCTCCTTCTCGGCTGATGATTAGTCATGGGTGACTCGAGGAAAACGGCCGATGAAAGCACCATGTCGATCTAGTTCATCAGTTACCCAGCTATTCGAGGAGCAGTTAAAAAATTGAGCTTTTTTGTTTTGTTTTCCCATAACCATATGCCAAGCTCCATGGGGGATATTCAAACTCACGACAAAAAAAAAGAATTACAAGAGAGCCAATTGAGAAAGAAAAAAACACAGAAAAAATAGAAAGTTGGACTGTTCTTGATTACTTCTAATTACTTTACATTATAGCCAAATACTGTTTATTTTGCAATTACATCTTTATATATGGTCATGACTAACATGTATACTATAGCCTTCAGATAATTGCCTTACGGTTTACTTATACTTAAATTATGAATACGTATGCATATGAATATATATATATATATATGTGTGTATGTATATATATATAAATAAATATATTTTTTCCCCCTAACTCATCCAAAATCACATTCCATCCTACAAGGGCTTGTCTCCTAAAGTAGGTAGGATTTAAAGGCGTCTTGTCTCCGGGAAAGATCGAGACTTCACTGACGTTGATGTTCACATCAACGGGACAGACGTATCCCCATACTCCGGTACGGGCGTAGGATTGGAGCTGTGATTTTCCTCATTTCTTTTCTCTGTCATCTCATCCTAGGTTTTACTTGCAAACTTGTTGTAGGTCTTTATAACATATTTTCAGTAAAAGCCCTGATTTTAAAACTGAGAGACACACCTACTTGACTTTAAATCCTAGTACGTGTAGATATATCCTATAAAAAAGACATAGAAAAGGAAAAAAAAGAAGAAAAAGAAATATAATTTTGAATTTTACTTTTTTCATTTATTTTTTAAGGAAAAAAAAAAACGTTAAAAAAATTAATATGATGGCGAAAATAGTCAAATTTGACTGGTTGCCAAATAAAAATAAGAACCCCCCCCCCCCCCACTAAGTAGGTCTAGCTGCTATTTAGGCCTATCTCTCAAACTTGACCCTCAGCTCAAGGGTTTACCCACTCATTCAATGAACAAGGTTATAATATAACCTTGTTCTCGGTTAATCTCCATGTGTGGCAAAATAAGGGTGGCAATGTTTGGCTTATTTTCTCTTTTTCTTTGGGGCAAATGCTTAATTTTCTTACACTGGCAGTTTTCATTACACCTATTATTCATACTACTTGGCTCTTATTTCAATTTGATTCTTTAAATCATTTTTTTCCTAATTAAAAATAGAGATAAAAAAATGAAAAGACGGCCCGTATTTTACCCTTTTAGTCAGTTCCTTAGACCCCCATTTCAGAGTTTCGTGAGGCACACCCCATCAAAAAATAATTTGAGTGCCCCCCCCCCCCCGGCCTACCGAGATCGAGAAGACTGAAATTAAAATAATTGTGGTAACCAACATAAGTTCTCTACACCGTACCGTTCTCTAAAAAACGAGTTCTCTTTGGCACCACATAATCACGTCTCTCTACGTAACGCGTACAACGCTTTCAAATTACGCGCGCTACAGAATACGTCATTCATAGTGAATTCATTTCTAACTCCGGGCATTGGAATTCATTGCTTACCCATGTGACCTGCAGCAAATCGACAGATCAGACAGGGCAAGGTTGAGCCTGGGGAGTGAGTAGTTTCTGTTTAAAAATTGCTAACGTTAGGAATGGACGATGAAGCGCCAGTTATTTATGGATTGGAGTTTCAAGTGAGTTAATTGAATTGAATTTTGTAGTAAATAAGTTGCAAAATAACTAGACTCTATGAATAGTAAATTTGCTTAAAATTAAAAATAAACTAATTTTGCTTCAGTTCGTTTGTTTACCATTGTCCCATATGCTCACTTTTGTGCTGTGTATACAATATAGGGACTCGCTACACCACCACTCATGCCATGAACCACTTGTTCACTGCAACCATCCTGCCTGTTGGGAACAGGCAGGACTATGGTATGTCAATGCTGTACGTAGCACACACTTAAAAAAATCATTAAACCAGGGTGACCAGATTTCACAAAATGAAATACGGGACAATCGTCAAAGCACGCTGCACGAGCGGATGGACCGAGCCAGGTCTTAATAAAAATAGATCAACAAAAAGGCAACTGGCTACAATGTTAGACTTACATGTACATGCCACCATGCAAACCTTCAAACAACTGGATACAATGTTAGACTTGTGAAAAAATATAAAGAATTGGAAGGGAGGGTGAACGAAAGAATTAAAAACAGAAATAATAGACAAAAAGGAGATGAATTGAGAAGAAAAAAATAGAGGGGAAAATGAAAAAAAAATCTTAAAGAATTGGAAGAGATGGAGGAGAGAATAGGCGAAAGAAAAGAGATGAATTGAGAATAAATGTGTGAAAGAAAAAAATAAAGGAGAGAAAGGAAAAGGTAAGATAAAAGGAGGAAAGAAAGAATGAAGGAAATTAAAATGTTTCCTTCATTCTTTGAAAGAAAGAAAGAAGAAAACACGAAAGGGGAAGGGAGGAAGGAAGGAAGGGAAAGAAATAATAAGGGAAAGAATTAGAAGAAAAAATAAAGAATGAAAGGGTGAAAGAGAGGGAGGGAAGAATGGAGGAGAGAAAGAAAAAAGGAAGAAAATAAAGGAGAGAAAGAATGAAAAGAAAAAGGAGAGGGAGGGAGAAGGACGCAAAGAAAAGTTTAAGGAAAGAAGGAATAAAGGAAATAAAAAGGAAAGTTAAAAAAAGTAAGAGAAAGAAGGAAAGAAAGAAAAATGAACAGAGAGAGAGGGATAAAAGGATCAGGAAAAAAAAGATAGGAAATAAAGAACAAAAACGGCAATCAGGAAGGATAGGATGAAGAAAGAATGATAGAAAAGAAAGAAAGAGGACAAAAGTTCAAGTTTCAAGCAAAAAAAATCTAATCAAACAAAAATCATAATAATATTGGTTGTTTTTTAATGTTTCTTTAAAATTGAAAAAATGAAATGTTTTGGAAATGAATCAAATTTCAAAGTGAAACATTGTCAAAATTAATAATTAGATGAAACATTGCGGCATCATACACAGACATCTCTCCCATCCCAATATAAGTTCGCACAGATCACAAGACTCAAAACGAAAGATGAAACAACTAGATCTAGTTATGAAAACTCAATAACTTGTTCCACCGATCACATCTCCATATCAGTAATCTGATAATCCATAATATGATTATGAACATTTCCCGCCGATTTTGTGATTATTTTGGTGGAAAAACTGTTTGTCAATATCATGTGAGATTGTTTGCACCATTGAGAATCTGCTCCTATCCTACATGCCTAGCTAGTAGCCTGTCACACAAAGGCAGGAGGCCAGTTTGTTTGCAATGCATGAAGTTAAGTAAATTACCGCAGAACTTCCCCCAAAGTTTACAGTTCTCGATTTTATTGTAGTCTCTGCTTCGTCATAATTATGTTGGTTATTTGATGAAAATTTGTCACTTTATATTTTGACTATATTTTGTTCAATATTCTGAAATACGGGACAAATAGGCGTCCCAGGAAGGTTTGTCGGGACGACGGGACAAAGGAGCAAAATACGGGAAGTAAGGGACGTCTGGTCACCCTGCATTAAAATATAGTATCACTTTTGTGACCAAAAATACTTTTTCCTTACAGTTCCAATTCATTTTTCATTAGTAACTTGGGAATAATTTTTGTATTCACCAGAGTGCTCAAAAACTAGAATTTTGGGCATATTTTAGTGAATGCCCTCTATTGGTGGAAAGCAATATGGCAAGAAAATTTTCATTTTTCAATCTCTATTTTTTATTAAGAAAAAATGATTTAAAGAATCAAATTTACATAAGAGCCTAGTTAGGATGAATAGCTGTATTGGAAACTGACAGTGTAAGAAAATCAAGCATTTGTCCCATAATAAAAGAGAAAATAAGCCAAAATTGCCACCCTTATTTTGTTCATTGAATGAGTGCCATGAACAAGGTTACGATATAGCCTAACCTTGTTATCTGTTACTCCTCCCAGTGTGGTGAAATAAGTTTGGCAATGTTTGGTTTATTTTCTCTTTTTCTTTGGGACAAATGCCAGGTTCCATTACAGCTATTCATAACTTGGAATCTTGATTCTTTAAATTATATTTTCTTAATTAAAAATATAGATTGAAAAACTACAATTGTCTTGCCAAATAACTTTCCACCAATAGAGGGCGTACACAAAAATATGCCCAAAATTTGAGTTTTCAAGCGCTCTGGTGAATACAAAAATTTCCCCAAGTTAACTAATGAAAAATAAATGCAACTGTATGGAAATTGGTACTTTTGGTCACAAAAGTGATATTTTAATGATTTTTTGAATTGTGTGCAGTGTACAGCATTGGCATACCATAGTACTACCTGTAGATTCCCCACAGGCAGGATGGTAATGAACCCTTGGGTGGACCTACACACCTATTTACTTGTAAGCCTCACGTGCGACCATTTGCCATACAGCAAAAAGTAAATTGTGTGTGTGTATTTGAGTTTTGTCAGACGTGTATCAATCAGATATGATTATTTACATCTGGGACCGACCTTTAACGTCACCATCCAAGACTTGACCAGGGCTCGAACCCATGACAATCAACACATCGTAACTGCACTCGAGCCCCTCCATCACTCAATCATATCAACCCTGCTGACTTTAAAAAAATTCAACCCCCCCCAAGAAAAAAGAGAATGTACTTTATATACTAACCCTTACTTGTATTGTTTTGCCTACATCTTTCTTTCTTTTTTTTTTTAAATACTAACCAGTATGGTCATGAGCAGAGGAGTCCAGTGTCTCGCCATTGAATCATTAATCTCCATATGATGTGCACTGTTCAAGTGCATACATGTACATTTATTTGTCCATATATGCGATGAGTCCCCACCACATGCATAACCTTAAAAAAAAACACTGGACCAACCCATTTTTCCCCCTCTGTAACAGCAAACAAACAATTTCTTTAGGCCTAAGTTTTGGATTAGATAATAACAACAAAAATGTATAGAATTTTCAGGAAAAACAAACAAAGAGTCTGTGAGGTGTGTTGCATCATATAATCGCCTTTTTTTAACGTTTGGTTATTTGCCAGCTCTACGTTAATAAAACCAATTGTTTGTTTTTATATAGGCTCGGAGCTTGACAGCACAGGTTGCTGAAACAGATGCTATCCGCTTTCTTGTTGGAACACAGTCTCTTAAGTATGACAATCAGGTAAAACAAATATTCCAGGGGAATTGCCGAATTTTGATTATTAAAAGAATCATTGATTTTCCTCAAAATATAAACTTGGTGATTACAGTTCAAATTTCACAGTTGACTATTCGTAGTTAAACAACAACGTTAGGACAGCATTTAAAATAAACCCAAGTTCTAAATACAGGCCATTGGCTCCAGAGGGCTCTAAACATTCTAGTCACTGTGATAAATACTCATACAAGTCCTCTCTTTTGAAAGGAAGGGGGCACACTTAGGTAAAACGGCATATTTACATTAAAAATTTCAATTATGGTTCTTAAAATGGTGGATGCACGGGCCAGCTTTCCCCCCCCCCCTGGATTTGCCACTGATGTCTAAACAAAGTCTTGCAAATGGACTCTTAAAGGAGAATGAAACCATTGGAACAAGAAAGCTTGTGTGAAAACAGGAAAATCAAAGAAACAGATCAACGAAAGATTGAGAAAAATCAGACAAATAATGAGAAAGTTATGAGCATTTGAATATTGCGATCGCTATGGAGATAGCAAATTGGCAATGCGACAAAGATGTGTGATGTCACTTGTGAACAACGCTCCCCATTACTTTAGTATATATTTCACTAGAATTGCCTCTTTTATCACATCTATCCATAAATCATGTGTTCTGTCTACATGAGGGCATGTAATACATATTTTTTAAGAATACATCATGGATAAAGAGTTTGTATCATCATAAGAAAAAGCAAAAAGAGACATTTTGAGGGTATTTTATAGTCCACCAAAGGGAAAGTTGTTCATCAGTGACATCACACATCCTTGTCGCATTGCCAATGTGAGGATCTCCATAGCATTAGAGATTGCAATATTCAAATGCTCATAACTTTCTCACTATTTGTCTGATTTTTCTCAAACTTTCTTTATTCTTATTCTTTTATTTTTCTGTTTCTACACAAGCCTATTTGTTCCAAAGATTTCATTCCCCTTTAATGTTTACACTTTGACATACACAAAACATATCTTTCCATCTATGTTCATTAGTATTTTCAATGATATTGGTATGGAATAACATTCTTTTGTAAGTGCATATGCTCATGGAGTTTTGTTGATTTGATTGGATTTACCATTATAAAAATCAGTACATGTAAAATTACCATGTAATATAAAACATGATAAAAGATCATTGGATGGATCGCCCTGCTCAGCTGAGCCATTACAGCACAGCTGTTCTGCCGAGGGGTCCAGTTAAATTAAACAAAGAAGATAAAATTCATATCACAACGTTCATGTCATATCAAAAGATTCATATCATATCACAAAATACAAAATGTTTTCAGTCTGGTTATCGGTTCTCTCTCATTTCCTCCACACTTAAGGTGCATGTCTTAGACTTTGATGAGGATAACAATGCTCTTGACAAGACAGTGTTCTTTCACAAAGATGGAGAAATCTGGCACATCGCTTCAAGTCCTGGAGATAAGGATGTGTTATCAACCTGCTTCAACAAAAGTAATTCTGGATACAGATTTTCTAGTTTGATTTCTGCTGTGAATTAATTGGTAGTTGGTGACATCGCATTTGCTCTTGCGACAATCGCTCCAGGCTTTACTTGTCTATTAGAGAAGTAGGGTTAGGGTCTCAGTATGGTTTTGTGATAGGTTTAGGATAGGGTAGTGTTTAATCCGACTAGTGTGTGGAATTTATTGATGAGCAAGTGGTGCAAAGCAAATGTCGCGGAACCTTACGTCATATCTGTCTCTTTGATACTGTATACTATCCTCAGAAACGTTTGAAATATAGATGTAAAACGTGTCTCATTGACGGCTCAAATTTTCCAAAAGCCACCATTAGCCTTGAATATATTTGGGTCCTTTTAATTTTTTTTCCAATTGTGCTGTAATATAGATATAGAAGGGGCCTTTCATTTATTTGATACGAAAATGTAAGGCCCAGTGAAGTAGGTTTCTTTTACAGTACACCATGGGGCAAGTGTTTGTCCTGAAAAGGACCACCCAATCTCGTAAGGCCTGCTCATTTGCACAGCTTGTGATGGCAAACATCTGAGTTTTGCTTCATACAGCTGTTTGTAAGTTATACAAGACTGTGAAGCACAACTACCATAGTAGCAACATGTACATGTATGTCTTGTGCTTGAATCGGGGACCCATTTCATAAAGAGTTACAAAGTTCTGTTGTAACTTTGCCATTATGGCAACTACATGTACCATGACAAAAAAAACAAACACAAACAAACAAACAACTACCATGGCAACAGGGCTCAGCAGCCGATCGAAATCAAGGTTACCATGGTAGTTGCCATAAGGGCAAAGTTACAACAGTTTTAACTCTTAATGAAACGGGCCCCTGATTCTCAATAAGGTACCTTTGTAAAAGTCATAGCCGCGTGTATCGCCACAGGAATCGCACATTCGGCCTTTCGTTACCAATTGTCACATGTCAGACATAACAATGGGGAATGCAGGAAAGCCATTATGAAAATACGCATCATGCTTTCATGACAGGTTTCCTGCTGAAAGACTGGGCTCAGATTTTTGATGAGGGACCTAATTGGTCTTCCCTTCAGTTGCACTTCAGAGTTGAAATGCAGTCCTTAGTCCTTCAAAATCTCATTTTTCACACGCATTTGAATAAAAAGCTTGTTATATGATTTAATAAACCTTCACTTTAGATTTGTTATCAATACATGTCAATTTTATTGTCAAGAAGTATGATAGAAATCTTTGATGTGATTTATCTATTACTGTCATCTAATACCATCCAGTCGTAGACAATAAACTTCAGGGCCAAGCTGCAATCTGGAGATTACCAATCGATGAGGAGGATCCAGATGTATCAGATATTGGTCTCCATGACGACACGTCGTCTAATGCCAAGAACCTGGAGGTGCTTTGTCGGCTCGACAACTCAGACATAGGCAGTATTATCAGGTATTTATTGCTAAGACACAGGAGCTGTGCCAGGGTATTTTGTAGGGGGGGGGGGGGCAAGACATCACAATTTTTTCCTCAATGGGATCATATGGGTAATATACATTAAGTACAAACCTATATTTCTCTTTCTTATGCTGTTTTTTCTTCTTTCTCTCTTTCTTCCTCTATTTCTTTTGTTTTTTTCACTACTTGAAAAATCATAGATTGGCAGTCACCCCTGCCCCTCTGTAGGTCAGTCCTTTAAAGGTGATGTCCATTGTTGGGTTAGTAGTGAATATGCTGAAGAGGAATAAATGATAATTGATAAGATGGATAAAAGTATTCAAAATTTATAGAAGAAAAAAAATGAGGTGAAGGGAGAAAAATGCGGAGAATAGATAGAAAAAGAAAAAAGGGAAAATACAAAAATGCAAAGAATGATAAAAGTCGAAAAAAGGAAGACTGAAGATAATGAGAAGGGAAGAACAGATGTCCTAAGAAATATATTTTGTAAAAATATTTACAAAAATAATAGATTTATTACATTTGTATTTTAGAATTTAGTTTTTTGTTTGAGACATACATTAAAAAAAATACTGAATATATATATATATATATATGCCTGGGTGAGGAGATTGAGAATGTTCTCAGTTATTATACCATTCTTTTCATACAGTGTATTATGGGAGCCTCAAGGAGATGGGAACAAGATCCTCTCTCTAACTGATTACAAGTTTCTCATGTGGGATCTAGAGGCCAGTGGAAGCAAAGCTAGAGTAAGTTGTTTGATTATTCAAGTCTAATTAATATGGATATTTGGTATACTTCTTCATAATTGCTAGGTGAAATCATTCATCCAGAAAAACATGTCTGATTTATGCAGCCTTGTACCAGCAGATAATTACTGTAATACAGGCTTGTGACTGGTCTAAACAGGAGGGAGTGGGAAGGGATGTTAAGTGTTCTGTGAGACTTAGCCCAAACCAGGCCAGGCTATTTTGTGTTTTGTGCGTGAGCTAGCCGGGGGGGGGGGGGGGTTTATATTCTTCATACCATTCATAACAATTACAAAAAGTAATCCTCATATATTTCCTCATGTATTTCTTTGTTTTTGTCTCACCTGCGAAGCAAAGTGAGACTATAGGCGCCGCTTTTCCGACGGCGGCGGCGTCAACATCAAATCTTAACCTGAGGTTAAGTTTTTGAAATGACGTCATAACTTAGAAAGTATATGGACCTAGTTAATAAAACTTGGCCATAAGGTTAATCAAGTATTACTGAACATCCTATTAGAGTTTCATGTCACATGACCAAGGTCAAAGGTCATTTAGGGTCAATGAACTTAGACCATGTTGGAGGAATCAACATCGAAATCTTAACCTGAGGTTAAGTTTTTGAAATGTCATCATAACATAGAAAATATATGGACCTAGTTCATGAAACTTGGACATAAGTTTAATCAAGTATCACTGAACATCCTGCATGAGTTTCACGTCACATGACCAAGGTCAAAGGTCATTTAGGGTCAATGAACTTTGGCCGAATTGGGGATATCTGTTGAATTCCCATTTTAACTTTGAATGTTTATGGATCTGATTCATGAAACTTGGACATAATAGTAATCAAGTATCACTGAACATCCTGTGCGCGTTTCAGGTCACATGACCAAGGTCAAAGGTCAATGAACTTTGGCCGAATTGGGTGTATCTGTTGAATTACCATCATAACTTTGAAAGTTTATTGGTCTAGTTCATTAAACTTGGACATTAGAGTAATCAAGTATCACTGAACATTCTGTGCGCGTTTCAGGTCTCATGATTAAGGTCAAAGGTCATTTAGGGTCAATGAACTTTGGCCGAATCGGGGGTATCTGTTGAATTACCATCATAACTTTGAAAGTTTATTGGTCTAGTTCATTAAACTTGGACATTAGAGTAATCAAGTATCACTGAACATTCTGTGCGCGTTTCAGGTCACATGACCAAGGTCAAAGGTCAATGAACTTTGGCCGAATTGGGTGTATCTGTTAATTACCATCATAACTTTGAAAGTTTATGGATCTGATTCATGAAACTTGTACATAAGAGTAATCAAGTATCACTGAACATCCTGTTTGAGTTTCAAGTCACATGATCAAGGTCAAAGGTCATGTAAGGTCAATGAACTTTGGCCATGTTGGGGTTTTTTGTTGAATAACTATCATATCTCTGTAAGTTTATTGGTCTAGTTCATAAAAAGTGGACATAAGAGTAACCATGTATCACAGAACATCTTGTACGAGTTAGAGTAGTATTCAAAGTCAGCACTGCTGCTATATTGAACCGCGTGATGCAGGTGAGACGGCCAGAGGCATTCCACTTGTTTGCCTTAAGTTTTCCTTTGATTTTTTGCCAAGTATACCGGTATAGCAGAACCTTTTTGTGAAGCAAAATTATGCTTAAAGCAATTATTAATTTCAGCTGATGAAGTTAAAAATAATCTTTTTTTTTTTTATAACATGAGAAAACATTGACTTTGTACACAAAATCACGTTTTGGACCAATTTAAGGTCCGACATGCACTTACGTAATGTTGCACAATTTTTCATCCGCATACTTGGGCATCTTATATTTGGTCTCAAAAGATGCTCAAGACTTCAAAGTAAAAAGTCAGCGAGCGGCGCAGTCGAAAGACTGCACGTAGCGGAATAGTTGCAGAAAATGTTGTGGGTGTTGATACCCCCCTGCCAGTTTAGGGTCAAAGTAACAAATTCATACATAATCCAATAAAATGGCCACCCATGAGTCTGTAAATATTAAAAAAAAAACTGTGAAAGGATTATTAACTGTAAGATATTGTGTAATTTGCTGAGAAAATAAGCATTGAATCCCACTAAATTGTCCCTTTTTTCCACACAATAATAACACTGTTCCATATGTGCTTATCTGTGTTGGCGATCTTCAGTGTGATTATATGACTTCAGAGATGAGGGAAACATAACAATTTTTTAGGCCTCCCGCATTTCTTTATAGAGTGCATGCAACTTATAGTGAAAAATACTTCTGATTTTGAAACCTATAATTAATGACTTATACTCATGTTCATTTTATTCATTATTTTTATCTTAATAATAGATGACGAGTTCAGCAACCCTTGAGGGCAAAGGTCATCCAAAGTTCACCTCCCTTCGTTGGAACCCTCACCATAACAACTCCCAGGTTGCATCAGCGAACGACACAACCATCAGAGGATGGGATCTCAGATCAATGGAGTAAGGCTTTTAACTTCTGGCCCATATTCTGAAGTCCAGGGCCCCGTTGCATAAAAGTTATAGTGGTGATTGTGCCTTCCATTTGTAACTACCATTTGACGATTCTGGACAGCCAATCAGAATCAAGTAGTCCATAGAAGTTACCATTGGATGGTTAAGTTGCCATGATATAACTTTAATGCAACAGGACCCAGTTTGACTTGGACCATGGTCTAAGTCCAGGCCCAAATTTTGGGAAGCTATGAGTGTCAAGAATTCATTTACCCTGTAATCCTTCTTGCCTTTTCTTGTAGCCTACTTATAAAGTAATGAGGAAGAAAACTATTGTATTCATTATTTCAAGATATTTTGTCATGATTGGAATGCCAAATGTGATGATGGATTGATCACCTAATTCTAGAGATTTATGCCAACCGGCAGCAGGTTACACTATCTAGCATTAATCACAATACTTCAGGAAACATATTTTGCAGTTCAGCATCCATGAAATAGCCTTTTCATTGCGAACTATTAGTATGGGAAATTTAGTCTATCCTTTATTAAATGATATTTGTTTAGGTAATCATGCTCTTGGCAATAGGACAACACTGCTCAGACTCTTAAATTAATCCCATTTTCAGGAGTAACGTAGCAGTAAAATTGGAAACAGAAATACTGGTGAACTTGAGCCAGAACAATTCCTGGATCGACCTGACCCATTCAGTTGCTATGTTAGTTTATGTCATGCATGCACATAGAGTGTGCATTGAGGAAATGATATTGGCAAAGTTTTCTACATTTGGTTTGTCCGATGGTGTGATAATATAGTGATATTGAAAGTATCAATCAATTTTAGTATAGTGAGTAGCACATTGATACTGTATGTAACGGTGATCTGGCCGTCTCCCACAAGCGACAAGTATAATAATAATATTTTTATAGCGCCTGTTCTTAGAAAGGTACAAAGTGCAAAGAGTTTATGTTGGATCGATCCAGAGTCCATACACACGTCAAAACGATGTGCTTATGGCACACGCCACAGCCCAGTTTCTCAGTGAACCCACTGGCCTGTATTCTCAAAAGAGGTTTCAATTATACCATAATACAAAATTATGGTTTATGCAGATTTCATATACTGTTGCGCTTCAATTAGGCTCCCTTTGCTAAAAGCATGCATTTCCATGGGACTTTTCTTAGTGCATGCAATGAAATAAGCGTAATTATGTACGCAAATCATCATAGTCCATGGTTTTGTGCCTTGGTACAATTGAAACCACTTTTGAGAATCCGGGCCATAGGGATTTCTTTGCTGTCCATCGCCAAATTACAAATGCTTTTACTCTTATCTACTTATTTGTCCAAAGATGACAAAACAGTAGCTATGACAAGTACATTGTAAGAAAATCAAAATTGCATTGCAATTTAAAAAATCAATGAAAATTAATCAATTAACTGTACGTTGACAAAAAAAAATTGCAAAGCAGCACGCATCCTCTGCAAATACGAATGAATAAGCACGTTGAATTATTGTTATACGCTGCAGACAGACATACATGATAGAGAACGCCCACGGCCAGTTGGTACGAGATCTGGACTTCAATCCAAACAAGCAATACTACATGGCGTCCTGCGGGGACGATTGCAGCGTCAAGTTCTGGGACGTCCGCAACACTGGATGGCCCGTCATGGTCCAGAATGACCATTCACATTGGTAAGTGGAGCAGCGTGAGATCGCTGTTAACCGTTACGAGGCCTGGGGTCCGTTTCATAAAGGACTTACAACTGTTGTAACTTTGCCATTATGGTAACTACAATGGAAACGTTGATTCTGATTGGCTGCTGAGCCCTGTTAGCATGGTAGTTGCCATTATGGCAAAGTTACAACAGTTGTAAAGTTCTTTATGAAACGGGCCCCTGATATTTTGATAGGCAGTCAATATCAGACATTGGCCCGTATTCTAAAGTCGGGTTTAACTTAAACTCAGGTTCAAAGTTGTGGTTTAAGTTTGGGAAACCAAAAGTATCATAATTTTTTATTAAGTTGTATGTTCCTTATGTTTACTGTGCTCTTTCCCAATTCATCGATGGTGAAGACAATTTTCCTTTTAAACTTTTCTAGAAAATTATGAATGATTTGAGAGCCAAATGAGCTGAAGTATGATATCTCTACTGTTATTGATTTATGTAACAATTGGCTCTCCATACTTAAACCACAACTTTAAACCTGAGTTTAAGTTAAACCCGACTTCAGAATACGGGCCATTGTCACCTGTTTCTTGAACCCATCCTTCAGCATGGATGATGAAGGGCAATGATTGCATTTTCACAAACTTTCCCTCCAGTGACAGTCGGTGTTCTAGCTAGACCCATTTTAGTGGTGGTCACTATTTCACAGCATTACAAAGTTTTTTCAGGCTGTGTTAGTGGACTTAAAGCCAAGATGGAAGGAAAGTTGATGTACTAAAAATCTGACATGAGCAAATCTTTGAAAATGAACGAATAATTATGATATATGAATGGTTAATGTGAATTATGCAAATAAAACAAGATTAAAGATGGAAATGAATGCAAGTGCTATTCCTCTTTGCAAGGAGTTAGGTTTTAAATACATTTCATTTGAAATAAGTTTTGGATGGAAGCAGTGTTTTTCATGATGACTGGTGGTCAGTATGCAAATGCAGAGACTGATGACATCATCCACTCACTTTTTCTTTTGTATTTTATTACATGAAATATGAAATATTCTAATTTTTCCCTAATTGTCAAGTGAAACGGCGGTTAATTCCTATCTGAACATGTGGAATAGCATTGTTTACTACTACATGGTTCAGTCAAGTCGGTCCTTATTTTCAAATCTGCAAAAAATGAAATATTGTATAATTCAAACAATAAAAAAACAAAAGAAATAGTGAGTGAGGGACAACATCGTCTATCTCATTTGCATGTCACTCAGTTGTGCATATCACCGTTTGTGAAAAATAAGCGAAACTTTAAAATGTCATAACTTTCTTATTTTACATCCGATTTTGATGAAATTTTCAGTGTATGCTAGTTTGATTTTTCTCTATTTATTCAAATCAACATTTTCCTGGGGTGGATTTGACCTTTAAGTTAAACTCCACTATCCACTCATCCTGGTTAAATTAACTATATGAAATATACAGTCTGTTGATTTAAATATTTTGATATGATTTCTCTTTTTTTGTAAGGTTAGGAGTGTTTGCTGTAATCCATTTCATGATAAGCTGTTTCTTTTTTTTTATTGTTTGAATTATACGATATTTCATTTTTTATCGATTTGACAATAAGGACCAACTAAACTGAACCATATCGTATTAAACAATGCTAATTCCACAGGTTCAGGGAGGAATTAATTGTTTCTTTTGACAATGAGGAGAAAATTAGAATATTTCATATTAATAAAATACAAAAGAAATACATGTAGTGAGTGGATGACATCAGCAGTCTCCTCATTTGCATACCAATCAGGATGTGCATATAACCGTTTTGTGAAATCAAGCGAAACTTTAAAATATCAAAACTTTCTTATTTTACATCCGATTTTTATGATATTTTCAGTGTTATGCTTGTTGGATTTTTCTATTTTTATTCAAATCAACTTTTTGTTGGGGTGGACTTTTCCTTTGAAGTACTTGCTTATCATTTATCTTTATTCAGGGTTTATAGTGTTTGTTTATACAAACAATTCCTCTAGCCTCGTATCCTATGTTGAATTATCCCTCTGAGAAACCCATCTGATGATTTGAAATAAACCTTTTTTTCTTCAGGGTTTGGAGCGTTCGTTATAACCAATTTCACGATCAACTCATCCTAAGTTCAAGTAGTGATAGTCGAGTTATTCTGACCAACGCATCATCTATCTCATCTGAACCCTTTGGTCACATGGACGAAGATGACGATGAGGAGGAGGAGGATGAGGACGTCATGGATAGTGAGGAGAAAAACAAGTAGGATGATTATTATTGATATGATGAGAATATGATATACACATACTTTACTTTCTGTATTTTGAAAAATGTGTTAACTTTGAATATTTAAAGATAAATGGTGACTGTTGTAGTGATTTCAAAATGAGTTGATACAGAATGCAAGGAATTGACCACTCAAGTGTCTGTGTATGAATAAAACATCTGTGCCAAGAAAGGATCTGGAAGTAATTGCTGAGAAATTAGTGAAATAAACATAGAAACCCATCAAATTATCAGGTCTTTTTCCAAACAATAATAATAATACACTGTCCCACGTGTGCGTATCTGTGTTGGCAGTCTTCAGTGTGTTCGTTTTTTCAGCTTAGATTATGATTTCACAAAGTTCATTTTATGTAACTGTACAAGAGCTAGCTCTAGGACAATATACATGTAGTAGCAATTTAACTTGCTTTTTCAGACTTTCTCATTAAAATCAGTGTTAACTGCAATTACATTAATTTATTTTTAATGTTACTTTGTTGAGTTGAGGTGGCATTAATCACCCATTGGTATTTCTTTCAAGGCTTACTATAGAGTTTGGAAGCGATGACGTCAGTTGCCATGGTGTCATGGCGGCATGGTTCTAAACAAATGAACCTGCCAAAGTAAAGCGTGTGTTTCTCATAGGAGAAAATGGCTGCTATCAGAATTTGATTGCTTGCAACCTATTTCTCAGACGAATACAAATGTGTACGGACAATCGTCAGCTGCGACTCTGTTTAGAACCAGCACACCCCGACACCATGGCAACTGACGTCACACTTTGGTACTCTGTACGTCTCTTTTCATCATTATTATTATAAATTTGTTTGCAGGACTAAGGAGCCAATAAAGGATGGTGTAATAGCGACCTACGAGGAGCATGAAGACAGTGTTTATGCCGCTGAATGGTCAACAGCTGATCCCTGGCTCTTTGCCTCACTGAGTTACGACGGCCGGTTAGTCATAAACAGAGTACCCAGGGCTGAGAAATATAAGATTCTTCTCTAGAGCTTTTCAAGTAATAAGGACTCTGAGTTGTGATGATTGTTTGGTTGTCAGCAGAACTCCACGAACTGAGAAGTATAAGATTCCTTGCTGCTTTAGGTATTCAAGGTAAAGATGCTGAGTTGCGATGGTCACATTGTGGTCAGAGCACCAAGAGCCAAGAATTACATGATTCCTTGCTAGAGGTTTCGAGGTCGAAGATACGGAGTTGGGATGGCCTTTTGGTTCTCAACAGAGCATCCATTACCGAGAAGTTTTTCAGGTAAAATAAGACCCCAAGTTACGATGGCCGATTTATCAACGACATAGTTTCCATTGCTGAGAAGTATAACAAATTCTTAAGGTTTTATTCTGACCTTGATAGGTGGCTGATGGCCAAGAGTCATCAACAGATTACCCAGGACTGAGAAGTAAGAGATGCTTCTGAATGTTTTCAAGTATGAGATTTCTTCGTCATTGCTGAACTGTAAGCTTCACAAAGCTGTAACTTCTAGGTATTTAACAGTTTCTGAAGATTGGAAGACACTGGGCTTTGATTGGTGATGGTAGGCCTACATGTAGATATTATTAGGTGTTTTACAGGAATATATCAGTCAGAAATCTGTGAAATCTCATTGTCAATTTATTACAGACCTTGTTTTTGTATGATGGATTATAATGATCATTGTGTGCAATCAGCTAATATCAACTTTACTATCAATTTCTAAGCTTTGTTTTATGGTCGTCTTGTGGCAAATGTTTAATGTCATCACCCCAAAAGCATAGTGTGACTTCTGTGAATATGGGCCTTGGGGATTCTTTTTTTTTTCAGATTCAACCCATTGCTTATAACTCTTATAAAGATTACTGACCATTTAATATGTCTAATGTGGTTAAAAATAATGTTCATCAATATTTTTTGTAAAAAAAATGTACTCACATGTTCATGTAATATTTAGAGTGATAAGATGAAAGCTGTCCTTTTTCATCAAAATATACATTCCAGTTTTCAAATTCTAAGAGCTTTAATCATTTAGCTTTTTGTAGCAATTTGAAAGCATGGGGCAATTCCTTAAAAGGAAATCAACTTTTCTATTTCTGTTTCTATTATGGCAGGAGAGGTTTCTGCTGCCTAACACCAAGTTGGTATGAACAGTTACACAGGAAACATTTGACATCTCTGGTTATCAGCAACAGTGGCTGACTTTATAGAGGAAAGAAATTACTAACAAGTCTTTTAATTAAAGTGGAGACAACAGCGGATTAGGGATTTGAACTCACAACCTCATGATCATGAGTCCAATGCTCTAATAACCCCTTAACCACATGACCTGTAACCTTTTTATACGCCTGACCCTCGTTTTTCTCAATGTTTCATTTCATATTATTTCTCTTCATGACCTTCCCAAGTCATGATCAGTTGAGAGCATTGCGATTTTTCATGAGAAATATAAAATAGATACAAATAATTCCAGGAAGGTCTTTCATTCAGTGTATAGGAAGTTGGATGTACTTCATGGAATAGACCAAAATACAGGACTATTTCATCTGAATGTGCACATCAATTGAAGATAAATTCATTGCCATCTGGATCTGGATGGTTAATGTACAAAACGCCTGGTGTGGCTATCCAGTACATTTTTGTGGCAACAGTGCGTGGGGTCAGATGTGTACTTATTTTTTTTGGTTCTTTTCAGGGTTCTCCTTGAATTTGGGGGATTGATGTAGCCTCCCTTACAGCCTCCCATCAAAACATTATGTAATATTAATTATGCCTTTTCACTATTGTAAAATTCACTGAATATAATGAGCCAAAACTCACATGAATTTTATTTTCTTGTGATTGGTATATTTTTTATTTTGATATGAATCATGTCAAAAAATATTTTTTCTTCTTTATACCGGTATTTGTCACCCCCCCCCTTGCCTAACGAATAAATGGTTTGTGTCATGATGGAATCATTCATATTTCAAATGGAATTCCTTATTCCTGTAAATATTTCAGTCTTTATTTATATAATTGAAAATAAAGAATATATGAATAATATCAACTTAAATTTAATGTCATTTGTCAATGTTGTTAATGTTAATCATTGCTTTTGATCTTTTAAGAACAAATGAATAAAAATATAATAAAATCGATGCAAGTACAATAAAAGAAAAGAAAGGTAAGGAAGAGATAGAAAGAGAGAGGGGGAGACAGACTGACAGATGGAGAGAGACAGGGGAAGAGAGAGAAAGGGAGACAGATGGAGAGAGACGGGGAGAGAGAGAAAGGGAGACAGATGGAGAGAGACAGGGGGAAGAGAGAGAAAGGGAGACAGATGGAGAGAGACGGGGGAAGAGAGAGAAAGGGAGACAGATGGAGAGAGACAGGGGGAAGAGAGAGAAAGGGAGACAGATGGAGAGAGACAGGGGGAAGAGAGAGAAAGGGAGACAGGGGGAAGAGAGAAAGGGAGACAAGTGGAGAGAGACAGGGGAAAGAGAGGGAGACAGGGGGAAGAGAGAAAGGAGACAAGTAGAGAGAGACGGGGAAAGATAAAGAGACAGGTAGGGGGAGAGAGATGGAAAGAGACGGAGATGGACAGAAACGGGAGAGACAGAATGAGAGAGGGGGAAAGAGAAACGGGGAGAAAGAATGAGAAGGGGCAGTGGGAAGAGAACAAATTGCATAGGGTTGGTTCATCTTGACCGTGATGATCTTTTCTTTTTATACATGAATTGTTCTACCATCCTTTTTCTTAAATGGCTGAACAAATAAAAAATATTGAAATAGATTTTAAGTATGTTGATTTCAAACACAATGAGATGAAAAGGATATTTATTCAGAATATGCCACATACAAATCAATACTTGGTGAAATAGGAAAATTTAGTAAAGGGCCCATAATTAATTGATTGATTGATCTATTTATTTTATTTAAACATGGTAAAAAGCCCTCGATCAGCCAATTGCTGGTTTTCAGAGAGGCCATGCGATATACAATATTCAATATTAAAATCTTACAAATGTGTAGCGACTGTTTGGAGAAAATGTTTTGGGTGTCAGCATAGGCGGCGGAAGCGGGGGGGACGGTTCCCCCCCCCCTAAATTTGTTGTTGATGACCTTTTTTTTTTTTTTTTGCTTGTCAATTTATTTTCCTACGTCCCCCTATAATTTTTGGGTTGAGAACCTTTTTTTTTTTGCTTGTCAAAAAAATTTTGGTTGTCCCCTCCTAAAATTTTTTGCTTCCGCCGCCAATGGGTGTCAGTGCCCACTTTCCATATTTGCTTATTTCAATCAAGGTCTTCGAAGATACCAATTTAAAGGACAAGCCCAACCCAACAAAAAGTTGATTCGAATAAAAAGAGAAAAATCAAACAAGCATAACACTAAAAATTTCATCAAAATCGGATGTGAAATAAGGAAGTTATGACATTTTAAAGTTTCGCTTAATTTCTCAAAACAGGTATATACACATCCTGGCTGGTATGCAACTGAGGAGACTATGACGTCATCCACTTACTATTTCTTTTGTATTTATTATATGAAATATTCTAATTTTCTCCTAATTGTCAAATGATACAACGATTAATTCCTCCCTGAACATGTTGAGTTAGCATTACCTATTATTTATTTATTTATTTTATTTTATTTATTTTATACTGCAGGGTAGGCCTGTTCAGGTCTTAAAACTGCTTTACAAAGGCGCCCTGCAGTTTAAAATACATGTCAAGATAACTATAAAATATATCATCAAAAAACAATCAACGTCAAAAATACAAAATACAAACTATTTAACATCAGAAACAACATCAAAAAATTTAGAGTGGGAAGTGACAACTTAAACATACAAGTACATAGCATTGTAAATCAATGGAATATTATTTCGCTCTTCATCAATTCGTATGAAAGGCTTTGCATAATTTTTCAAAAACTAACAAGGAGGTACAGGCTTGTAAATTTGAAGGAAGTGCATTAAATAATTTGGGTCCGAAATATGCGAAAGATTTTCTTTTATATTCAGTTCTAGGTTTGGGAAGCTGAAGGGGGCATCGTAAAGAAAACCGTGTCCTGTATTTCACGGGCCGTTTACATACTAAAGGTTTTAAATAATTTTGAACTAAATTGTTCATTATTTTATATACAAAAACACAATACTGATATTTTATACGCTGATCTACTGATTGCCACTTCAGTGACTGCAACAAAGAGATGTGTGATGTATTATAATCTTTCTTCAAAATCCTGGCATATTTATTTTGAAGTTTTTGTATCTTATCTAAATGTATTTTTGCACTGCTTCCCCAAGATGTACTACAGTAGTCAATTTAAGGTAAAATCACAGAAAAGTACAGCTTCTTCATGATATCAAAGGACAGTAAATGATTAATCCGCCTTATACAACCTATTGCTCGAGAAATTTTACAAACGATATTAGTAATATGTTCACACCAAGTCACGCCCGGATCGAGCATGACACCTAAGTATTTAATCTTTTTTACATTTTCAAATTGTATGTTCCTGAATTTCACTGGCAAATGAGCACCCCTCAACTTTTTCTTTTGACCAAATACCATGGCTTTTGTTTTTTGTGGGTGTAAATGCATATTATTTAAGCCTAATACTATATGGTTCAGTCAAGTTGGTCCTTGTTGTCAAATCCATAAGAAAAATTGTATAATTCAAACAATAAAAAGAACAATAGAAATAGTGAGTGATGGACATCATCGACTAAGTCACCTAGTTGTGCATATCACTGCTTTGTGAAAAATAAGCGAAACTTTAAAATGACATAATTTTCTTATTTTACATCCGATTTTGATGAAATTTTCAGCACTATGCTAGTTTGATTTTTCTCTATTTATTCAAGTCAGCATTTTCCTGAGGTGGACTTGACCTATCAATATTTTATATCAAAACGCTATGGTGGAGATTGTAACCTGGAATTTTCACTCCACTCCATAATTTTGAAAAGGTGTTGTATCCACCTCCCCATAATAAAGTAGTAATAATATCAAAGGGATGGTCCGGGCTGAACTATTTATAGCTTAATAAATAGAGTAGAATTCACAGAGCAAAATGCTGAAAATTTCATCAAAATCGGATAACAAAGTTATTGAATTTTAAAGTTTAGCAATATTTTGTGAAAACGGTTGTCATGAATATTGATTAGGTGGGCTGATGATGTTTATATATATATTATATATATATATAAATATATATATATATATATATACATATATATATATATATATATTCATTAATATTTGTTCTTCTCTTGTATGTTATGTTTTCAGTTTTCTTCATAGTTTTCGGGGTCATTTCTCATTATTTTCTTCCCCAACTTTTTAAGTCTTCTCCTTTTTTATTATCCTTCTTCGCCTTTTCCTTTTGTTCTTTTTTTTCATTTTTTCTTCTTCTTCTTCTTCTTCCTTTTCTTTTTCTTCTTCTTCGGGTTCCGGGTGTACCCTGTTAAGTTGCCCCCGCCCCCCCCCCACAAAAAAAGTAGAGAGAAAGGAGAAGAACCCTAAATGCGTTCATTTGGGAGTGATCATTTTGTGTGTGTGCTGAAAAGCACCCCTTAAAAAATCTTGGAATCGCGGCTGTCACCGATGTGATTGTGGTATTAAAACGCAATTCGACACATCTTTCCCCTTGGTTCACATTAAAGTCTTGGAATGTTCAAGAGTGAAGGGTAATACATATAGGGATTTATTACTTCTCTTGATCAAACTAAGCAGTAACGACCGTTGTTCAAGTTCAAATGTATTTACGTATCAAAACGTTAGATGAATATCATTCGATCTCAGTTTGGTAGGGGTCTACAGCTTGATGAACGCTAGTATGTAACTATAAAAATATAGAATTCCAGTCAGGGGCGGATCCAGGATTTTCCAAAATGGGGGGGAGGGGGCAAATATTTTGGAGGAAAATTTTGACAAGCCCCCCCCAACCAAAAAAAAAGGTTTTCAACGACAAATTAAGGATATTTCGTACCCGAAAAAAATAAAAATTAAGGGTATTTCGTACCAGAAAAATTGACATTCCAGGATAAGATTTGGTGTGCGCGTGACGTGATTAAGTATAGTGTACCAAAGAAAGGTTTAAAAATAAAATGATAATATTAAATGAATAAAAGATAAAATTAAAAAATAAATGTATTCACATGCGTTACTTTCCCTAAATTATTGTAACTTTTCCGATTCATTCTAAAATCTTAATAATTCCTTAATAATGGGCACTTCAGTTCTTCTTAATGGGCAAGTTTATGTCATATATTTCTATAATTACTATGTGTCATGTAATTAAATATGGTTTTGATATTTAGAAATATATATCAAACAAAGTAAAGGTCATAGAAGGTAAATCTTTAATCCCAGAATGATTGATTTAAAACGAAAAGAGTGGTTTTTGTTCATATATATCTTTTGAAGTATGAAGGATGTAAAAATCTCTCAACAAGATTTGACTTGGACAACATCATGCATTTTCTATTTCCAAATTCTTTTTCATTCAATTAAAGATGTAAACGTGGCGTGGTTTCAGTTTAAGATATTGAATAGAATTGTTTATATGAAACATCATATTTGCCACAATTTATAAGTTATTGTATTAACAATGAAGAGACTCTTTGACAATCGTTTTGTGTCCGATTCATTCAAACGTAATTATGGTTAAAATTCGAACTTTAGGTCTGTTGCAATATCGTATGCCCAGCATTGGCGGCGGAAACCAAAAAAATTAGGGGGTGGAGATCACCAAAATTTTTGACGAGCAAAAAAAAAGGTTATTAACCAATAAAATTTAGGGGCCAGCCAGATCGTCCCCCCCCCTCAAATTTAGGGGGCACGCCCCCCCCCCCCCGTTTCCGCCGCCTTTGATGCCCAGCACAGTTTACAACCAAAACAAAGGGTTTAGATGTCACAATTTGAAGTAAAACTTTGAGAGAGAAAAAATGGCATTTATTGCATTTTATGAAAAAGTATTCCTTGCTTTCCTACAACATCGTCAATGTGGCCAATATGAAGTTTCCATGGGTATAGCAATTATCTATAACTTTTTTTTCATTAATAACTTTCTATTTGTGTGTCCGATATTATCAAAACTTTGTCTTATTTTTATTTTCCACTAACAACTTTGTGTCAGGAATTGTGCAATAAAGTATGTTCTGTGTCAAGTTTTTTATTAGAGGCGCCGCCGAGAATGAGGCCTCGGTTTCCCGTTTGGCTTTGAAACCTCATTTGCTTTACTAGTATTTATGTTTATTTATCCATGATTTATCGAAGTTTGATACACGGGCGGGGCTACCGGGTAAAGTAGAAAGGGGGTCACATTGCCGTGTAGGCTCTTAAAAAATCAATCCACTCCCTTCTTTTATCTGAAAAATGCATCTTTGAGTACTCTTTCATGCATTCACCATTGCTAACATGGATAAGAAAATATATTTAGCGAGGTGTTATTCATCATCATTACAAGATCTTACCCGTAGAACGTTGAGTAGGCCTATTATTTTTTGTCTCTGCGGGTTGGCCATTAGCCATGCATATTTTTTGTGTGTGATCGTGGGTTGCATGGATGGGGCAATGATCATTGCTAAATGGTCTCCATCAAACTTGCGCGCCAAAACTATTTTGAAACTTTCTTATCTGTTATCCCCCGTCATCAACATCTCGTCACTCTAGTGATGCACTCTTCTCCCTTCTTCTCTCCCTATCTAAAGATGAACAGGAGAAACACGACAACAACTACCGGGCAGCTCGGGGTCCCCTTGTAGTGGACTTATATGGCAAGCTCTGCCCGTCACTCCCCGGTGCGCCTCCGGAATAGTTGGCATAGTTTTGACTCGGTCCTCGCTCTGTGCCAAAACATTTCCATACAACGGGGGCATGTGCAACAGCAAACTCGTCCAAGTTGAAACTCATTCGACACAGCCGGTGTGTTGGAAGTCTCAACTTGAGCTCAAGGAGGGAGGACTGAGGAAGCGGGAGGTAGCAAGGCTCGGGTAGAATCAGGGGCGGCGCCATGCAGGGTATATGGAACGTATACGCAGTGGGAGGGGGATCCCCCCCGAAATCTAAAAAAGAGATACATTTATAAACTGAGAATTGTCACAATATTGACCAAAATTAATGATGCACGAAATCCTTCAATTTCACTTTTGAAATTCAGGACTCCAATAAAAAAAAACTCGGTCAATTAGGCCTACTCTTGAGTTTCTACAAAAGTGTCCTTCCCCAGAAAAAAAATCTGCATACGGCCATGCGGGGGCAGGGGCGGGGCTGAAGGCGGCAGCCGCAAAGGGCAACCGTCCCTGTGATTTTCAAGTTTTAAAAGAGGGGGGGGGGGCTGAGTAGAAGAGCACAAAAAGGGCAGGTATACACTCTAGTCTCACTCTCATGTAGGCCCTAATTAATGAGAAAACTATTATATTGTGTTCCTCCCCCATCCCGTGGGTAGATTTTTTTGCTGGGGTAGGGGCAGGACGCATAAAATTTTGAAGAAAAAAACTTGAAAGCGAGGGAGTGAAGCGATCGAGCTTGTCATTTGGGCGACTTTGCATTTAGATGTTAAGAATTTGTGGAGTTATCCTGAAATGTCTTCGTATTTTCAGCGCAAATTACAAAAAAGGAAAAAAAAATATCGAAGGATAACCTTCAACGTGCGTAGGCCTAGTTAATGGGGGGGGGGGGGGGGTGCTGATGTCCCGAAAGCAATCCGAGTCGGCTGTCGCAAACTAGCTTTTTACATAAATTATGTATTCCGATAAAGTGATGATGAGGTATATATATATATAGGTTTTAAATTTCTCCCAAATAACCCGGCGAAATGAAGAGCCTATACATCTATAGGTTTAGAATCATGATAATAATCTTCAATTAAATTCTGCAAAACAGAAGTAGGGTCAATAATGATAGGATCACATGGGCATCGACATATGGTTCAGATTGTGGGGAAAAAATCAAAGTTTTCGGCGCCAAACTATATATTTATAATACAGAATGTTGAAAAACTGACAATTTTGTGTGTTTAAAGGTCAAGTCCTATCCAGAAATTGTTGATTTGAATCAAAGGAGAAAATTAAAACAGGCATATTAAACGCTGATTTGCTTATTATCATTATCTTTTTTTTACAAAACAGCTGATGATGCTGCTCACTAACTATCATACAATGTTTAAATCTTTATGATTTGAGAATAATTTCCAACTTGAAAGAACCAAAAAATGTTAAAACAATTGTGATTCTCCATGTTCAGGAAGAAATAAATCTTTGTTTCATGACAATGAGGAAAAAATTAATATATTTCATGGTTCATAATGAGATACAAAAAAAATAGTGGGTCATATGACTCTCCTCATTTGCATGCTGATCAGGATGTACATATAGGCCTAAAGGGTCTATAACTGCTTTTGTTTAGTTAATCCAAATTTTAATTAGTTTCTTATCTAACATCAGATTTTGATTAAAATTTTCAGAGATTTGTTTTTTTATATTTTTCTCTTCTTATTCAAATCAACTTGGACTTGGGCTTTAACAGCAGGCCTATTATCGTTCCAAGTTAAATGCTTTTTGCAGTTTCCAACACTTTCTAAAACACACATTGTATAATTGTTATATATTATAAATTTGTCCAGTTGTCCAAAATCATATGACTTTTTTTTTGGGGGGGGTGGGCATTGCCCCCCCCCCAAAAAAAAAATCATTGCGGGCGACCCCCCCCCCCTCTGCATTATCTAATGTTGATATTAGGTCCGATAAGTTAATTGTGAATTTCAAATAAATCGATGAGAATTAAGAAGGCAAAAAGTGCTTTAGAAACACAAAAACAAATCCTAGAAAAACTGTTAGCAAACATATCATGTCACAATCTTATTTAACATCTGATTTTGCTGAAATGATCAGCGTTATGTTTGTTTGATATAGATATCTATTTTTTAAAATTAAGATCAACATTTTGTTGGGTACCGGTTGGGCCTCTCTTGCCAACTTTCAACTAATCAGAAGATCAAGATGTTAGGCCTAGGCCTATTCTTTAGAAAATAAATCTTTTGTAAATATTGTGATTTTTTTTCATTCATTTTAACAAATACTTAAATATTCAAAAATAGTGTATTGGGGTATACGAGCGAGGTAATTTGTACTTTGAGGACTTTCGGCCTACATCCAAGGCCAACGATCTTGACTTTATTTCAATTTGGTCACGATGGAGCATGCGCGCCATTTTCACAAAGCCACGATTCGACCTTTTTGTTCCCTTTCCCCTTGTCTTGTTCTTTTTTCTCTTTCCACCATCCATTCTATAAACTTCCCAACCTCCTTTGCAGATGCCAAAAATAAGAACACCACCTGCTCGTGGTAAGTAAGTTGTCCCGACCCCCTCTGGACCAAACTCCGCTCTGGCTGCGAATAACGAACAAACAAAGCTTTTGAAACTAATTACCATGTCAATGAAACCATCGATTCCCTGGCTACGTTCTTTGTGTATAACTCTTTTGACATTCGGCCACGGTCTGTTGCAGGAAGCACATACGAAGCCATATAATGTTTGTCTCGTTCAGTTATACGCACAAGAACTTGAATTGTAGAAAGTTTAATACATCAGTAGAAAATAACACGATTACTTTGCAGCCCATAATTTTGCATGAACTATAATAAAACAGGGTTTCTGCACAAAGGAAGCACAAACGAAACTTTGTTGCACAAGTACAACGTAAAAAAACTCTTGATTGAACTGCGTCTGCGCAGTAAACTTTGTAAACCAAAAGTTTTGCGACCGCAAGACATTTGCGGAGCTGTGTGCACAGAATACACCACGAGGAATTGGAATAGTTTGGATATTTGCGTCATTTTTGGACTGTGTCTATCGTAATAAGGTGAGTAATAGTTGTCTTCTCAAGGTATATATTGTGTAAATAGAAGTGGCACAGTTTAGACGTAAATGGATATGTGTATACATAGTTTTTGTGGAGTTTTGAAAGTTGTTCTGAGCAAGCCGTGATGGTTATTCTCGCTACCAACGAGTGGAATAACACGTATTTCAATGGCATTGTATGCGCACGAGTGCGTGTCTGCGTGTATAAAGTTAACTAGCTTTGAGAATGATACGTACTACTACCAGTAACTTTGCACAAAGTTTACTACATGTTGCAATTGAAGTACTTTTTATCCTGTACTCATCTACGAAACAAATATATCAATTTTCAATATGGTGAAGTTTTATAGACATGTCGGAACTATTTAAACGATTTCTGACGGAGTTTCGAAGTGGTATCTATCTGTGCTGTTCTCGTTTCTTCAGGATTCTTGAAGACCATGCATGTTGTAAACTTTGGACAATTCCATTTTCAAGAAGGGGGTGCAGGATGACTTGTTTGTGAACTTGTTTAGGGGTTTTATTCCAAAGTAATTTCTCAAGTCTAATGAAATGTTGCAAAAAGTATTATTGAGTGTTATAGTGAGACTGAGTTATATTTGTAATTATGTTGCATATGATGTTCCATCTTACTGCATATTTTGCATGAAATTGTTAGTTGATTGAGCAATAATTAAAGAACATTCTGTTCCACTTTCAACCAAATTTTCAGCGTCTGTGACTGTGCCAAATGTTTCCCGCCCTGCCTGGCTTTAGAAATGTAAGATCCTCGTGTTTCGCATACCTCTAGTTTCACTTCCTTCATTCAGAATTGTTTCCTTATTTAGAATCGACTCCATAATATGTTTTCCTTACTTTTAGCTTTGGCTCCTTGACATGAAAAATGTTATTCCCATTTCTCAGTCCAAACTTGTGAAGGAAGAGATTGGACAGACAGCCAACGTTGTCCTAACTTGGGCCTACACGGAAAAACAAGCTGAATAATGTTCTCCAAACAACAGTTGTGGTACATTTTTGGCATCTGCTGTACATGTAGGCAGCAGATCTTTATACATGTATATTCGTATTTTAAAAAAATATTGAATCACAATAAAATCATGATAACCTATGTAGGCTCCATCTACAATTGATATGATCAACATCAAATATGGAATGTCAGCAGTGCCGTTATTTAAAATGCATGTTTGTTTGAAATGTTTTCGAGATTCATCATTGTCTTGACATCTTGGTATTCCCCTTTTTTACCCCCCCCCCCATAAAAAAAAATATTGTGCAAATTTGCTGTACGAAAAATTATTTTGAATTCCATGTTGTTGAGAATTTGAGATAATTGGTGTACTTTGAAAATTATGTGTTTATAATATGATGTATTAAGTTGGCATTAAAAAACCTCCTTAATTTTGGTTTCTTTTTAACAACCCTGACCAACTTTATCAAATACCATAAAGTCTTTTTCCGTGTTTTCCAAGGATTCCCCAAAGTCCTAAACAATGGTATAGGTGTAATCTGCCAGTCGATCTTTTGAAAAGAGTAGGCCCTACATGTTTATAAAGTGATGATGTAAAGTTGTGCATTAAAAGACTCCTTGATGTTTCCTGCTTTCCTGCCATTGATTTCCAAATCCATACTGTGATTAAGTTGTCTTCTCAAAGTACATGTAAATCAAACAATGACTAACTTTTAGTTTGACTGTTCTTATAGGCCTACTTTTGGTATTCAAGTACTGTATATACACAATAGACGACCAGCAACTATTTGTGAAAAGCTAGTGCTTGATGTATGCTGTCGATCAATGATCTTTTTTTTGTTGGGCACTACTCAATTAAGTTTGATGAATCTGAAGTTTCACAACTCATGCCAAGTTGGTTTTTTCCATTCTGGTTGAAAGGAACTTTTCAAAAGGGGAAGTTTTGAAGAAAAAACACACACTAAATTTTAGTTTATATACTAACATACAGTATGTATGGATGCACTTTTATTGTGTCTGATACCCCTTTCATAAACCCCATTAAAATGAATTAGGCGGATAATAGCAGCATAATTTGGTCGTAAAATTGGAGGAGGACAAGAGTTATCCGCATTACTCTGATGCTGCTATTATCCACATAATAGCAGCATCGGGACAAGATTTTGAGTTTATGAACGCATTTCCAAATTATGCGGATAATTGCCATGGTGCGGTCACAAGGTCACCCTTTTCCAACACAACCGCATCGGAGGGGGAGTGTCCAGTTGTCATGGCGATTATCCCCCTTTTTCAGGACGGGCGCTCGTAAAAATAATGCGGCTTATTTTCGGAGTTTATGAACGCAATTTTTATTGAATTATCCGCATTACTCTTAGGCGGCTAATTGGAGGATAGGTTTATGAAAAGGGTATGAGTTCACATCATCACAACATTATGGTTAGTACTGTACATGTTTAAAGTGATTAATTTGTGATAGCAGTACAAGATACATTCTTGGCCTTCATGAGGGTCATACATGTACATGTAGTTATGAAACAATTGGTTCACTTTAACTTAAAGGGGAAGTTCACCCTGAAGAAAACTTTGTTGTAAAAATAGCAGAAAAAATAGTAAAAAATATTGGTGAAGGTTTGAGGAAAATCTGTTAAAGAATAAGAAAGTTATTAGAGTTCAAAGTTTTGGATTTGTGACGTCATAAACGAGCAGCTGCCCCATGTGTTATGTAATATAAAATGCATGAATTTCAAATTTTATATGGTTGCTGATGACTTAATTTTGTTTTCTATTCATGATCGGGCGTGAAATGATTTGTCTATTGATATACAAAAGGTACAGTAAAAACCATTTTCAATTTTCTGAGAAAATGACATTTTATTGATTTTTTACCATTCGCTATGTAGGAATGCTGCTCGCATATGACGTCACAAATCAAATAAATTGAAATTCTAATAACTTTTTAATTATTTGATGAATTTTTCTCAAACCTTCGGCAATATTTTTCATTAATTTTTCTGCTATTTTTACAATAAACTTTTTGTCAGGGTTAACTTCCCCTTTAAGGAAGTTTGAACAAGGGTTGGACATTATACATGTACATAAACAGTGGTGTATTGTGAACTGCATACATACAATATTCAACACATTTGATTTGATTGATATTATATTGTATGTTATTCTGTACTTCCAAAGTTTATTGTAAAAAAAAGAAAGAAAATTTTTTTTTCCTTCCATTTCCAGTCCAGGTATTTGGTTTTGATTCTATGGTCATCTCTAAAGATTTGTTCAATTGATATAAAATTTTAATAATCAGAAGATTTTTATGTGTGTATCCACACCCATACTGGTTGATGCAGGGACGTGAGAGGGAGATGGTGCCATCATGCTTTCGGGTGGGTAATCTGGCTGTCAGTCTTCTTTTTGTTCTCACAGTGACTAAAGACTAATAATGGAGCAACTTCAAAATACAATGAGCTCATTTTTTTGCATACTTAATTCCGAAACATGTATAAACATTTAATTGAATTTGAAATACATGAATACAACTGAATAACTGTCACTCCAAAGGATCAAAATCAAGCTTGGCCCTTGTACACTGTACATAAATTCTACAACAGGGGGCCTTTTTGCCCCCCCCCCTCCCTCTCACGACCCTGATATTATGAAGATTTTGGATTAAAGAGGACAAAGGTTTCAGATATTGTTTTCTTGAAATATTGCATCTCATTTGTGCGAAATTCTTACTACATGTAGTATTGTCTTCCAGCTCGACTCGTGTATGTGAGGGAAGGAAGTTTTGCGGTCACAAGGTCAAAGGTTAGAGGTCATACATGTAGCTTGATGTTACAATATTGTAGCTCTAACGTAAAAGGTGATGATTTGTACCCGATTGCTATGAAAGAAAGCATGAATACTTGTTTGTATGTATTTAAAGCAACCACAAAGAGTCAGAGACAGAGGACCAAACTAGGCTTATGGTCCTCTCTGAGGGACAGGCTGGTAAAAAGGATTATGCCTTTAAAGGGCACTAGCGCACCAAGCGGGGAAACCTGCCCTACCTACTGGCTGAGCTAAAATGTACAGTACATGTATTAGAACTTTAAATAACTATCGTTCATGCAAGTAACAATTTGATAAAAATGATGGAAAAGTCTAAAGATTTTTGCCTGATTCAGTTTTATAATGTTAATTTTGAAAAATGTTTAAAATGCTATTGACAGATACACTGTACTTCGAATAGGATTAACTGCAGGAGTGTAGAAATACACACACAAAACCTTCCCCCAAAAGTTGCTGAAAATTATTAGCGGCATTTATAACAGTTTCAGACTTTTTGTTCACAGGTTAAATACAATGTTTGTAGGATAACATTTAACTGTATGATGCTGCCAAATTTATTGGCTTCAATGTATTTCCTTAAATGAGACTTTGTTGGCTGAAAGAATGTATGGCATGTGTGACTATTTGTATTTAAAAGTTAATTTCCTTGTTCAGCCTAGTTTTGAATAAAAGTATCTAGGCCTGATATAATGAGGGCATGTTCAGACAATTTTCCTATTGCTAGAGTCCAATTGTGCAAAACTGTACTATGAGTTGAAGTTGGGGGGGGGGGGGTTGGCAGTGGCAGTACACATATTATCACATTTACAGTTATCACCATAGCAAATTCCACTGTACTGACCTGTGTATTAAAAACAAAGTTTTGGCAAGAATTAGGCCGCAACCATTTATTCAGTGTTTTTTTTTTTTTTTTTTTATTGCTTTACATTAATGTACGTACATATCCAGGTAGGGCTACTTTGAGAAATGAAATCAAACAACATGGAATGTTGATGGCTTTTATTGATAGCTTTAAAGTTCAAAATAACTTCAGTCATGTCACATGTACATGTATCTCTTATTATCACTAATGATGATAGCTCATTAATAAAGCTATAAGGCCCTACATTTCTTTTTAGAACTGCAATTTGCAACCATTTTTTTACAATGTACATTATGAACCGATTTACATTAGAGAGCTAAAAGTGGTGGGTGTCGATCTTGCATTTGGGAATACTAGTACATTGTACATGTATATTAAAAAAATAATGTTCATGTATGCTTTTATATACTTTGTAATGCATTTTAGTGTTAAAATTGTTTACATATTGTAGAGTGTTGTTCCCATGAGTGAATGCAGAACTGTTTCTAGAAACTGACTTGGCAGCATTCCTAACCTTGATTTGATTTAAACTAGAAGGCTGGTCATTACCAGCCCCCTGTTACACTCTCTACACAAACAAATCTGGGACTAGGGACATTCCTAGCATTCGTATCGCACTCCCTCTACCATCATAACTTTGCCAAAAGGTGGTTTCAAACCGCCTCGATCACAAGAATCCCGTTAAATTATGGGAACTGTATTGGGCTAAAAAATACCCATTAATTATTCCTGCATTCACACCGCCCCGAAACATACCCTTCGGGATAAGTTCCTGAAGTTACGAGCATGCGCATAGTATGGTCTGATAAGCAGGCAAGGCGCGAGATTCAAAATCACTAGCCCAGCAGCCAACGGCACGCTGGGCTAAAAGTTTCCGTAATTTGCTTTCACATCGCCAAAATACCTGCGACCTTGGAAAAATCCCTGCGAAAGTTCTCGTAATTTCGCCAAGTACCTACTATTTAACGGGTATTTTCTTTCGGGGAAATAACGCCTAGTTTGCTTTCACATTACCAAAATACATGTACCTGGTATTTTCTGATCGGGGTAAATTTCCCGATCAGGGAATACCTGGAACTGACAAACTTTGAGGCGGTCTGAAACCACCTAAAGTTAAGAAGAGGGGTGCCATACATGTACATTTTCATGTAGATGTTTCAATGTAGCATACGCCTTGGACCAGGAAAAGTTTTGAGTCTGAGCCCACACTACACTGTACATGTATATGACAAAATGTCCGATGAGAGAGTTGGCCTAGGTAATAAATCTGGTCTGCACTGTAACTTTGGGTTCTGAGTAGTATAAATGTAGAATTTATATTTGTTTATTTGTTTGTTTATTCTTCATTCATTCATTTATCCATCCATTCATTCATTCATTTATTTATTTATGTAGGCCTATTATTTATTTATTTGTTTGTTTTATTTTTAAAGCAGAATCTTGTTACGTTGTTTGGAGAATTTATTGTTTTACTTGTAAAAATGAAGAGAGATGAACGACCCCCTCAAGCCCTCATCCGATCTACATGTAAATGAATTTTTGCACTACATATCTATGATCATTCTTATCTATCACATTACAAAAAATTGTACTTTCTTCAGCTATAAAAGTAACTTTTGAAAAAGTGCTCTATAAGAAGTCATTATTTAGTTCAATCCAATCTTTTTAGATTAGAATAGTTGATGATCAATAATGCAATATTTTTTTGTATTTGTCAAAACTTGATTGATATTAGAAGTCCATTCCTCCTGGTTTTACACAAGGTACTGTACAAGCCAATAAATCAAATCAGTTAAGGACATGATTTACTCCTCTTCCCTTTTTTTTCTTCCAGTTCTTTTCAAGTAGAATTTTATTTTATATCTTGTCCCTACCAGGAGCTGATGTGCGATGAGTTCCGATGTGACCCAATCACCGAAGCGTACGCTTCGCTCTGCCACGAATAGCCCCCTCAGGCGGAAGCCAGCAGTACAGGTAATCGATTGAACTTTAATATTTAAGCCAATGTTCCTCGGTTTGTGAATGTACTGTACAGTATACATGGTGGAATATCTTGCCAATAAAAAGCTTTTAATATTTTTGGGGTTTACATGTAGTATCATCAACACAGTGCAAATGATTATGGTGTCGTGAATTTTCCCAATTAGGGATTTCTGTATTTTTAGGGCTGGGAGGAGATGTATTGCTATTTCAAATCTTCAGATTTTTTCGTAAAGTACATATGCTTCATAACAAGATTATAGAATAACAAAGTGAACACACACAAAGACCAATACCACTCACAAACCCTCACCCCATATTGCATGTACATGTATAAAAACTTCAAAACAAAACTAAATCAAAATAAGATTATAAAATTGAAGGAAACAAAAACGGACAAGCCATTCAGATTCTGTCATTTTCTGTAGCTTAAAGGTCAAGTCCACCTCAGAAAAATGTTGATTTGAATTAATAGAGAAAAATCAGACAAGCATTATGCTGAAAAATTTCATCAAAATCGGATGTAAAATAAGAAAGTTATGACATTCCAAAGTTTCGCTTATTTTCAACAAAATAGATGTATGAACGAGCCAGTTACATCCAAATGAGAGAGTTGATGATGTCACTCACTATTTCTTTTGTTTTTTATTGTTTGAATTATACAATATTCAATTTTTACGGATTTGACGATTAGGACCTCCTTGCCTGAAGCACGAAATGTTATAATAATGGAATTCCACGTGTTCAGGGAGGAATGAAACTTCATTTCACATGACAATGACGAGAAAATAAAAATATTTCATATTTCATATAATAAAATACAAAAGAAATAGTGAGTGAGTGATGTCATCAACTCTCTCATTTGGATGTAACTGGCTCGTTCATGTAACTATTTTGTTGAAAATAAGCAAAACTTTAAAATTTCCTAACTTTCTTATTTTACATCCGATTTTGATGAAATTTTCAGTGTTATGCTTGTTAAATTTTTCTCTTTTTATTCAAATCAAGTTTTTGTTGGGGTGGACTTGTCCTTTAATAAACATGGTATGAAAACAGGACTGAGGTCCATCAAATTACATGTACATCAATTTTTAATCAATTGCTGTTTATCTAACGTTTTCGTATTGATAATGCCATGGAGTTTACCATTTGATGGGAACTTTGATAGTTTTCATGTTTGGGGGACTGTTACACCCGCCCCACCCCCCTTCCAAATTTTGGGAAAATAAAGTCAAGCATAAAGATTTACATAGATGGCAGTGTCAAATTTTATGTTCAGAATACCTTTGGGCTTTAATAGGCCTTTTCCTCGGGCATGCTACTGAATGGACAGATCATTCTAGCACACTACCCTGTATGGTTGTGTGTCTTTTGCCAACAGAGGGCACTCTTCTAGTTTTCAAGCAAAAGTCTCTGTGAAAATTTGTCAAGTTAAAGGAGCCCATCATTTTACAAGTAGTGATATAAAAAGATATTAGTAAAAAAACTTGACATTTTAGGAAATGCTCTTTACATTAATCACATGTATATCAGAACTTGTCAGATTGAAAATATTGTTCTGCAACTTCAATTTTTCTATCTCTAGGAAAAGGGTTGGCGTTCTGTTCGAAATTCATATCATTTTATTTTCATACCAGTAGAACATGCCTTTGGTAATATTTGTAAACCTGTTTTTTTCCCCCTGTATCTTTTTGTCAGAACATTGTTTTCTTGCTTATGAGACCACCTTTTGTACATGTAGTTCTGTACAGATGTAGAGGCCTGGTTATATTAAAGTTCATATCAGGAACTTTAATTGATTGACATTGTACATGCACTCGTAGTGTAATATGTACAGAAATTACACACATGTCCATATATTGTACTTGGACACATGTATGCAGTAGTGCTGCAGGAATAAAGTTTGTTCTTCTAATGCCATAAGTTCTTTTGTTTGATTAGTTCTCACCAAACTTCAAACCACCACACATTTAATACACGATGGAACTGAACAGATGTTCCCGGGCCTGATAATGAGTTGTGAAATTGTTTGCAATCTTTGTGTGGGTAGTCAATTCTTTTTTGCGTTTTATTAGTGTGTGTGTATGTGTGTTCTCCATGTATTTATACACTACCGGTATTAGACTGCATGCATTTAATTCTTTCCAGGGTTGCCCTCTTTTAAAAGTTTGATAAAAACCTCAAACACCTGTTTGGGATATATTGTTTCATACTATCAATTCCGTTCTTTGGGTTGTACAGTTTTTACATGTATGGAGTCGATTGTACTCTTCTATTACATATTAATTTTATAACATTACATCATCTATAGCATAGAAGTAGCGATTTAATTTATCTGTAGATTTGTGCTCAGCTACTTTGTAAATAAGAATTAGATTATTCAAATTATTGAAGGGTTCTTTTTTAAGGAGTCTTTAAAAACTTTAACGGACAAGGTAAGATACAATTATGTAAATGTATGTTGCAACCACCTGTATACAAGTCGGCCTTTATGTATTTCTTTCGAACTACAGTTTCAAGTATATGTGGATCATCTAAATTTAGCTTTAAAGTCCATGCCAAGTTTTGGTAAATTTAAAGTTGAAAAATCACAAATGAAGTTCCATTTATTGAGTATACATTGTATTGTTATCATGTATGCCTGAACATCAGGTTTTAATTTTTGCATGAGCCCATAAACTATTTTTATTATGCCATTGTACGCTTGTCCAAGGTTTTATTTTTCTTCAGCAGTTATCTGTTGTGAGGTTTTTTTTTAATGTTTCTTGCTCTACATGTAAATGCATATTCTGTTTAATACTTTAATCATGCTCCTATTGATCATTTCATATAAAGTTTACTTATTTTTTTCTTAACATTCAGGCCGTTGAGAAGTGCAAAGAGGGCAAATCTCCTTTGAGAAATGGTTCACCCATGAAAAATTCCTCTGCAATGAAGAATCTTTGTCTTGGTAGGTAAAGAACTGAGTATGATGTGTTTCACATGTACACAGTTCTAATTTTTTTATTACTGATCTGTACAGTGTTTTTATAATGTGCTTTTACTCCTCAAATTGGCAATAACTAATATTCTTTAAATACATCATTAAAGGAAACCTAATCCCAATAAAGTGATTCATTATGCGAGGATCAATCTAAAAGTTTGAGGTATTGATGTTTGAAAAACCTTGCATTGCTTTCTATTTAGATACTCAAGTGGGCAAACATGCTTCAAAATGGAGAATTTTGTGGATAACTCCCCATTGTTTTGTGCACAAATTACCAGATTTCCTCTTTTATTTTACATAATTTTATCATAACCTCGTGACCTTGACATATGCGGTGTGAACTGTGAAATATATTTTCCCATGACATATGTTATGCTCAGAAGGAGGCAAGATGTGGTTTTGGAAAAAATCTGGCAATTTGTATACAAAAACGAATGGAGAGTTGTACACAAAATCATGAATGTGGAAGCATGTCCGGGGGGGGGGGGGCCACTTACATTGACGAGTGGATACCATGCGCGACCCAAAAAACACGTAAAAAGGATATCTTTTTCACGATAGGGCACGTTAGATACGTAACGTGATAAGGGTGTCAAAAACACAAAAATAATGAAAAAAGGGTATCTATTTCACTAGGAAAATTACGTGTTTAGGGTCGAATTTGCGGGGAGTGATAAAACAAGACTAAAACGTTTTATATAGGATGTCCTTTTTGCCCCAACACTATGTGTTTAGAGTCCTATTTGCGCGAGGTGTACAAGGTGGGGTCGTACTAAGCCAAATAAGGACCCGTAACAATAAAACACTCCTGTACTTGTTTAGGGGTTCATTTCAGGGAATATTTGCCAAGACTAGTATCGTTTTGTTTCCAATACTTGTTAAGGGTAGGGTTTCACACGCCAATACTTGTTAAGGGGTGTATTTTCAGAATATGGAAATTACGTGTTTAGGGTGCTTTTCGAGACCCCATGGTCGCGCATGGTATCCACTCGCCATGGGGGACACCGATCACTCGAATGATCTATCGCACACAAGTTTCGCTTATTTTTAACAAAACAGTGATATGAACGAGCCAGTTACATCCAAATGAGAGAGTTGATGACATCACTCACTCACTATTTCTTTTGTTTCTTATTGTTTGAAATATGAAATATTTTGATTTTCTCGTCATTGTCATGTGAAATGAAGTTTTATTCCTCCATGAACACATGGAATTCCATTATTTTAACATTTTGTGCGTCAGGCAAGGAGGTTCTAATCATCAAATTCGTAAAAATTGAAATATTGTATAATTCAAACAATAAAGAAATAGTGAGTTGACATCATTGACTCTCTCATTTGGATGTAACTGGCTCGTTCATATAACTATTTTGTTAAAAATAAGCGAAACTTTGAAATGTCATACATGTAGCTTTCTTATTTTACATCCGATTTTGATGAAATATTCAACATTGTGCTTGTCTGATTTTTCTCTATTGATTAAAATCAACATTTTTCTGAGGTGGACTTGACCTTTAAACAGACTTCTCTGATCCCAACAGATTTGAATAGACACAGTTCTCATTATACTTTCTAAAACTAGTTTTCTGGAAATCGGGTCAGGAAACCAGTTTGGAAGATCGCTTTGCTAGCATTCCCATTTGATCAGCTGAAGGTGGTTTTCTCTAAGACCACTTCATATAAAGTGGTCTTGTTGCTATGGGAACACTATCAGTGGGGGTTACATGTTTGGCGCGAAATTGGAAACTGCAGCATAGATATTCTATACTCAGTGCGAGGAGTAGTGATCTCAAAATGTGCTAAGATTGCTCCCTGAATAACGGTCGTGCCTTCACTTACGTTTAAACAAGTTTAACAAGGCAAAGCTATCTTGAAAACTACATCGTGAGGTGGTTTTCCAAACTGGTTTGGAAGATCGCTTCCAAGACATCGTTCTCATTATGCTCCTAAAACTAGTTTACTGGTAACTAGTTAAACGCGTAGTTAGAACGGTCGAAGCGATCATTCAAACCAGTTCAGAACCCACCTTGCAATGTAGTTTTCAAGAGTGCTTTGCCTCCGTAAACTGTTTTTTGCGGAAGTGAGGACACAGCCGTTCTTCGTGAAGCAATTTTTGCACATTTTCCACACGACAGACTGAGGAATGCCTACGCTGCGGTTTTGAATTTCGTGTGAAATGTGTCACCCCACTGAGTGTTTCCATAGAAAAAATCGCTTTACGTGAAATGATTTGAAAACCACTTCAGTGTGATCAAGTAGGAACCCTAGCAAAGCGATATTCCAACTGGTTTCCTGAACCAGTTTCCAGTAAACTAGTTTTAGAAAGTGTAATGAGAACAGCCTCCAAGACTGCTTTGACCATTCTTATTACATGTTAAAACTAGTTTCCAGTAAACTAGACTGTAGTTTTAGGGTGGTAATGAGAATTTGTTCATAGACAAAGATACCTGTCATGTAAAATCCCCCAAAGCATGGAAGAAATATATTAATATTTAAAAATAAATTATATTCCCAAAAGGCAAAACTATATTGGTACAGATACCAAAGTTGATGTTATCACTGCAATGAAAATAATACATTGTATTGTATCTGCTGTGAAAAAAAAATACAAGCAGCATGAGAAATAGAAATCTAGTGAATTCCTAAGGAATACTGAAAAAAAGTGATAGAGATCCATACATTTTCATTTCTGGTGTCGTTTGTCAAATCCTGAATGCATTATGCTGCCAACATCCTATCTCGTACCGCAATCTATTCAACCATCACCACAAGAGCTTTGTCTGCCCAATGTATGCCAATTAAATACTAGAGATTAGGCCATCCATTCATGGCCACCTGTCACCCCCGCTCACACAATGGAACACTCCCAATACAGTTATTGCCAACTTATTATCTAAGCCATACTTAGTTGTCCGTGGAATGAGTGTTATTATTATTACTGCTTCTACGGAGATGGGCCTGTTCTTTTCATCTCCATCTCTGATGCTCAAACTCCACCCTCCATCCACCCCACCTCTCCGTCTCGTGGAACACTCCGCAACCACCGTGCATATTAAATGATGCCTGGCCTGCTCCTCTCTTTGTTTGAGCAAAGTTAAGGAAATGGAGTGGGAGAGAAAGTGAGAGAGAGAGAGAGAGAGAGAGAGGGGGAGGATGACACAAACTGAGTAACGAAGAAGCTTTTTAGTCCTCCGCACAAAGTTCTACTTGTGCGCCACTAGTGGATGCTTATTACCGACACCGCGCAGGAAAGTGAGTGGGAGGCTCGTTGTCGGCAAAGTATTACTTTTTTGTTTTAATGCAAGCCTTGGATAGTAATGTGCATGCTTTGACGTTGATGAGCAAACTTTTGGAGGATTTTTGCCTTGACTCTTCCAGTTGGGATCTACAGGATGGATGCCTTCCGCTGAGGTGAGATGGGAGATGAGTCTGTAGAGTTTAGCACAAGTCAGCTTTTTAAGTGATGAGTTTTGATGCGTGGTGGTTGTGCAGTATCTAATATGCGCCGTCGTACAGGTGCATGGGATCTACGAATATCATACACTTGCCCAAACACACACACAAACATAACCTACACTCATGGCATGGCTTTTGCGATGTGTGTGTGTGTGTGGGAGATGGTGGAGCGTGTATGCTCGTTTGACTTAACGAACTCCATTCTCTTTTGCTGTATGGTGAACTAGTAGCACATAGTAGGAACTCTAATGGAAGGGTGTTGGCGGAGTTGTTAGTAGTTCTTCGTTAGTTAATGCAGGCTGGTTGGCGAGTTCTCCCTGAGATCTCTGTGTATTCTAGGAGTGTGTGTGGTCGTTATTATGACATGGAGATTGACGTAGCACCTCTCGGTATATGGTCTGGTGTGTCCCATATTGTTCAGATTTTTTTTGCTCTACCATTTTAATCTATAGGATGGTTTTATGACTCATACGTGGAGTTTTCATCACACCTACAACAAAATGGTTAATTTCAAATATTCTTTCTTTGTTTCTAAAATGGTTAATTTCAAATATTCTTTCTTTGTTTCTAATGATTCGTTCATAAAAAGGCCATTAAAATATCACAAAGATTTTATTAACAATCATAGTTAATGCATTCATTTCCATTGTGAACAAACTTGCTAAATAATGATATAAATAAGTATGCTGATTTTTTTAAGAGAATGGAGGTAAACCATTTTGATACAACTGAAGGGAAGTTAAAGTTATTTGGGTTGGCTCTCATTTTCTTTTGAAGTTTTTGATAATTTTAACACCATTATCTGATGCCATTTGGAAAAAACAAACACTACCCATACATTATTATCAGCTGAGTATTTAAAATAATCAAGTTATATTTTTATAATGTACTTGTATGCTCATTTCAGTGTATATCACCAAAACAAACAACAAAATTATAAAAAGGACTATGATTGTCCATGTAGGTTTCTATGCATTGAAATTGTAAATATTTGAAGTGTTTCTTTACATGTACAACTTTATTTTTAACTTTGAAACTATAACTCAGGAAAACGTAAATATTTTTTTTCTTCTCACAAACTTCTGTAATCGTAACGAAAATCGCAAATTTCAGGTACATGTACATGTAGATTTGAATTTTGGTCAATGACAAGTGCATTGATTTCTGTTTTCAAGGCAAAATGAGTACAATATTTAGACTACTTTTCTGGTAATCCATATAAATGCATTGAAATTGCATATTATTATACAGGAGCTTAAAAAAATTAATACTAATAGCTTTCCAATGAGAGTATAATTTGGTTTTGTTTTTATTATCAAGGATCTGAAAGAAGTACAATAAACTATATCACTGGTAGGAAAATGCATTGAAATAGCATACATGTACATGTTTTTTTTTTATAGCTTTATAAAAAAAATGTATCAGCTTGCCATTTATAGGATATACCCCCCCCCCTTCATGTATAAAAAGTCTGCCTTTAAAATCCAGTGGCTTGTGTTTAATTCCTTACTCTACTTGCATACATGTATGCCATGGAATTATAATTTTTTAATTCAATCTTTTTGGACCAACCCTTATATTTATGTATGCTATGAATATTACATGTACATGTGTAAGAGCTCTTCCAAGTGCAATGTTTTTTTTTAATCATCTCATATTTCTGGGGGAAAAAAAGAGTAAAAACTGGAAGCCTAAATACTATGACTTCTGTTCATTTTTTTATTGATGTAAACATTGGATTAAAGAAGCATAAAAACCATATTTGGAATTAGGAAAGAAATGAAATAGAAAAACAAGGAAGCCATTCATTTTCTTTTTGATAAAATGTCTTTGTCATTAAATATCATCCTTCCATGAAATGCGCTAAAAAAAAAACTTTTTCCCCCTCCTTTTTCTTCTCAATTTTCAATTGATAAAAAAAAGCCTTATGATGATACATTTATTTAATAAATATTTTGCTTCATGATTGATTTCATTGTCATTATGAATATACTATGTAGTATCTTGATCAGAGCATGTGTGTTTAGCATCCCTTTTTTAATACCAAATTCTAATTTTCCCAGATTAAGAGTTTATCTGATGTATTTTCATGTTTAACATTGAGGAAATTCTCTAAAGGCCGAGTTCACTTTCATCAACATGTTCATTTTAATAAAGTCACACTAAAAAGTGGAGAAAAAACTATCACTGAATTTATCATCAAGATATTGGTTGTTGGAAAGTAAATTCTTGACATTTTAAAGTTTCAAAGCTAAATGCAGTTGGATCCACCCCTGCACCCCCCTTAATTTTTATGCTTCCACCGCCAGGGCTTATTCTTAACTGGAGAAAATAAAGAAATACATGTAAAAACTCATGGAATGTAATGTTGCCATTTTAGTAGACTACTAATAAGTATTTGACTGCATAAACTTGCGGCCATATTTTATGAGCTAAAATCAGTACGAAGGCCATTTTATTGTGGAGCAAAGCAATTAAACTCTCCTTGAATAATTGATCTGTGCATTAATTATTGTACATAGCTTGGATACATCGTGCTACTTCATGGTTTTGTTTTCCCAAGTTTTGAAAGTGCGAATATGAGGAGAGTATGTTTCATGCCTAATGTTTTTAAAGTTTCTTTTATATCAGTTATCATCAATTCTCATTTATTGATCAAAATTTAAAAAGCAAAATAAAATAGTTGAATATTCCATTGTTGGATTTTAATAGCAGGGGTGTGAGAGTTCAGATTTTTATCTGATTTCAGTTTTTTTTCAGCTTAATTTCAGCTTATTTTGGCTTTCCTTTGTACAAAAAGTATGGAAGCTCTTTCTATTTCAGACTTTTTCAACACTCTTCATCTTTTTTCAGATCTTTTTATTTGTGACCACTCACACCCCTGTAATAGTGAATGAGCTTCAAGATCATTATTTAGATCATCTTGAATATTCAACAAAAACCCTGTTAGTTTACACATGGACAGCAAAACTGCAATTTTGGCATTTTATCCCCAAAAAGGTCCAAAATAGCCCTGATATGTTTATAGCTGTAAAATAGCCCCTTCCTATTTTTTATAATTCATGAGCAGGAAAATAACCCATGATGATACTACATGTACCTCAAAAATACATTGTAATTTGTATAAAAATGTGATCGTTAACGATGTACAGGTATGTATTACAGATGTGGCTATGATGTGTGTAGTGTGAACATTAGAAGAAAAAAAAATGGGTACATGTATGGGGGGGGGGGCTGATTTACACATAGACAACAAAGAAAAAATGTGTAGATTTTCTTGTTTGTGGTTTTACAGAAGAAACAAAGGTATGTGAACTTTGACCAATTAAAACAGAAATCTAATCTCCTTGTGAGATGATTGAGATTTGATTGCAGAAGAATGCAATTAAAACATTAACATTAAGACTCCACAAGAATAATTGTCTGTCAGTGCTTTGGAATATTCTCGACCCCCCCCCCCCTCCTCAATAGATTACTTCTGACAACAGAGAGCAATTATAAGACCAATACCCACTCATCCCTAAAAATGGTTTCATTTGCATAATCATTCTCTGAGGTAATTGATCTTATCCTTTAGGCTAATAGCAAGGACTCTTTCCCCATCTCTCCTATTGTGCGCGTGCGAGGATGAATGCTATTGGGGGGCTGTCCACATGTCAGCGCTACTGGCACGTGCCTATTTCATTGCTGCCACTGTGGCGTGCATTAGTCCCCTTTTATGAGATCCCCATTGGGATGGAGATCCTTTTGTGTCTTTTGTTGATTCTGTGCGACCCTCGGCTCAGCAAGCCAGGGGAGTATTGCATGAAACGGGTCACGGTGGATTTTCACTCACAAGTGTTACAAGCTACAGGAAATCCTTGCATCTGATTGGCTGAAGGCATATTGGTCAGTGAATATTGCTGACAAAACTTTTCATGAAACTATCCCTGGACTCATTTTCATCTCCCTTTTTTCTTATGCAGGTACATTTATTTCTATCAGTTTCTGTTTTTCTCTTTCTCTGTTTTGATTTATTACATTTTATGTGTCCAGCGAAGTTTGATTATAATATTTTCTTTTTACTGTCATTACTATATTTCATCTATTTTTTTCTGCAGTTCTTTCTTTCTTTTTAGTTCTGCCTCTACTCTTTTTTACCTTTTCTTGTGATTCTTCTTTCATTTTTAACCTCTTTTGTTATAATTGAGTCAAAATGTGATTTTTCCCCCTTTTTGACCTTTTACCTTTGTCCTCCTCTCTGCTTCCTTTTAAAATTTATATTTTTATTGAATATTTCTATTTTCCTTTCTGTTAATCTTTTGGTGTACTTAGATTTTGGGCAACTCTTATATTTTGCTAAGATTATTTTCTTCTTTATTTTTTCTTTCCTCCATTTTCTCCAGTCTTTATATTTTGCACATATTCTTTGAGCAAATTTATTATTTTCTTCTGTTTTAAATTTTTAATTTTTGATAATTATCTTTTGATTCTTTTCCCCTTTTTGTTCTTTTTCATCCAAGTATTGGTATAATCTTTTTAGAAAAAGATTCTCTCTACATGTGTCTTTTTGCTTATTGCACGTGTCTGTTCAAAATTTTTCCTTTTTTTATTATCTCCTCTATTTATTTTTTCTGCTTTAAGTGATTGGTTAACATTGGTTTGACTTTTTAAAAATCTGAGATACACTGTAGAAGGTCACACTTGTCACCTGTGTCTGTGATATGCTACAAAAATGAAGCCTAGAAAAAATTGTGTTCGAAAATAATATTTAGTGCTTCAAAAATTGAAAGTGACCGGAAACACCATCTTAATTTCATCCCATACACTTATGTGTACTATTTAGGCATCTATAAGACGCCTATTTAGAAAATCGGGGTTTGCCTTGTAGTTTTAGCTTTTCATTCTCAATAATGGTTGTTTTCAGGGTTTATTATTAGTTCTAATACATGCACTTGTACACATGTTTCATCTTGGTTTGAGAATTTTTTAAATCGGCTGCTCACAAAGTTAAACAATACCTTTAATCAGTATCTTTAGATATTTTTATTCTATTGTTTTTGTCAGTTTGAAAAAATCTTTTATAACAAGTAGATGTCTTCCAAATCTTTTGCAGTTTATCATCATGTCTTAGGTCTCGTGATCAGGCAATAGGTCATATTGGGTCAATGGACATAGTATTTTATTATCCTATGAGTGTTTTTTTGTGAATAATTATTCAATAGTCGTTTTTAAAGTCAAAACTGCTGCTACATGTACATGTATATCAAATCGCGTAATGCAGGCGAGACAGCCAGAGGTGTTCAACTTGTCTCTATCAAATATCTGAATAAATAAATGAATTATAATTGTACATGTAATATGTATAATGAATTTATAAGGATTATTATTTAAAAATAATGCTTTATAGGACTTTTCTGGAATTGGAAGATCTAATATGAGGTGCAGTTTTTAAAAGTTTTGATTGATATCTTTCTATGCATTTGCTTCTTTTCTCCCTAAAGTACAAACATTTTCAATCCACTTTATAAACATAATCTATGTGGATTGCTTAATTGTTGATTTCTTGTTTTATCAAGGAAACCACATCATTTTATAACCACACCAAATTTCAGTGAAGAAGAAGTAATATTCTATTCCTCATGTGCATCTATTTTTTTTAGTCAAGTACCATAATGCCAAAGAACTCTCAAAGTTTGTACATTATCTAGCTTGTTTACCATATCACAGCTTTTCTGTGGTTTTTATAATTTCATTTAAATCTGAGTGATTATTCAGCGACTATACTTACATCCTTTTTGATACTCTTTGAGCTGGAAAACTTCCTTTCTTCAAATTCTTCTCAAATCTGTTCGACCATGTTTCAATAGAAATTTGTTTTGCTGGTATTATAAAATCACTTTAGTAGGATGAATCAAAGATTAAAATCAATAACCACAGATATAGAAAAGCGACAGTGCAAAAAGAATTGTCTGAATAATACCTGCATTTTTAATATTTTTCAAACTTGTTTATAAAGTACTTGAACAAAGATGAATTCATGAAGTTATTTAGGACTGTAATATTTGTGTTATTCAAGATTCATTGTAACATGCTAGTTCTGTGTATGAAGACTGAACTTGATGATTTACCCATACTATTGTTTGTAACATTTGATAACTGCATTTTTATTTTTCAAACTTGTTTATGAAGTAGTTGAACAAAAATGAATTCATGATTTAGGAATGTAATATAAAACTGAAATTGAAAAGGTTTTATTCAAAATCATTGCACGTTGCAGCCAACAGGCTGAATTGTGTACAATTTACAGGTATATACATGTATAAATAGATGATTTAAAAACATCAAAACTTGAAATGATTAAGAGAATATAATGCAACTTAACAAAAGAACAAATAGAAGACTGACCAACTTCATGTAGGCTAAGCTTAAAGTGGAAGTTCACCCTGACAGAAAGTTTATTGTAAAAATACCAGAAAAAATAATTAAAAATATTACCGAAGGTTTGAAAAAAAATCATCAGATAATAAAAAAGTTATTAGAATTTCAATTTGATTTGTGACGTCATATGTGAGCAGTATTCCTACATAGCGAATGGTAAGAAATCAATGAAATGTCATTTTCTCAGAAAATTGAAAATAGTTTTCACTGTACCTTTTGTATATCAATAGACAAATCATTTCACACCCGATCATGAATAGAAAACAAAATTAAGTCATCAGGAACCATGCAAAATTTGAAATTCATGCATTTTATATTACATAACACATGGGGCAGCTGCTCGTTTATGACGTCACAAATCCAAAACTTTGAACTCTAATAACTTTCTTACTCTTTAATGGATTTTCCTCAAACCTTCACCAATATTTTTTACTATTTTTTCTGCTATTTTTACAACAAAGATTTTTTCAGGGTGAACTTCCCCTTTAAGATCAAGCTCTTTATAAATGTTATAATTATTAGATTTCATGAAATTGGACCTCAGAGCTTCCCTTTAGACATAAATGTTTTAGTCTCATAAATTGTTAGTAGTTTGTGATGAAGTGAGGATGGGTCCTTTTATTGGGCAATTTTTTAGCACAATCTATCTGCTATTTTTACAACAAAGTTTCCTTATGGGTGAACTTCCTCTATAAGAACTGAATGTTGTTTACATATAATTTCCTGTCAAAATTCCTTCAAACTTGAAAACATATGTGACACCAAAAACATTTTGCATGGCTCAGATGCATTGCACTTGATGGCTGGTATGACAGTGGAGCAACGTCTTTGACAAAACATACATTTATGGAACAAAGAGGGGAAAAAAACTTTCTTTCTTTCTTCCCTGGTTACCCTTGGGCTAGCATCTTCATGCATCTCATTATCTTTAGGCCACAAGCCTGGCACGCGCCACTCAGCTCACAGCATTATATATAGGTCTTTGTTTGAGCACACAGCACACACAAAGCAAAGAAGGATTGTGTGTTGAAGGCTAGTAGACAGATACACACACAAGCAGTCTGAGCACATACACACACTCTGTGTATTAAAACCTGTGCATTCTGAATAATGTGTCTGGGATCGTGAGTGGTGGTTGGAAGGGGAAAAAAAGATGACTTGGGACAGATGAGAATTAATGAAAAGGGCAGAACCCCATGGTGCGTGGAATTAAACTTTTGACAAGCCTCATCTTTGTTGTGAAAACAACCAAGTTTTGCTTGTATTTTTTTTTTTTTTTTTTTCTTTTTTTTACCTGATTGCTAAGAAAGCATGAATGCTTGCTTGTATTTTCAGATTAATCCTTTTTCTTCTATTTATGTAAAAAGTGTAGGTACAAACTGATGTTTTCTATTTCTAGTCTTTCACAATCACCTTGAGGTGGTTACTACTTGAATTTTTAATTTCATGACCAGTCCCTTTTTAAAAAGGCTTGTTATAAGGATGAATTCAAAATTTCTCTAAGAAATTTTCTATCACCCAATAATATTGAAAGATATTAGTAGATTTTAACTGGTATTGCAAATTTGTTATTCAAACAAGTTTTATGAGCCCCGGGAATAGATTTTATCTTGGAATTAATCGGCAAGAACCTACATGTACCAATAGAGAGCACATAATTGCCAAGATATATTTCATGGGCCTGATTGGATGAACAAAGTCATATGACTTTGTCTGTTGAACATTTCGTCTAATATCTCTTCTGACTTATTAAAGATGAAAGGCTTGAGTTCGATTGATATGCATTCTCTCCAAGGCCGCAATATTATTTGATCGTGTTCCCCTGCTGAATGAATATTGATATTGATTTTCAGTGGTGCTTTGATGAATTTATAATTTTTGGAGGGGTTGAAGTTTGTCTGTACACCCCTGTATGTATACACAAGTCTAGGAGGTTTATATTTCTTAAGGAATGTACATTTAGAATATTAAAATGCTGAAAAATAGGATTTTTCTTTACATATTTTATACAATGTAGCTATTTTATTTCATATGAGAAACATTACTGGCAATTAAGTGGAGCACTACGATTTTTGCAGTCCAGAAAAGTGTAAAAATTTGGCATGTTATGTGATAATGATTATAACGTTTACATACTGATGATAATATGGATAGGCCTATTGATATGGATGATGATGATGAGACGATGATGATTGATGATGATGATGATGATGGTGGTGGTGGTGATGATGATGATGATGGTGGTGATGGTGGTGGTGGTGATGGTGGTGATGGTGGTGGTGGTGGTGATAATGATGGGGATGATGATGGTGGGGTGGTGATGATGGTGATGATGAGAATTATAATTTATTCAGCTTTTAATGCTTGTACCCACACTAGAGCTTTTAAAGGTTCTACATGTAAATATTTTTTTTTAATCTGGTATTAAAATGATCGACTTGCAGCAAACCTGCAGCTACCTGTAGTTTTGACTTGTGTAACTTTTCAGAGCTACCAAGTCTCACGCATTATGCGTGAGACTCAAGCATTTTGGAGTCTTGTTCATCCCCTCGAATCTCTGTCTCATGCAACTATCACAGCCTATCCCCATATACATTGTACACAATGTCTGTGATCTCACTCAGATTCACAGAAAATCTCACACATAGCTGGTCTTTGAACTTGGCATCTCTGACTTTTGAATGTTTGAAATATCTACCCCTCCTCATCTGCTTCCATGCCTACATTGTATAAAAAAAAAAAGATCTTGCAAGAAATCATGCTATTAAATATTAGTGTCCTTTTGATATTGTGTAAAAAACAAAATCTCAGAAAAGGCACTTCATGTCACAGTCGCACCAACAAGAATGACCCTAGCCAGTGCATGGTACATGTACGTCATGAATTGAAAGTAATGTGATAAGTTTCACGAGTGTGACTGCAGTCATGTTTTAACCTGTAGGCTACGGGATCCAAGTGGTACCTGTACAAAGTCTATGGGAAGTAGAGAATTCTGCATCCAAGGGGTTAACACAGTTCAAGTCCTTTTAAATTACATTCTACCAAAGGCAGATGCATTTTGCCCCTTGAAATCTTAATTCATTATTTTATTCATGTTGTATTAAAAAGTAATCATTATTCAGTGATAATTTCTTATACTGGTATGCAATGCTCATTTATAACCTTGATATTCCTGACTTTTAATTCATCCGTATGGTTTTTAATTTCTCCACATGATTTAAATTTCAAGTATACATGTACATGTCGATATGAAAATGAATGTATTATAAAAATAAATGCAAGTTTCCATTACAAGTATACCAAATCCCACTCATCTGATCCTGACGTCTCCAGTGACGTCGAGTCCGCGTTTGACATCATTGTGGCAAAACAATTCAAGGAATCCCTCATTAACAAGTACCACAAAGCCTCAGTAGCAAAGATATGTGAGATATTATCTGTGATGAGTTATTGATTGTGGTGTATTTTTTTCTTTCCCCTTGCTGAATCTTGTTCTTGCAGAGAATGGTAATCTGAATTCAAGCGGAGTGAATAATTCAAGAGTGAAGGGGAAAGCAGAGAGATCTGATTCACCGGTCTGTGAGGGGACTACAGGCGACATGGTTCGGGTATGTAAAGTCAAATGAAACGTTCGGAGCAAGATAGCTTGTGAAAAGACAGAAGGTGGTTTCAGACCGCTTCGAAGTTCGTCGGTTCCAGGTATTCTCTGATCTGGAAATTTACCCCGATCAGAAAATACCAGGTATTTTGGTAATGTGAAAGCAAACTACGCGTAATTTCCCCTGAAAGAAAATACCCGCTAAATAGTAGGTACTTGGTGAAATTACGAGAACTTTCGCAGGGATTTTTCCAAGGTTGCAGGTATTTTGGCAATGTGAAAGCAATAAGCCAGTTCGTAGTTCCTTTCTGCGCATGATCAAAAGATTCTACGCATGATCAGAAGAAGGTCATTTGTACTTACGTGACATGGTGCTTTAAAATCTAATGAGATAAGCACCAACTTTGATTCTTGATTATTCATATATTCTTTTGAATTGTCGTTTTCATTTACACCCACAAAAAACAATGCTTCCACGAACGACTGGTATTTCACAGTTTGTCAAGTACATTGTGCAACATGCTAAGATATGCCTTCAAAGTAGGAATGCAACAAATATCTTCATTAAGTATTCATTGGTGTGCTATTCTAGTCACCTGGTCTATTCAATTTCTTCATCCTGCTATGTAAGGCAAGCTTACGTAATATCTTGCTTTGAAATCTGCCTATCCTGATGAAAGAAATGAAAGGTCATTTGACCAAAATTGCCCATGAAGTAACTACGAACTGGTCTATTTACGGGAACTTTCAGCCATGTGTGTAGTTGGGCGCGGTGCTGTGGGTATCTGCTGGGCTAGTGATTTTGAATCTCGCACCTTGCCTGCTTATCAGACTATACTGCGCATGCTCGTAACTTCAGGAACTTATCTTGAAGGGTATGTTTCGGGGCGGTATGAATGCAGGAATAATTAATGGGTATTTTTTAGCCTAAAAAAGTTCTCATAATTTAATGGGGATTCTTATGATAGAGGCAGTTTGAAACCACCTATACCGTTTTCATACTGAAGGCGAAGTGGGGTTACTCCGGAATAACTCCGGATCGAGTTTATACGCTTGTACTGCGGACCGACTTTAAACCCCCTTTCATATTGGCAAGCACTGCAGCGGTGTATCCGCAGTTGCCATGGTTTCCAAGCGAGTTCGCGCTTTACGTGTGGCAAGATCACAGCGATAAGCGCATACCGCATTTCCGGTGCGGAGTAACTCCGTTTGTAACCCTCTTCTCGAAGTGGGTTGAGTGCTCCACTTTGAATCCGGATCGAAATAATCTCAGAATTTTCATATTGCCCTCCAAAGTGGAGTAACTCCTCCTGGAGTCCGGACTAACTCCACTTCGGCTCTCACTATGAAAGGGGTCCTAGAGTCATAGCACTTGGAACTACATGTACCTGTACATGAAATGACTACAAGCCGATAGGACTTAACTCTAACTTAACTTTAATAAAGATTACACTTAACCAAAATTTTGATTTTCATTCATTTTTTATTCAAATCCAAAATACGACAGATTTGCTCGTTGTAATTTCATATTTGAAAATAATTACAATTTGCTCCAAAAGTTGGCTGCAGACTTCACTATAAACTTTTAACATGCTACAGATATTTCCCATAGAGCAGAAAAATCCCTGACATTCACTGGCATCAAGATGCAAATCAGCTGGTGATACCAATTCTATCTATATGTACCTCCATGGTTCTATCAAGATATAAATTGATTTTTTAGTTGCTTTAAATTGGATTAATATTTTAGCTAAAATCATACCTCTTGAATGCCAAGGTCATAAGTGTAACAAAGTTGTATAAATTAGGTATAGAACGCAGAATTTTAAAGTTTTACTATTTAAAAGGTTATTCTGTTCTGAGATTGAAATTGAAATTTGAGTTTAGGCTATTAGCTTGATGACTGACAATCTTCAGCGCTCATCAGCCGAACCATATGAGTTAAAAGAAGGCTCTGAATTGTCTGAAATATTTTGATGAAATCATGCTTAGAGCACTTTAATCATGCCTAAGTGCAATTATCCATTTTTTTCTGGTATGCATCTCATCACTTCAAAAGACCCTTTACCCACGCTCGACAAACATTTCATCTTCATCTATGTGATGGGAATGGTTTTATGATGAGAGACCAGTGGAATGGCAAGAGTCTGAACCTGGTGGTCGACCCAACCTCTTCGTTCTGTGCAGTGTTACCTACCATCCAGTGCTCCGTCTTACAAAGTGTTACGATTGATCCAATCAATCGTAACTCTATGAACATCCATCAGTGTCATAATTTTTTGTCTATAGGAAATTTGCAAAATGTCCTTTGTAAACAAAGGAGAACACACCGAACTGTCAAGAAATCCATGAATTTAGGATATACATTCATATCTAAAAAAAACTATTGATCGGATCAATCGCAAGTCTTTGTAAGATGGGCCCCTTCTGAAGTATTTTTCAAGATGAAGTCCAGGGGCGTGTTTCACAAAGATTTAAGTACGACTTAGAGTCGTACTGGAATTCTGATGCGTACATGTACATGATATGAAACGCGCAATCTCATTTGAAAAATACGCAGTAGTGCGCGTCCTCTTTGCACGATCTGACCAATTCGGTCATGCCTTTTTTACTGCACGCCAACTAGGCATGTCTTGGCACTGAATCGCAAATCTGAGCAATTGATTGTAGAATTGATTTTTTTTTACAATCGATTGCTTTGATTGCATTGTAAAATTCAAGCCATAGTGACTGGATAAGGTAGATAGTAATGCACCAAAGAATTAATGTTTGGATCTTGAAATAAAACTTGATGAGATGAACCAAAATAAATTGACTGAAAGACTGAGAGTGAGAATAGATAGAATGTATCAGTAATGAAATTAATAATTTGAATTAAATGTTGAATAAATATGTAAATAAATGATTTATTGAATGATCGAATCAATTACCAAATACGTAAATGAATTGGTCAATAAATAATAAATAAAAAGTTGAGCACAAAAAGAAAGAAACATACATGCAGCTGGCTTACATTGTACATTGTACAGACTTTACTTGAAACCAAAAAAACTGTTCCTCATATTCTTGAACCAGTGGAGTATATTTCAAAGTTCCTAAAAACAAATTTTATAAAATGTGTGAACTACAGTTATATCATTTTATCAAGCAGGCTTTTTCTCCTGTTTAATTTTCATACAGTGCCCTATATGTAGTAGGTGGTACACCGGTGACGGGTGAAACACGATACCATAAATGATTCTTATGTTGCATTTAATTTGATTTCCCACCATTTTAGAAATGTAAATTTACAGGGAGTCTTTGAATATTTAATGTCTTTCTTTCACCTGGTTATTACACAGATGTTGGAATAGAAAAAGAGAGAAAAGGGGCAATACGAGTAGAAATTAAGATAAAATATTGATGGTCTTTCATATTAAATATGGAATAATTTGATTTTATAGAGAGACGAGCATCGTGATGTAGTGGTTCATGCTGTTAGCTTTCAATTTAGCGGGTCATGAGTTCAAATCTCAGTTTAGGTCATTCATTTTCTTCAGCAAGTAATTCACCCTTTTTAATGGGACATGGGGGGTGTTTCACAAAGATTTAAGAATGATTTGGGTCACACTTAAAAGTCTAGTTGCGTGGAGTATAAAAGGCATGACCGCATTGGTCAGATCAGGCCAAGAGGACGCGCACTACTGCGTATTGATCAATAAGATTGCGCGTTGCATATCATGTAAGCGTCGGCATTTAAGTCCGATTTAAGTCATACTTCAATCTTTGTGAAACACCCCCCTGGTCCCATTTCATTAAGCTTGTAATAACGAATTTGCAATTTCAGTTAAAAGCTACTGAAATCATTGAATTTGATTGGCTGGTAGTAAACTTAGTAGAAATAAGTCTCTATGAAACAGATGTATACCTTTGAAGTACATTTGCAGGTCGTGTGAAAGCAGCTTGGCTACTCGCAAAGAAGGGTGAAAAATAATGCAGCGTTATTCGTGATTAGAGGTTTCTGAGAAAAATGTATTTAGTGCTTTAAGGAAGTATATCAAAGATTAAGTATTTATTTTTCAATATTCATGCAGATCTAGAAGCTATAAGCATTTATAGTTGCATATTATTGGCAGCGGTGGAATAGCAATGTCCAGTTATGGGAATATTCAGTCGAGAAAGATGAAATTGAAATATAAAGGAGAAAAAAAACCAACGAGGATTTCTGTCTCTGTCACTGCCGTTGCCCTAGAATGATTTAATGGGGAATTAAACCAAGACAGAACATGACGCAATTCGTAAGATGAAATCTCTGTAATGTCTTTATGCCGGCTAATTAATAACTTTCCTATGTATTCATCATTGAATTCTCTCCATCATTCTTGTTTCATTTAAATACAATGTCTTAAATTCTCTTCCTGCTTCCATTTTCATTCTATTCAAGTTTGATTTTTCCTCTTCATCTACACATCCTTGCTATTGCCTAGAGCTCACAATCCAGGGGGGTGTTTCACAAAGATTTGAGTATGACTTAGGTCGCACTTAAATGCCGACGCGTACATGATATGCAACGCGCAATCTTATTGATCAATACGCAGTAGTGCGCGTCCTCCTGGCATGATCTGACCAATGCTGTCATGCCTTTTATACTGCGCGCAACTAGACATTTAAGTGCGACTCTAAGTCATACTTAAATCTTTGTGAAACACCCCCCAGAACCTGTTTGGTTCTCCTTTATTCCGTTCCCCCTTTAATTTCCTTTCATATCAGGGGCGTGTTTCACAAAGATTTAAGATTTAAGAGTCGCACTTAAATACAGAGCTGCGTACGGTATGACAAGCTTGACCTCGTTGGTCAGATTGTGTCATGAGGACGCGCACTACTGCGTATCAATAAGATCGCGCTTGCATATGGTGTATGCGTCATCATTGATAAGTGCGACTTAAGTCATACTTAAATCTTTGTGAAACTCCCCCCAGTTTTGCTAATTCCCATTTATCCGTCTCCTAGTCTCTATCTGTTTTTTTTAATCACTTTCTCTTGCTTCCCCTCTCGTCTTTTCCCCTCTTTATGTCTAATTTCTTTCTTTCTGTCTTCTTTTCATGTTCTATATCTTTGTCTCTTCTTGTGCACACACTATTTTTTCTGTATATTAAAGCTTCACCACTATTGTTGTTGCTCTCTTTCTAACTCACTCTCCCTTTCTCTAGAGCGCTCTCTTTTTTCCTCTACCCATACTTGTGTATTCACTCTCCTCCCTTTATGTTATCCCCCAATCCACCATGACAGACATTCTGTTCAACTGTTGTTGTTTCTATTTCTTCTTCAGGAATCAGGGGATGGGGAGGAGCGTCGGCTGAGAAGCAGTGCAAAGGGACTTCCTGGTAAGGCTCTATCAAATGTTATTGTTGTCATAATGGAAAGCTCACATTGTTTACTTTAATAGGGAGTTAATAAAAGTAATTAATTTCATGAAGATTGTTCTGAGGATTGATAGTTTCCTGTTTGTTTGTTTTTGTAGGGGGGTTATATATTTCCTATATCTCACGTTCAGATTAAAACTTATGCTATATTTAAAATAAAAAGCAATATTCTGCATTTTTCTACTATATTCCATATTACTATCCATTTATTACTGTCCATTTTGTCAAATTTTACTCCTCCCATCCTTCATTTGCGTTCTGTTTTTCTTGTCCTGTAAGTAAATTCTGTGCCCATATTGCATGCATTAGGACTTTCTGAAACTATTACATTGTAGGTCTGTGCCTTCCTTAAAGGGGAAGTTCACCCTGAAGAAAAGTTTATTGTAAAAATAGCAGAAAAATTAATAAAAAATATTGGTGAAGGTTTGAGGATAATCCGTCAAAGATTAAGAAAGTTATTAGAATTCAAAGTTTTGGATTTGTGACGTCATATGCGAGCAGCATTCCTACATAGCGAATGGTAAAAAAATCAATGAAATGTCATTTTCTCAGAAAATAGAAAATGGTTTTTACAGTGCCTTTTGTATATCAATAGACAAATCATTTCACACCCGATCATAGATAGAAAACAAAATAAAGTCATCAGGAACCATACAAAATTTGAAATTCATTGATTTTTTACCATTCGCTATGTAGGAATGCTGCTCGCATATGACGTCACAAATCCAAAACTTTGAATTCTAATAACTTTCTTAATCTTTAACGGATTTTCCTCAAACCTTCACCAATATTTTTTATTAATTTTTCTGCTATTTTTACAACAAACTTTTCTTCAGGGTGAACTTCCCCTTTAATTCACCTGACTCTTGCTCCCTCTCCCCTTCCCTCTATCTGTGAACTCTTATTACACTTCCTCCCACAGTATTCCATCCCGATGTATCTTCATTTCTCGTTGATACCATGAATAATTCTGTCTTCACAATATTCCTCTTTTTTACTTTATTTAATGTATGTTCAATAGTTCTCTTTATATCCTGATTTTAGCCAAAGCGATATCAAGGTAGAAAAACAAAATCATAAAATTGTTTTGATGGAGGAAGATATAGAAATGACCTTCCTATGTCCTATGGTAAAGTAATATCCTCTCGACTTGGTTATCATAATAACCTCTAAAATATCCAATTTAAACTTGCTCTTCGGATCAAGACACTTTTTCTAAATTGCTATTTTAACACTTAGTCTAATAAGAGAAATTCAGACTCGTCATTTTTGCCTGAAATCAGTTGGTTTTTGTCTCACCTGCAGAGTGAGACTATAGGCGCCGCTTTTCCGATGGCGGCGGCGGCGTCAACATCAAATCTTAACCTGAGGTTAAGTTTTTGAAATGACGTCATAACTTAGAAAGTATATGGACCTAGTTAATAAAACTTGGCCATAAGGTTAATCAAGTATTACTGAACATCCTGCACGAGTTTCACGTCACATGACCAAGATCAAAGGTCATTTAGGGTCAATGAACTTTGGCCGAATTGGGGATATCTGTTGAATTCCCATCATAACTTTGAAAGATTATGGATCTGATTCATGAAACTTGGACATAATAGTAATCAAGCATCACTGAACATTTTGTGCAAGTTTCAGGTCTCATGATTAAGGTCATTTAGGGTCAATGAACTTTGGCCGAATCGGGGGTATCTGTTGAATTACCATCATAACTTTGAAAGTTTATTGGTCTAGTTCATTAAACTTGGACATTAAAGTAATCAAGTATCTCTGAACATCCTGTGCGCGTTTCAGGTCACATGACCAAGGTCAAAGGTCAATGAACTTTGGCCGAATTGGGTGTATCTGTTGAATTACCATCATTACTTTGAAAGTTTATGGATCTGATTCATGAAACTTGTACATAAGAGTAATCAAGTATCACTGAACATCCTGTGTGAGTTTCAGGTCACATGATCAAGGTCAAAGGTCATGTAAGGTCAATGAACTTTGGCCATGTTGGGGTTTTTTGTTGAATAACCATCATATCTCTGTAAGTTTATTGGTCTAGTTCATAAAAAGTGGACATAAGAGTAACCATGTATCACTGAACTTCTTGTGCGAGTTAGAATAGTATTCAAAGTCAGCTCTGCTGCTATATTGAACCGCGTGATGCAGGTGAGACGGCCAGAGGCATTCCACTTGTATTATTTTGTCTGACTCCCAAATGCCATGTTACCATTTCACGCTCCCAACCATCACCCTTACCCACTCAAATTCTGCATATCTTAATGCATCCTCAACCTTTAAAATCACCTTCCAACTCTAAACCACTAGCTTCTTCCAAGTCTTTTGCCCCTCCTTGAACCACCCTCCTCAAACTAAAAAAAAAAAAAATCAATTTTAAATTAAAACCACTCATTCATCCTCCTCAGCACATGCCCATGCCAATGTCCCCATTTGCTAGTACTTAAATATTTTTCATGTTTATCTTTTGCCCCCTTTTTTCATATGCAGTGGAGCCTCCTCCTGATGCGCAAAGGTAAGTTGCAATTTGATTGTAATTTCTTTAATGATGAGCCTCATGGCCGTAAATCCGTGACATCATGCTATTCTAGTGGGGGATGGAACAATAGATAATCTCTCCCCTGAACAATAGGTGTGACGAAAGGATTTACGCCAGTGATGACCTGAATCAGATGAAGCAAGGCATTGGGTTTGGTTGTAAATGTGAACCTCCAAATAGAGGGTACTAATTCTGACTCGAGAAACTGATTATGATGATTAGTGGGTTTTCTTTGATTAATTCATTTTTGTCATGATAAGCAAGCATATACTTAATACAGAGCTGCCAAGTAGTACTGATTTTCAGTATTTAGTACTGAAAAGTGAGAAAAATGCTGATAGTTTAATGCGAAATACTGATTTCTAAAGTTTCAGCTTTATGTGTTGTTCTATGGTATTTTTTGAAAATACTGATTTCCTCACGGAAATACTGATTTTCAACTTTAAAAATACTGAAATATTCTTTTTCAGGTTGGCAGCTCTGACTTTAGTGACATCATTTATTCGAATGATATATTGATGTATATTTCAACGATATACAAAGATTATATACACATTTATTTATACATGTACATACCCTTACATCGTCACTGGGCCGTTTAAACCTTGAATCTCAAAATCTGAAAATGTTGATGACAGTTTGGTTTCGGCTCGATTTTAGAGTTATGACATAAGTGGCAACCTTCTCTTGCCTTGTGAGAGTTCTCGTCAGGAATTGGAAGACTGGATTTAAAACAACCATTATTCTGAAATAAGCTTTCTCTGTGCTGTCCTTATCATTCTTTAGATGTTGAGATGCGAGGTTGAATAGCCGACTGACGATGTGATATTTGTACTTACATGTAATATTCACAAGGGATTATAAAAATATAAATAGTTGGAAACAAAACTATTTTCCTCTTATTTTATTCATCTCCCTCCTTATTTCTTGATCTTTATTTCGGACATTTGTCATTGAATCTATAAATAAATGGAATATAAAATTGGATTACTTGCATAACGGTAGACTTTAGAGATGGTTACGCAATAAACTCTATGCTGTTGTTGCGTTGGCTATGTGTAATAGATTAACTTTTGAAACCAAAGAAAGCCTTGGGGAAAATAAACTTATTATGAAATGTCAGTATTAGTAATCAAATGGACACAATGTATGCAAGTCATAATAGAATTTTATTTATTTGTCTTCTGATTCCTATGGGCTACAAGCTGCAAAACTCTGGCTGGTGTTCAGAACTTCTGATTCGGATTCATATTTTGTCATTGTCCAGAATAATTGTTATGAAATAGAATCATATTCACATATTGTCCATATAAAAGGAAGACAAAATATTGTGTTACATATTTATGTGAATATATTTCTCAAGTGGATGTTTTAAGTAGTATTGGAATGTACTAAATGTTTGTGTATATATGTGTATGTGTTGTTTTTTTCTCCCCTCTTTCATTGGCTGTACATCGCGTGGTTGTGACGGATTGGAACACAGTGCTGGCAAATACACAAGACACAGAAGGTAGGGAAGCTAGTTTGGTTTTCTTAAACTCTCTTGCAATCATTTTTATTGTAAACTCGCAGCAAAGAGTAAGATCCAGGGAGGAGGGGGTGGTTTCACATCTATGTGTGACTTAGAACCGCACTTAAATGTCCAATTGCATGCAGTATAAAAGGCATCACTGCATTGGTCAAATTGTGTGAAGAGGACGTGTGCTACTGCGTACCAACCAGTAAGATTGTGTGTTCCATATCACATGTGCACGTCTTTAATCACACGTTTTGTGAAACACCCTCCAATCAAGACAGTAATTATTCTTGATAAAGAGAATGTGATTTTACAATTTTCGATATCAAGAAGTACATTTTGGATTATTATTGAATGGTTAAACAGCTTTTCTTATCGCTTTTGGTTAATGTCCAGATAACGTGATGTGACAGCTACTTCCAATCCTGGCAATTATTTGTGATTATTAAAGTGTAAGGATTCTGTATAGAGGATTGTACAAGAACCTTTCTTTATAATAATGTACACAGGATTACATTCATGAATACCAATATTATTTTCTGTTTTGCTTTTATCATTTATGAATGAGGAAGGAGAGTTTTGTTTATCCTCACTTTTGTAAAAACAAACACAAAATAGTTCCTGTTTCTTTGCAAAAAAGTCTGCTTAAATCAACATGGCTTGTTTTCCATCACTTGAAAAGTTGTGTATGTTTCATGTTTATTTTGTTTTATGTGGGAAGTTCATGTTAATGTCAACATGTTCTCAAATTTATTTCCCTTGTGCTATAATGCTGATTTGGATCTGATTGTGTGACATCGATTTTGATAATGATATTAAAAAATTCATATGAAGGGCCTATTGTGGTATTTTGAACTGAAATTGCTTTGCGTAATGTAAGGAGACATGAAAGCTCAGTCGATAGAGTTGTGGTCTCACAATCCGCTAACCCAGGTTTGATTACTCCTCGTTGTGCTCGTGCCCTTTATTAAAGCATTCTTCCTCATTACCGGGTCCCTCTGAGAGGACCTTACGTCTTTTGTCCTCTATTTACTTTCTCATGAGCATTCGTGCTTCTTTACAGCAGTCGGGTAGAAGTTCACCATCATGTAGTGTGCAGGCTCAGACTCTGATAGAAACTTTCAGCAACAATCCGCTAACCCAGGTTTGATTACTCCTCGTTGTGCTCGTGCCCTTTATTAAGGCATTCTTCCTCATTACCGGGTCCCTCTGAGAGGACCTTTAGTCTTTTGTCCTCTAGTTACTTTCTCATGAGCATTCGTGCTTCTTTACAGCAGTCGGGTAGAAGTTCACCATCATGTAGTGTGCAGGCTCAGACTCTGATAGAAACTTTCAGCAACAATCCGCTAACCCAGGTTTGATTACTCCTCGTTGTGCTCGTGCCCTTTATTAAGGCATTCTTCCTCATTACCGGGTCCCTCTGAGAGGACCTTACGTCTTTTGTCCTCTAGTTACTTTCTCATGAGCATTCGTGCTTCTTTGCAGCAGTCGGGTAGAAGTTCACCATCATGTAGTCTGCAGGCTCAGACTCTGATAGAAACTTTCAGCAACAGTGGGTCCTCACACAAGACTAGCATAACCTTTTCTGTACGCAAGGCATTGACAGGGACTGCTAGGCTGCATAACGAGACTGCTTTCCTTGAGTGAAGGGGTTTACACAGCAAACTTATACCTTGGTCACATTTGCTCTACGGCGGCCATTCGGCATGTCAGAAACAGCCGTTATAACATTTCTTGTCCAACTATATATAGGTGGTTTGAATTAAAATGAATAAAACGGCTGTTTTTGACTCGCCGTACGGCCGCCGTAGAGCAAATGTGACCAAGGTATTACTGTACCAATATGTACAATATGTAGTTGGGCAAAACACTATTATGTTGATGATTAACAGAAATACTTAATAACGTCCGTGTTCATCCAAGCTGAATATATGTCTTTTGTCAGTTCAAACTGAATTACTGTAGCTGTCAGAGGCTGGCAGAAAGGTCGCCAGTTTGAGAAGTGACCACTTCATTTCTCCAAGAGAAGCCTCTTTTCTCTTTGGCAGTTACTCTAAATGGTCGGTTGTACGATTGCAAAGGTCACAGCCATCCTTGCTCCATTAGTAGCCTTTGATATTAAAGCTCAAGTGTGGTTTTGACATGAACTCAGAAACAATTTATCACAGATCATTTGCTGAAGGCAAACTCTTGCTGTGGGAAAGATGAAGGATTTTATATTATTTAAGAAGAATGTTAGGTACCAACACATTCATGCTTTGGCCCAAAGGAGCCTAGACTATATTAATATGCTTATCACATTCATGGGTACCAGTAGGAAGTAATTCCTTAAGAAGCTGTGTGCGCTCCGAACGCCTAGCTTAGCCGGGTAATATATGGCACCTTGAGCACCTAACAAGGTGGATACGTGTATGTGCGCAATATAAATACCCTATATTATTATTCATGTGTAGTCCCATTCACACAATTCTGTGTATAGTACACAAGCCTCCCAGCAAACTTGAGTCAATTTCTTATCTTTATTCTTGGTGATTCTCATTTATAATGAACATATTTCAATCACTGTGATGCAATTTCTTCAATGATTCAATCTCATAGATTGATCCTTATTTCATGTTTTTTTTTTCATTGACATTAACAAGACAAACAAGTGGTGAAATAGTTCACATTGTTTCTCCTTTGTCATTGAAATATCTTATTAAAACAAGAAAATGCATGGACATAAATAAGGAAATTCCCTAAAATGGCATCCTGATTTAAACTTCATAACCACTCTTTTCACCGCAGATTTTCCCAATTTCATCTTGTTAACATTCTGTCTTTAAATCTTTATTTCTAATATCTATTTAAATAAAATAAAAAAAATGTCAGTGCTGCCAATTTGCGAAATAAAAGTGATCACATCAGGCTTCAATGAATTCATCCATACTGCTTCTTTATGCCATGGATTGGTAAAAGTTAAGTAGAAGTGAATTCAATTTTCAAACCAATGCACTTGTCAACAACTTGCTAATAAGATGCCTTTAAAATCCAGAAGATCAACAGTACAAACGATTGAGACGACGAAAGCGAGATTGAGCTTTTGATAGGGATTTAAATCCTGTTTAGTTCTCTCTTACTTACTCCTTCCCCTTAAAGCATTCAGGCGGAAAATCTGATTTATTGCTTGGCTTTTGGTTTGAGAGATGAAAATGGAATTGACTTTCAGAGGAAAAGCCGACTGGCGGGGTTGAGTAGGAGGTATTCACCATGAAGAATAGAGCCATCGGCCAAAGTCAATATATCTAAATTCAAGCAGTGTCTCCTTTGAGCATCTCGTTTTTAGTCGAATATTTAGTAGATTGTTGGGGACTTCATATTTTATATAACTTCTGTCTGATCTCAACTTTCCCATCTACGCATCTTTTTCATTTCATTTGTATCTGTTTACCTCTTTTCTTTGGCAGCTAGCTTTTTGCTTCATCTTTCCTTGTTCTTTTTCACCTTCAGCTTCTTGTTTATACTTCCTTCCCGTTCACTTTTCTTTTGCTTTTCCTCAACCTCCTTTGCTACTCTCTTTTATTCTTTACCTCCACTTTCAAAGCTGCCAAGTACTGGTTTTCAGTAATTATTACTGAAAAATGAGAAATAATACTGGTGGTTTCATGCAAAGTACTGGTTTCTTAAGTTCCAGTGTATGTGTTGTCTTATGGTATTTCTGTGAAAGTATTGATTTTCTTACCAAAATACTTATTTTCAGCCTTTAAAATACTGAAATATATGTTCTTGATCAGGTTGGCATCTCTGCAATTCCCTGTTATTCCTATTCATTCCTCTCTTTTCCCAAGTCCTCTCAGTTTTCTTTCACCCCCCCCCCCTCCTTTATCATTCACGTTCCCCCTTCTCTTTGTATTTCTGATTCTCTCTTTCCTTCTTTCTCTCTCTCTCCTTCCCTCTCTTTCACTATTACCCCTTTCTCTCTTTCTCTTCACCTGGGTCAATCTTCTCTCATGCCTATTCTTTCCCTGTGTTACTCTGAGGTATACTGCCCTTTCACACGGTAAAAAAAATCGTAATTTAAATGATGATTCCAGGGAAAAATAAGGCTAATGACAAATACTTAGCACGTGTGAAACCAGACTAGAACATGATGAATGCTAATCACAGTCACATTACAATAGCAGTCATCATCACAATGATGATTCAAGATTCACGTGTGAAAAGGCCCATAGTCTCATGTATGACTAATAATTCTAAAACTCTGATGCTGCCTTCTGTTTCTTAATAGTTATTCCTTTATTCATCAAACGTTAATCTATATCCTGCTTCAACCATCTTGTCTTTTGAGTGTTTCATAAAGCTATTTGTAAGTGAAGAGCGATTTTAAGAACGACCGGTGAACCTTTCTCACACGCTATTGAACATTGAATGGTGAATTATCATTTACCACAAGAAAAGATCACCAGTTCTTACAGTCACTATCAACTAACGAATAGTTTTGTGAAACGGCCCCCTGATTAAGATTGATTATTATCCAAATTTTAGAATTGAACCATGAGTTCCACCTTGAAATTGATTCTATACCATGATGTAACAATCCATGATGTCACTGGAGGTACATGTATGCACACTTGCCTGCTATGAAAAGTACTTCTAAATTTTGAGAACCTGTTCACGTATGTAAAAACCCCTGTTCATACACTTGTACCTACTTCAAACAGATAAAATTCTAGTAAGATACAAACACCCTGCACAAAAATGTATTTATGATGCAACCTAGTAACTACTGTAGCTAGCTACTGGCTGGTGGCTTATGATATTAATAAGCCTTTGCAAGCTAGCAAAAAGTGCATGTTCTTTGAAAGGTAGATTCTCTGCATACCTATTTCAAAAACTTATTTCTATCTAGTGGCAGGCGTGCTTGACATTTCTGTGATGTATGATGCAAGACTTTATTTTCCTTTTATCGTTAATAATTAACTTTTTTCGTACCGCACTTTAAATATTGTTTGTTTTGCTTTCACACCACGTATATTCCTGCAACTTGAGAGATGTTCATGTTGAAGTTTGTATAAGTTTTGAAAAGTACCTTCTAAATCGCTGGTGTTTTTATTCTGAAATAATGCGAGAAGGTTTCTTTCATGCTCAACATACCCAGTATATATCCTTTTTGTGTGCATATATGCCTACTGTATCTATTACAAAATAAACCACATTAATGTTGGTTGATTGAAAGCACTAATATGCCTGTTATGCTTTGCTTTGTCGAGCAGTGTTCTCCTTTTTAAACAGGTTTTCCAATGGGAAGTCCTTTTCTTTCCTTATTGTTCCACCTCCCAAAGCCATGTGTATTCCCCCCCTGTATTTTTACTTTCTTTCCTTTAGCTATTCTCCATTTTTTACATTCTCTCTCTACTTTCTCTTTTCCTATTTGACCCACTGTACGTGTAAGTCAATTTTTGTTTATTTTTTTAAATTGTATGTTTTACTTCCTTAATCTTCTAAGATTACCTTGGCTTCTTATGATAGATGCATTTCTAAAGTTTGGCCTTTCCCCTTTAAATACAGTTCTATTTCTCTAAGTTTCCCTGCTTGTTAACATTTGCATTCTCTGTCTGTCGGTCTGTATTTGTAACTTTCTCAGTCTCTAATACTTTGTCTTTGTCTCCCTCTTAATACCCTGTTTATGTCCATCTCTTTCTGACTTCGCTCTATATCTACTTTTCCTAATCCCTCTTGATTTCTCTGTCTCTCCCCCCCCCCCTTTCTCTCCCCTCTTGTCTTTCTCCATCCACCTCTCTGTTTATCTCTCTCCTCATCCTCTATCTCCCTTCATCTCTCTGTCCATCCCCTTCTCCCTCCTGTCTTCAATACCATCTCCCTCTTTCTATCCCCTATTCAGAGCTGCCAAGTAGTACTGATTTTCAGTATTTAGTACTGTAAGTGAGAAGAATACTGTTAGATTCTTGTAAAATACTGATTTCTAAAGTTTCAGCTGTATATGTGGTCTTATGGTATTTTTGAAAAATACTGATTTCTAAAGTTTCAGCTGTATATGTGGTCCTATGGTATTTTTGAAAAATACTGATTTCCTCACTGAAATACTGATTTTCAGCTTTGAAAATACTGAAATGTTCTTTTTCTGGTTGGCAGCTCTGCCTATCTATCTCCTCTCTCTGTGTCTATCTCCTTCCTCTTTGTCTTTCTTCTCTCTCATTCTCTCTGCTTATCTCTCTTCCTTTCTTCCTCTCTGTCTATTTCCCTTCATCTCTACCCATAACCCTCCATCAGACACCCTCCCACTCACCCTCCCACCCATTCACATCTCGATGTCCACCGCAACCCACCTTACCTATTGCAATAAATCAGCTCGCCTCCCTCACAAAGCACGGGAGGCCTGTCGCATCACATTCAGACTGCAGTAACAATTCCATGGAAATCTGTCTGCTTCCTCGCCGCATCCTTCAAATTCTACCCAATCTGTGAAATTAAAATTGCTTTTCCCCATCATGTAAATAAATAACATGAATGCAATCGGGCCCTAACATATGTATGTGTCTGCCATGTTCTGTATGAGAGGCCGGTGATGCATTCCAGATGGTTCCGGTTCATCTTGGTGTATAATTGATGGACTACTATCTCGTATTCCCTGAAGTGTTATTTTCACAGAAGCACAAGTGCTTGTAAATGAATAATGTGAAGAAAGAAGGCCCACAAAGTCATTATCCTCCCGAAATGCGCCAAACATGGGTGGAGTTTTGGAAGCGTTGTTTGCTGTGATTTGAGGGATCATCATCATCATAATTTTTGTCATCATCATTATCATAATTTGTCATTATCTTAATTTCACCATCATTTTCTTCCTATCATCCATTATCATCATTATCATTATTTTTCATCATATCATCATCATCGTTATCATCATTTTCTTCCTATCATCATCATCATCCATCATAATCATTCATCATCCATCATCATCATCCATCATCATAATTTTCATCATCATTTTCATCATCATTATTTTCATCATCATTTTCATCATCATAATCATCATCATTGCCATAATTGTTCATCATCATTTTCTTCCTATCATCATCCATCATAATCATTCATCATCCATCATCATCATTCATCATCATTATTTTCATCAACATCGTCATCATCATTATTTTCATCATCATCACACCATGTTAAAGATGTGGTTTAAGACCAAAGAGCAGCATGAATTTCATCACAAGAATGTCTTGTGCATCTTTGACAAAGCATCTATTTCCTCCTAGATCTTTTGGCCAGACGAGCTCATTCCTGTGCTCATATAATTTTCATTAATAATTCAAAAATGTTTGATCAATATCGACAGCGTGTAAAGGTCAGACATTAGTCTATCCTTCTATCGGCCATCAGATGATGAATATATCTGATGTATTCTCCTCCATCAACTGAAGAACATTGATTAAGTCTATCCTTTCATCCTTGTGACAACCTTCTGTAAAGATCTGTCTGCCATGTTCACCAAATGGTTCTGACAATATTATCCTCCTGACTATTAATAAAATGTTAAATTTCTGCATCTTACTTTTTCTCATATTAGAAATAATCAAAAAGATGACTGGCCATTGCATGTATTTAGACCTCAGTGCACCTTGATTCCTCCTATAATCAATCCTGTAAATCTAGTATTCTTTTGGTGATCATTTCTTGAAACTCGTCCTAAATTGAGACTGCTATGATTTTTCTAATGATGTTCCTGTCTTACATGAAATAGAAAAAAGAAAGTTAATTTTCATCCAACATTGTTTGACAGAATGCTCAGCATATAGTTGCCAATAGAAAACGTCCCCAATGCACAAGGTCAAGGAATATGAAAAAATAAAAAAAGAAGGAGAAGGAAAAAAATGAATACATGAAAGAAAAAAAGATTGAAAAAGAAGTTTCACACACAAAAAAACACTGGTAATCCAAGGGACCACATAGAATCCTGTACCGTGCCAATAGCTTTAGCGGTCAATGGCTTAACATTTTAACATTTTACACAATACAGTGCATGCATGGTGTCTTGTAGTAGCAAATACCAAAAGGAATTCTAAATGCTTCAATATTTACTTTCAACTGAATATGTAAAGGGGAGGATCAGATATTTGCCAGCAGTATTGATCAGAAAGGTTCAAGCACAGTGCAACTCTTAGAAATGACATTATTCTTTCAAAACGACTGTCGGCGTTAAATGTCTTGATTGCACTTTGCTTCATTGAAATCCTACATGGGTTCAAAACAATCATCACAAATCTATGAAATAGTGCATAATGAATTGATAGACTTCATGATTTCTAGCTTTGTACAGATTTTTTTTAATTTCTTTACATTTTTTTGTGAATGTAAATGAAGACTTCACTAAAATTACACTATTTTTTTTATGTGTGTCAACAATTTAAAGGTACATAGATGTACTAACAAATTTCATATGGGGTTGCATTTTGTGATTGGTATTTTATAATTTTATCATTTTTATGATCTTTACTTTTTTTTTTGAAGAAAAGATACAAGAGTTTCTTGGACACTACTTTTTCAGACTACTTGGAAGTTTTACTGAGCTTACACAGTATGCACATCTCATGGTTTAGTGAACCCAAAACTTTTTTCTCCTTATTTTTTCAGCTCTTGCTGAATTTCCTCTGCATTCAATCAAGTACTTGTAATGGTTATTGTTGGTCAATTTCAACATTATCGTATATCATTTTAAAGCTTAGGAAATGAATTTTCAAGCTCAATGAAGATCTCAACATTCATTTCGGATGACTTATTGATTGTCTGTTGTGGGGTGGTGGGTCACATATTAGAAAACATTCTTTTTCTTCACAATTGTGAAAGTTTGCCTGTTGGTGAGCCAGCATCTTGTACGAGTCTTGCGGTACACTCTTGGATTCATGTGGAAAACTGAAAGAGCCTGAATTTAAAACAAGTGGCAGGTGGATCGTATTCCCGAGGGAACATTGTGTGGACTTTCATTAGCAAGGTTTAATAGGCACAGGGTAGTGTACCTGTAGAAAGATGAGAGATGCAGATTAGAAGGAAAGAGGATGGAGGGTGAGGAGAGGAAGGGAAGAGAAGGGGAGGAAGAGGAGGAGGAGAAGAGAAGAGAGATTCAGATATTGTTTAAAGGAAAATGCCAGCTTTGGTAACAATATGAAAATGAGTTTGTACAGAATCCAATGAAATGATCACCAAAGTGTCTGTTTGTATAATAAGGATTCTGGAAGAAATTGTGTAATTGCTGAGAAATTAGCAAATAAGCACAGGATTCGGGTCAAGCGTCGGGCCGACATTCATTGCAATAATAATACATTGTCCCCACATGTGCTTATCTGTGTTGGTGATCTTCAGTGTGAATATTTTTCAGCGTAGATTTCAACATTTCACAAAGTTCAGTTCATGTAACTGTACCAGATCTACATGTAGGTCCTTGATGATATACTGATAATTAAGCCTGGTTTTACAGACTTTCTCATGAAATCAGTGTTGACTGCAACTACTGGCATTTCTCTTTAATTTTTGCATATCAGTGGTAGATGTGAAAACACTAAAAAAAACCCCCTTTTTCTCAATAGATGATGTGATGTTCACATAAATTGCTTAAAACATTTATTTTGAGCTGTGCTGTACATGTAATGTTTCTATTATTTGTGTCTCTGTTTCTGCATTGGAGAGCCATATGAGCTACAAACATTTTATTAATGGGAAATGGAATGTATCAATGGCTTACGAAAAATAAACATATTACATGGTACACTGCACTATCTAGATCTATAATTTTTGAAAGTTTGTTTTGAAAACATACTATGACAAAGCTTGGTGAAGGCTTTAATAAATGCATGGAATCATATCCATGCACTTTCTTAGAATGTTCTAGACAGAAGTGACAACTTGAAAAGGATTGTTCAAGAATATTCATGTATTTCTCTTAGGACACATGTACATGTACTTGTAGGCTCTCCTTCGGCAGAAAACAAATCTTGTTTATCAGTACTTGCTTTAATGCCATCTCAAGATATAAGAAGAAATTTCTTGGTATTCAAGGTAAATTGCATCCTGCCTTGATGAGGGCAGACAAAGTGAAATGATGCAAGGCTGTCTGGTCGTAAACTCTCGGAGGATTTCTCATCGGAATCATCCTCAAAGATGCGGTCGGCGGTTGTTTGGTCGAAGGAAGGGTGTACTTTCTTGTCTGTTCGCTGTCCCGTAAGACGGCCAAATGGACAGGGGAGACGGGATAAGATGATGAGATGGTGGGCTGTGAATCATTGATGGTAAACCGAGCTAGCTGTGGACTTTGAGATGGATCTTTTGTTTTGACTGGCCTCTCTCTCTCTCTCTCTCTCTCTCTTGGACTAATCATCCTCTTGATCTCTCATTCTCTTTGTCTGTCTTTCTCCCATGTACTCTGCATCCTCTCCTATAGGACGATCCCTTATTTTCCTTTTCTGACTCCTCACTGTCTCACCCCCTCACCCTTTCAGTGCACACTCTCCTTTTCATGCTCTTTATCATTTTATTCTACTTTTTTCTGCCTACTCTTCCAATATAACCTTTTATTTTTTCACTTTTACTTTTTGAAAATAGTTCATTGTCTATTATATTCATTCTTCATATCAAACTTATTCCTTAGAAAAATATATATTTTCCATTTTTCGGGGGGGGGGGGGGTCCAATTTCTTATTAGTTGCAATTTGTGCCAGTGGTAGGGAGAGGAAGAAGAAAGAATGAATAAATTGGTGAAAATTAGGAGAGTATGTAAATGAGAGGAAGGAGGAGAAGAAGGAATAGTCTGGAATAAACCCTCACAGCACACATGGGGGGGGGGTATGCTCTTAATATTTTGTATATTTTTGTATGTGAGAAACCACTTTAGATGACATCTTCACTCATCGAAGCCATAAATTTTCATTTGAAAATAGTTGCTTCTACACCTTTTGTGCCTGAGGATTGGTTGAGGTGTTGTGTTCACACTTCGGCTGTAGACATGCATAATGATCTATTCTTGGGAAAGGGCTAATAGAGGAGATGCGTTCACACTTTGGCTGTAGATGTGCATAATGATCTATTCTTGGGAAAGGGCTAATAGAGGAGATGCGTTCACACTTTGGCTGTAGACATGCATAATGATCTATTCTTGGGAAAGGGCTAATAGAGGAGATGCATTCACACTTTGGCTGTAGACATGCATAATGATCTATTCTTGGGAAAGGGCTAATAGAGGAGATGCATTCACACTTTGGCTGTAGATGTGCATAATGATCTATTCTTGGGAAAGGGCTAATAGAGGAGATGCGTTCACACTTTGGCTGTAGACATGCATAATGATCTATTCTTGGGAAAGGGCTAATAGAGTAGATGCATTCACACTTTGGCTGTAGACATGCATAATGATCTATTCTTGGGAAAGGGCTAATAGAGGAGATGCATTCACACTTTGGCTGTAGACATGCATAATGATCTATTCTTGGGAAAGGGCTAATAGAGTAGATGCATTCACACTTTGGCTGTAGACATGCATAATGATCTATTCTTGGGAAAGGGCTAATAGAGGAGATGCATTCACACTTTGGCTGTAGACATGCATAATGATCTATTCTTGGGAAAGGGCTAATAGAGGAGATGCATTCACACTTTGGCTGTAGACATGCATAATGATCTATTCTTGGGAAAGGGCTAATAGAGGAGATGCGTTCACACTTTGGCTGTAGACATGCATAATGATCTATTCTTGGGAAAGGGCTAATAGAGGAGATGCATTCACACTTTGGCTGTAGACATGCATAATGATCTATTCTTGGGAAAGGGCTAATAGAGGAGATGCATTCACACTTTGGCTGTAGACTCGCATAATGATTGTTTTGGGGAAAGGGTTAGGTGTTGCATTCACACTTTGGCTGTGGACATGTACAATGATCTACATGTATTGTTCTTGGGAGAAAGTGATCTGTTTCTGTGTATGTACAATAACCGACTATTTTTGTATGAATTCTATTCACATTCAGAAGAGATATTTATTGCATGTGTTCTTTTCTACCACAAAAACATAGTAACACAAGGAAGCAAAAACTTTCTGGGAAGAACTTGCATGTTCATGTGCCTAAATGTTTCACCTTTTTATATAGTGGTAACATTTTTGGTATGGTGATTTAAACTATAACCTTTATTTGAAAATCTCATTCAAAATTTCTTATTGTTGAATGTGTTCCTAATCTCTTCTTGTTCCATTTTATCAAGGAGAGTAGTATCCTTGATAAGTTCACTGATCGTTAAACAGAAATAGAAAACTTAAGTTTAAGCTTGAACAGATGACCTAGGATCCAATTCAGACATCTAGTTTATGGACCCTGCTAGTAATTGGTAAATTGTACATGTAATGTATTTTTTCCTTCATTTTATTCTTTGCAGTGCAAACAGGTGTCCAATTGCAGCAAAGAAGAAAAAGACAGAGCCCGAGCCTCCACCACCAGAGCCAGAGCCTGTTAAAAGGATGAAGCGGTTGTCGAGGAAACGAGGTGCCCCGCCCAGTAATCAGGAGGAGACGGTAGCATCTGTGGCAGAGGAAGGCCCTACCAGCGCCAAGGTGATGGCTTTGAACCCAGACACAGACGATGCAAACTCCATCTCGAGTCAGGATGAAGACGTGCAAGCAAAGTGTAGCCGGAGAGCAATCGTCAACCTCCAGAGACTGATTGATAATGTCACAGAGGAGATCAGACATGAGAAGGAACAAGAGGAAGGAGGGGATGGGAAAGAAGAGGAAGAAGGGGCGCAGAAGAGTGAAGATGCTGCTGCGCCGAAGGATACTGAGAAAGATGAGGGGGATGATGAGGAGAAAGCAGGAAAGCATGAAGAAGGGGATGTGGATGGGGGGAAAGAAAGCGAACAAATGGAAGTAGAAGAGGAAGAAGGGGTAGAAGAGGAAGAAGAGCAAGAAGAGGAGCAACGGGACGATGATACTGCAGTGGAAGATGAGAGCAGAGCGACGGAAGAACAGGTGGATGAAAAGGAAGAGCCACAGGAAGGAGAGGAGGAATGGGCAGGGGAACAAGATAAGATGGATTCTATAGTTGATACGGAAGAGAGTATTGTTGAAGAGGAAGAGGAGGAGGAGAAGGAGGATTCTTCTGTTACAGATGCAGAGACATGTGCTCCGCCTAAGCTCCATAAGGAGTTGGCGTTTCTCAATCAGGACATGCCAGTCTTGGAAACTGCTCCTGACCTAGTCGGAAACAATTCTACACCTGGTGAAGACTGTAAAAGTGGGACCAGTGAAGCGGGAGGACATCAGCAGGTTGAAGTAAAGCGGGAAGGAACACACGATGGAGTAGAGGAGGAGGAAGCATATGGAGATGCCCCATCCTTGGTCATAGATGAACAGTTGTCCTCTAGAAATTCATCCAAAATGGACGAGGATGACAATGGGTTGCCCTTGCACCTGCGAGTTCTCAGTGAACAACTCTCTCAAGAACTTGAAGAAACTCGCAAGAAACAGACAGTGGGGCCAGCCCCGGCGAGTTCTGTGCGAGCGCTCTCCCCTGCTGAAACCCCCCAGGAGAGCCTACCGACCCCCTTATCCAGTGCAATTGTGTCAACTCCACCCGCAGAACAAGGGCAGGAGGAGGAAGAAGAGGAGGAGCTTCCGCCACCATCACCACCACCTAGCAACGAAAGCATTCCAGAGAGAGATTTCTCAAACACCAGCAATCTTGATCTCTCACATGACAGTATGGACATGCTCCCAATGAAGATCAAGCAGGAGGTGATTGATCCCTTAGAGGACAGTGATATCGATATGACGCCGGAAGATCACATGATGTCCCAACTGACTGGAGATCATCAACGGGCACCTACCCCTGTTGTACCAGTTACTGCTGCATCAGCTGCCGCAGCCACAGCCAGCTTGCCGGGTAAGTAAATATCAATGATCCCATCCAATTCAGTAGGACACCATCAGCATATTTTAGCATCCACTTCGCAGACGCTTTAGAATCTGCAAAGTTGAGAATCTTTTGAAAATGCCTGTCAAATCACAATTGACAGAGTAAAGGTTATTGTTAAAAGTTGATAGACCGGGATACCACATTGAATTAATATTCGGACTGGATAAGAAATTACAGATTTGTCATTTGCCCAGAGTCCAGGACAACACAGCTGTTGTGATTTACAGATTTTCGACTGAGGCTGCTATGTTATGAAGGGCTTTTGACACAAGATTATCTGCATTATAGAAAGCATCTGCAAAGTAATTGCTAAAATGCCATTATATCTTGATATCTATCTGCCTTGTGAAAGGTGCTGACGAGACTGAAAATATCACCAAGAATGTCTGGAAAACTACCACAGATCATGAAGAAAATTTGTTGCAAATGCAGTAGAGATCGAGAGATGAGCGCCTCCATGAAATGCCTCTGCTTGTATTAGTTGAAGATACTGTACATGTATACATTTATAATACATAATGTCAATCCAATCTAAATTATAGGTTTTGAACAAGGTCTTGAGGTGAGTGACAAAATTGGCATTGTGAATATGTGCTGGCAGTTTACGTCTTGGAATAATAGAATACATGTAGTTCAAGGTCGAAGAATTACCAGAAAGGTGCTTCATGAACAAAGAACCCTGAAGGAATTTGCGAGTCAAACGTATCTGGGTGTGCTGTATGCATGTATCAGCTCTCTGTTTTTGACAAAATTATCAAAAAGGCTTGTATTTTTATTTTTTTAGCACCTCCTGGGCTGAACTCGGTTGAGTGTAGTAAGTGTCCCACACCGGGATGTGATGGAACAGGGCACGTTACTGGGTTGTACAGTCATCACAGGAGGTAAGTAGCCAGTGTTGATGGTGATGGTGTTGCTTCTGGTAGAAATGATGGTGATAGTGATGTTATGGTCATGGCGGCGATGTTGGTCGCAATTAAGTGGTATTGATTGGTCAAGATGATGATGATGATCAGGCCAAAAAAAATTTTTAACAAAAATAAAAAGATATTAACAGGGTTTACTTTCAAAACTTTATTACTACCTTAATCTTTAATTGGATAAACTTGAACATTCCACTGAATGGGGATTTCCAGGGCTCATTTTTTGTCTCACCTGCGAAGCAGAATGAGACTATAGGCGCCGCTTTTCCGACGACGGCGGCGGCGGCGTCAACATCAAATCTTAACCTGAGGTTAAGTTTTTGAAATGATGTCATAACTTAGAAAGTATATGGACCTAGTTAATAAAACTTGGCCATAAGGTTAATCAAGTATTACTGAACATCCTATTAGAGTTTCATGTCACATGACCAAGGTCAAAGGTCATTTAGGGTCAATGAACTTAGACCATGTTGGAGGATTCAACATCGAAATCTTAACCTGAGGTTAAGTTTTTGAAATGTCATCATAACTTAGAAAATATATGGACCTAGTTCATGAAACTTGGACATAAGGTTAATCAAGTATCACTGAACATCCTGCATGAGTTTCACGTCACATGACCAAGGTCAAAGGTCATTTAGGGTCAATGAACTTAGACCATGTTGGAGGATTCAACATCGAAATCTTAACCTGAGGTTAAGTTTTTGAAATGTCATCATAACTTAGAAAATATATGGACCTAGTTCATGAAACTTTGACATAAGGTTAATCAAGTATCACTGAACATCCTGCATGAGTTTCACGTCACATGACCAAGGTCAAAGGTCATTTAGGGTCAATGAACTTTGGCCGAATTGGGGATATCTGTTGAATTCCCATCATAACTTTGAAAGTTTATGGATCTGATTCATGAAACTTAGACATAATAGTTATCAAGCATCACTGAAAATTTTGTGCAAGTTTCAGGTCTCATGATTAAGGTCAAAGGTCATTTAGGGTCAATGAACTTTGGCCGAATCGGGGGTATCTGTTGAATTACCATTATAACTTTGAAAGTTTATTGGTCTAGTTCGTTAAACTTGGACATTAGAGTAATCAAGTATCACTGAACATCCTGTGCGCGTTTCAGGTCACATGACCAAGGTCAAAGGTCAATGAACTTTGGCCGAATTGGGTGTATCTGTTGAATTACCATCATAACTTTGAAAGTTTATGGATCTGATACATGAAACTTGTACATAAGAGTAATCAAGTATCACTGAACATCCTGTTTGAGTTTCAGGTCACATGATCAAGGTCAAAGGTCATTTAGGGTCAATGAACTTTGGCCGAATTGGGGGTATCTGTTGAATTACCATCATAACTTTGAAAGTTTATTGGTCTAGTTCGTTAAACTTGGACATTAGAGTAATCAAGTATCACTGAACATCCTGTGCGCATTTCAGGTCACATGACCAAGGTCAAAGGTCAATGAACTTTGGCCGAATTGGGTGTATCTGTTGAATAACCATCATATCTCTGTAAGTTTATTGGTCTAGTTCATAAAAAGTGGACATAAGAGTAACCATGTATCACTGAACATCTTGTGCGAGTTAGAGTAGTATTCAAAGTCAGCACTGCTGCTATATTGAACTGCGTGATGCAGGTGAGACAGCCAGAGGCATTCCACTTGTTTTTTTTAGCTTCCAGTGGTCTCTTTAGCAATTCGATGGCTAAATCGCCCCCAGCCCCATGATGATGATGATATTGATGAGGTTGATGGTGATGGTGATGATGATGGTGGTAGTGATGATGAGGATGATGATGGTGGTGGTGATGATGAGGATGATGATGATGATGGTGGTGATGGTGATGATGATGATGATGGTGATGATGGTGGTGGTGATGATGATGATGGTGTTGATGATTGTGATGATTGTGATGATGATGATGATGATGATGGTGATGAAAGTGATGACAGTAATAACTTTGACAATGAATTTGGTTTTTATGATAATGGTAAGTATAATGATTGTGGTGATTGTTATGACTATGATAGTAACAGTCCTGGCCTCCTGGGGGGTGTTTCACAAAGATTTAAGCATGACTTAAGTCGCACTTAAATGCCGACGCGTACATGATATGCAACGCGCGATCTTATTGATAGATACGCATTAGTGCGCATCCTCATGACACGATCTGACCAATGCTGTCACGCCTTTTATACTGCGCACAACTAGACATTTAAGTGCGACTCTAAGTCATACTTAAATCTTTGTGAAACACCCCCCTGATGGAATTAGTGATGATGATAATGAACTGATGTTAAAATTGAAAGCTACAATTGAATAATTAAATGGTGGCTGTGGTAAAATTTCCATTATAAATAAAAATCAAATGTAATCACTAGTAAATATTGTAACTATTCCGTCGGATACTACATCAGTCTCTACAAAAATTAAAGTTCAGTCCATAAAATGAAACAAGCAGATAGCAATGGTTATTTGTCATGGTGAGATTGTGATGTCATAATTGTGTACATAGTCTTTCGTATCATGTCAACAGCTGTTCTTAATGATATTTTTAAACTTTGCTTCCATCCACAGCTTATCTGGTTGCCCTCACAAAGAGAAGATTCCACACCAGTGTAAGTTTCACGTTTTCATTTCATTTTCAGTTGTTCAGAGTAAATTTTTTAAGAAAGTTCTTAGAGCAAGTATGAAGTTTGTGTTTATTATTACATTATGGTAATGTATTTTATGGTTGAAAAGGTATATAACAATCAACCTTAACAATTCTTCAAAATAATAAATGTGCTTTTTACAAGGAGCGTACAGTTCTTCTTTGGGTTAGGGGGAGATGTTTTTAAAATATCTGCCCACATTGATTTTCAATATTCTTTTGTTTAAGAAGTCTAAAACTTGGTTGAAAAAGTGCAAATGATTTACACGTTTGTATAGCTAGATAGAAGGTCAAGTCATATAAATTGATATCTAAAGAGGAAGAGAAGGGGAAACTGACACAGATAAAAGGGAAAACAGGAAAAGAGACAGATTGGCGCGAATTCACAAAGGTGGTTTTGAAAACCCATGGTTAAATCCATGGATTATGCAGATTTCCTATACAAATTACGCTTAATTTTAGAGCGTATCTGGCACGTATATAAAAAATGTCCAATGCTGATGTGCGTTTTCCTCACAGTGTGCCAAATTGACGCCTGTTACCATGGTTAGATACGCTATTTCATTCATGAGTCCACTGTTTGAAGAGTGGACTCGTTAATTCAAAACAGTGGACTATGAATAAAATAGCGTATGTAACCATGGTAACAGGCATCATTTTGGCGCACCGTGAGGAAAGCGCGCATCACAGCATTAGACATTTTTTATAAACGCGCCCGATACGCGCTAAATAAAGCATAATTTATACAGGAAATCTGCATAAACCATGGATTCAACCGTGGGTTTTCCAAACCACCTTTGTGAATTCGGGCCATTGAATTTGTAATACGTATGAAATTTCAAAGAAAAGACAGTAAGAAAGAGCTACATTGACAGAGAGAGTGAAAGAGTGAAATATATTAAATAGGGATACAGTGTGATTGAAAAGACATGCAAAGATAGGGGTGGGGGATCAGAATGAAAAAATCTTTTAAAAGTGATCATGAGGAATATTTTATTATTGAAAAATAATCTGAATTATAGAGAGAATACGTGAGATATAAGTATGTCAATTGTTCTTTTAGTGATGTACTCTGTATGATAGACAAGGAAAATGCAAATGGATAAACAGCATTAGGTAGATAAGAAAGGTCTCTTGATACATGCGCATTTTTAGCAGTTTGCTGAAAATGGGCACAATCCAACAAGAAATGAAGAGAAATGACATTGCAATAATGACTACATCAGAAAGAGTATTTCTAAAGAGAAATGAAAGAGAAATGCCCTGGAAAGCCAATTGACGTCCAGAGGAGCTATTTAGGGGAAGAGAAGGAAGGAGATTGTGATGGTAATGACATCAAACTTACGCACAATGCATCTCGCCACCTGCAATGAAATGGCCTTTATATGCCCATTAACGACCATTTAGAATACAGCTGAAGGGATAGAAAGTTGTCATAAAGTATTACCCATCGTTATCTGTATAGTGCAACTATGTGGAGTGTACGTGAATTCCTTTATTACCAGCTTATACCCATAATATGCAGTGCAATGCACCATTCACAGATGAGATATTTGAAAGGATTAGTTTTATTTTTGAGGAATGTGCACGTACTTGGATGAATAATTTCCCCACTATATTTTCTGAAAGACTTGCAAATTTCTATATTTATTTCTATATTTAAATGTATAATAATAAAGAAGTGTAAATGTGAAGAAAGGAATAGGTATACAAACATGTATATATCCATGTTGATCTACATTTAGTGTACCATACTAGTGTTTTACTAATATTGAGTACTTGGGAGTATGGATGATAAAAATTGCTTATTTGTTTTTGTTCTTCAACTTTTTGAAATGTAAAAGAAGGAAAACAATATATATTTATGCAGTAGATAGTGGACTGTACTCTTTTTAAAAAGGTCAGATGATTAATTTCCAGGTATTTCTCCTCTTTATTGGGCAGACAAGTTAAAGGTCACTTTTATGATTTAAAGTAAATGCACCTGAATGCCATTGAGCATGCAAAAGAGTTGCCTTTCTTACAAAAATAAGAAATTTGTTTTCGTTCTCCATGGTTCCGGCTAAGCGTCGTCGTCGTGTATCCATCGAAGTGTTCGCAAGCATCAATAATTAGAAAGTCAAGGTCGGTAGAAATACAATTACAGTATGAGCACAGATGGTGTGGGCTTGGATATCGAAGGGAGGGGAGAGACGAAGAAAGGAGCGAGGGATGGTGAGAGCTTTGGAGGAAATCGAGGAAGGAATGATGGATCGAAGAGGGGGGGGGATGAAGAAGAAAAGAATACAATTACAGCGTGAGCCCAGATGGTTTGGTTTAGATATCAAAGGCAGAAGAGGGAGGGATAGTGGGAGAAGTGGAGGAAAGTAAGGATGGATAAATGGATGAGACGGAGACTGAAGAAAAAATACAGGACACATTAAATCACAGATGGTATGGGTTTACGTATTGGAGTAGAAGAGGGAGGAATAGTTGGAAGAATGGAGGGAAGAAAGGAAGATGAATCGATGGAATGGAGAGGAAGGATGGAGAAAGGCAAATACAGTTTACAATGTAAGCACAGAATCTGGAATGGCATCAGGTATCGAAGGGAGAAGAGTGAGGGATAGTTGGAGGAATAGAGGAAAGGAAGAAAGATAGATGATTGAATGGAGAGGAATCATGAAAAAGACGACATACAGTTTATGCATTGTAAGCACAGATGGAGTGGCTTCAGGTATCGAAGGGAGAAGAGCGAGGGATAGTTGGAGGAATAGAGGAAAGGAAGAAAGATAGATTGATAGAATGGAGCGGAATCATGAAAAAGGTGACATACAGTTTATACATTGTAAGCACAGATGTAGTGGCTTCAGGTATCGAAAGGGGAAGGGGGAAGGATAGTTGGAAGAAAGGGAGAAAGATAAATTGACGGAATGAAGAGGATGAAGAACAAGAAATATCAAACTTTACATTTAAATCACAGTGTAACAAAGGAAGAAGAGGGAGAGATAGTGAGAGAACTGGAGATAAGAGAGAAAGATAGATTGAGGGATTGGAATGGAAAGAGGAAGAAGAAGAAATACAGCACAGATGGTATGGCTTTAGGTATTGAAGGAGATAAAGGGATGGTGGGAGGAATAGAAGAAAGGGAGAAAGATAGATAGATTGATAGAATGTTGTTTAGACCATCATGTATACAGGTAAAGAAGTTTTAGTTGTGAATAAGAGATGGTTTTGTGTGATGATTATATCCTTGATGTTTTATACATGAGATTGCATCAAAAGATTTTGTTGTCAAGTTGCATAAAAGAGATAAAAGAAAATTGGGGAAAATCCCTTTTCTGGTAAAAAAAAATGAAATATGAGAATATCAATTTTTTTTGGAGATGAAAAATCTACTGTGAATGTGATATTATAAAAGGGTACTTTTACTAGGAGATTAAATGTTAGACAAGAAACACTTTCTCAAATGGCACTGGAAATATGGTATATTAAAGAGATAGGGAATGAGGGGATATTAATAATGAAGCTTAGACAAGATATCATCTGGTTACATAAACGTTTTGCAAGAAATGTATGTTTTCATCCATTTGTAAAGGGCAAGAAGATCTTGTTATTTCATTTGTTGTGTCATTAATTTTGAAGGACTTGGCACATTACTTATGAAATACATGTACACATGACAAGTTTAATCTAAAAAAAAATTGAATAGAAACTGATTCTCTGTGATTATTATACCTTCAGTTGTCCTCTAAAATTTGTAAAGATACTGCTCCAGGAAATTATTATTTTATTAAAGCTCATTAGTGGAGTCTTGAAAGTTACCTTGAAGAGTGACATTTTCCTTTCTGAAGAGGCTTTTAATTTTATAATTTATAGCTTGCTATTTTTGTTTAAATGTCTAGTGGTCAATGACAGTTGTCATTTTACCTGAATGCAAAGGAAGCCTTGTTAAGCAACTAGAGGATTGAAAAGCCTCAAGGAAGCATTATTCCTGTTTTACCAACAGTTACCATTGTAACAGTGCTTCTCAGCCAATCAAAATGAAGAAGAGTTGTCAAATCTGACAACTTTTCAGATGTAAATGCTGATAAAACGCCCCCCCCCCCCCCCCCCCCCGTCCTCTCCAAAGATACATCATTCTAAGAAGGTCTGCGACACATTGCAGCTTAGAGAATATTCACTAATAAGAGCTCAGCTGTATTTAATATTCCTATTGTATATTTCAAATCCATCATCCAGTACATTACTATCAATAGTGTACATGTATTTCTGTTGGATTTGAAAATGCTTTCCAATTCAGGGGGATTACGATGAATAAAACCTGTTAAAAATGTAATGACAAATACCCTTGTTTTAGGTGATACTTTGTTTTGTTTTTATGTTACTCCTGTCTGTTAGATATATGCTTATCAGACATGCCTCTCGTATTGTGTCACAGTAACCAGAATTTAGTTTAGCTACCAATAATGTGCTTTATTATTTTAGGGAATGAATTCATTCCCCATCTGAAATATGCTTCTGAAATATTATTTTATTCAATCTCTATGTATGGATATTTACTAGTTTCACAAACGGCAGCTATTTAATACATTCTAGTGCACTGTGATGTAATCGACCCTCAAACATTGTCACAGCATTTTAAACTCAAGAGATGGATTTTTGTCCAGTCTTAACTATGCTTTGAAAAAGAATAATTCTTTATTCATACCACAGCTAGGTTATATACACTCTAGTATGCTGTTGTGCAATAGACCTTCTGAAATGTTTTCACAGTGGGAGCCCAGCAATGCAAAACCTAACTATGATTTTAAACTACTCTCCAGAGCAATTATCTCAAGATCTTACCTTGCTACCTTGAGAAATATTCTGATCACAATCAGGGATTTATCAATGTAATTCCAGGGTGGGGCTGATATCATTAAGCATCTTGCCAGTGATTTTCACTGATAAATATGTTCTCAGCCAATCAGAGTCAAGCATTTCAGTAGCTTATAACAGCTGTCAATGAAAATTACTGATCTGTTTCTTCTTGAAGCAATCCCCAGGCTCCATCCACCTGGAAAGATGGTTGGAAAGATGATTCTGTTCATTGAATCAAAAAGAACGATGAGAATTTAAGATAATTAGTGCAGGCACAATCGCAGTAATCTTATTTTCTTATTACACATTGGAACATGCTCTTCAGACTTTTTCATCTGATATTGTATTGGGACCTGACTTTCAAATTATGAAAATTGCCACTTGCATGGAATGAGAATGTTACATTTGCTGATAAATTGCTTTTGATGAAAATGAAGATAATTTCAAGTATAAAGTGTAATTTTTTAAAGATGTTTGAAAAGGAATTGTTCAATGCGATTTGATTTTTATAATGAGCCAAAACACCTTTTAGTTGAAAAAAAACTCCTGTGAATGTGCTACTTGGTTTTACACAAAAAGGACTCTTAAATGCATTCAGGGATGAAAAATATGAAATGAATGATACTGAAAATGGTGAGTAAATGTATAGGGGAAGGGCTCAGAAGAAGAGGCAGCTGGTTTTTTTTTTATACCTTTTAAACATTTTTTAACGTGCCCCACAGACAAAGTGTTTGGCCAAATGGTATAATTCTGGCATATCGTGATTGTAAAAAATGAGATGAGAGTTGCATCTGTGCCCCAGAGCATCAATTTTACAGGATGCGGTCTTTCAGATTGAGTATCGTAATTCTCATTTGATTTATGATGTACAGTAGACACGCTTTTTAGGGAATTGCATCTGATTTCATATCCTGAAATTGCTCAAATTAATCAAATATCTATCCCCGGTGCTGATGAATTATTCAATGCACCAAATATGGCCGTACCCTTCTCTTTTTCACAACATCTGTTAATGTAATATATGATTTGTCATGTTTTCTTTAATGTACATGCTTGTGTATCTTATTACAATGAAATGAAATCATAATTTACTAATTTTTATCATGTGGTTTATTGCCATTAATCTCATATATTTTATTTGTTCAATCTGAAAGTAGGCCTAATCACCATTTTATTTATTTCTTTTACAGTACTACAATTACATGAACATGTTTTGAAGTAAGCAATTTTGATATTTTAGTGCATACTCTGTTTAATTTGTGTAAATGTCTTTGTGAATGAATATGAATAATGCCACTCATATGCATGTACATGTATTATATTTGCCTGTATATTTTAGAGCACCATATTAAAGTTGCACTTTAGATTTGTATGTAAAAGTCATGGGATTTGCCTGGATTTGGAATTTCATATAGCTTGCATGCAGTGTCTAATGCTGTATTATTTGTATGGATCCATAATGATATGACTTAAAGAGCATAGCAACAAGCATACAATCATTTACAAAGGAATTCTCTATCTTAAAATCAAGTATAACCCCTGCAATTTATTAGTTATTTACAATATTTTGCTGGTGTGCACTCAGTGACTTGCTATACATATACCGTGTTTACCCTTGATCAGCTTTTGGTTTAGAACCAAAAGCGATGCAGAATCGGCTTTTGGTTTATCTCGCACTGCGTGTACACACTGTTACAGCTCGCGGTTCAGAACCGCGAGCCGATGCAAAAACCTGAAATGATATGCACACCAACAATATAGGTCATAATAAAGACAAGGCTGGATCCTTGCGCTTACAATTACGTCACAATGGTAAAGTAAATGAAATGCGCACAAATTGCCGATCGATGCAGAATCGGCTTTCTGTTTACACGTATAGTAAAAAAAGCTGATTCTGCATCGGCTCGGGGTTCTGAACCTACTACTTTGGTGGTGCAAAATTGCCGGTTCTGAACCGTGAGCCGATGCAAGTTAATCACGTTTACACGCTATGAAAAAGCCGATGCTGCAAAAGCTGATTAAAGTGTAAACATGGTAATAAAGAAATTGCTATTCAAGTTTGTAAATGCAAATGTGCCAGTGATACCTATTGAATGCTGTTGAAATTAACATTCATTTGCAAATGCATCTCTAGCACCATTGATTAAATTGATTTGATGTGAGTGTATGTTGTCCTTTCTTTTCCTCTTCACACACACACACATACAAACACACACAAATAATTATTGAAGTAGTTCCGAACTGGAAGATATAATTGTGGCTTTATAGCTTTATCCTCTTTATAGATTTTCATTTAATAACATAACTATTACTCTTGCTCTGTTTTGTACATTGGAAAATCATTAATTAAATAGAATAAACCTTTGCATTTGTGATAGATACATGTATATAGTGGACAAGATATGGCAGGTCAAATTAAGACTTTTTTTAAACAGCTTCCACTTTTAGCATCTCCATGCTTCTGTGTCACTTGTATTTGCAATATTCTTTTTTCCCCTTCTTCTTTCCCTATTTGCTTTATCTTGTTCTGTTCATCTTTTTTTTCTCTCTGCCTCTCCCGCACAATTTTTTGTTTTGCCCCGCCCCCTTCCATCTCTTAATTCTCTTCTCCCTTGAGTTCATCTGTGTTTTTGGTTTGTGCCCTTTCTTTCATTCATATCTTATTTACAATCTGTCATCGTTCAAATCAGTGTACTTTAATTCACACAAACCATATACATAATATAAACTATTATTAAAGTCCGAACTTCTCCATGCACTCGGTTTCGATGTATTAATCACCGAAATACACATTATAGTTTTAATGTATAGGCCTATATATAGCTTTTGATGAAAATCATTGTGATGGCTCCTCTTTCATACTACAGTAGTTTTGTATTCATAACAAACACATTTATAGGAATTTTAACATTGTCCCCATTTGGCCCCCTTATCATTAATTTGAATGAACATTATGAACAGGGGAAAGCGACCCTATTCAATCTTAATGTTGTAGTTTGATGAAAAAACCCAGATGAACATGTTCTTATATTGTTGACTCAGAAATCAGTTGCCAAACTACATGTACAGTACAGGGAATAATTTTGCTTTACAAATTTTAATTGCATTTTGGGTCATAAGAGAAAAGCTTTCAACTATGTACAGTCCTACATGTATGTATGTAAAAATATGCTTTACAAAAGACTTCATGCATAGCAGTGAGCAAATTGCGATGCGATACCAGGAAAATGATTCCCTGCAGTATATGCAGAGCTCACAAAGCTAACAACAATGAACTGAATATATTTTTGAGGGAAAGTACTTTAGTTAGAATTTGTTCCATTTCACATTGTTCCATCTAGAATTATTACTTAAGAATGATGAACCAGTTACACTTGAGCTTTGGAGTACTTCAAGATTTTAATATAATTATGAGAAACACCTGCAACATGTACCCGCCATTCCAATTTAAATCACCCTATTTCTGCCCAGGTCAATTCAGGCCTGCCACAATTACGCAAACGTAGTGGAAATTAACCTATTTTCCTGTGACACAATGAAAAAATCTGCATCGTGAAAATAGTGCTGAAATTACTCGTCTGAAAGCCCCCTCTATATCACCCTCTATCACTGCAATATCTCCACTACTTTCACATTGTTCTTCCCGTCTAAAAGCTCTGCATTGAGGGTCATTTCTAGGCCTCGGCTTTAATTGCCTCAGATGTGGCAAACTTTTACAAAAGTCACTGGTCAACAAAAATCTCACGTCTAGATATCTTGAAAATAATGCTGAAATTACTCGTCTGAAAGACTCCCTCCATATTTTATCCCTTTATCAGTGCAACCTTTTCACTGCTTTCCCCCATTGTTCTTCCAGTATGAAAGGTCTGCTCTGAAGGTCATATCTAGGTCATGACATTTATCGCCTGAGATGCGCCTATATCTCATCTTACAAAAGACAAATCTCAAGTTCATAGATCCTTTGTTGTCATGGATATTTCATTTTTTTTCATCAAACTTTATGAATTATGCGATTGCATCAGGCTGGATTGCATTGGGGTATTTTAAACTCTGGGAAAGTGCTCTAAAATATTCTGATCTACTTTCATATTTAGGGATTTTTTTTACATCTTTCATGCCCGGGGGGGCCACTTACATTGACGAGTGGATACCATGCGCGACCAAAAAAACACGTAAAAAGGATGTCCTTTTCACGATAGGGCACGTTACGTACGTAACGTGATAAGGGTGTCAAAAACACAAAAATAATGAAAAAAGGGTATCTATTTCGCTAGGAAAATTACGTGTTTAGGGTCGAATTTGCGGGGATGATAAAACAAAATTAAAATGTTTTATAAAGGATGTCCTTTTTGCCCCAACACTACGTGTTTAGAGTCCTATTTGGGCGAGGTGTATAAGGTGGGGTCGTACTAAACCAAATAAGGTAAAGCCGACGACCGAAGGACCCGTAACAATAAAACGTTCCTGTACTTGTTTAGGGGTTCACTTCAGGGAATATTTGCCAAGAGTATCGTTTTGTTTCCAATACTTGTTAAGGGTAGGGTTTCACACGCCAATACTTGTTAAGGGGTGCATTTTCAGAATATGGAAATTACGTGTTTAGGGTGCTTTTCGAGACCCCATGGTCGCGCATGGTATCCACTTGTGAATGGAAGTGGCCCCCCCGGGCTTTCATTACCATATTTCTACCATTTTGTATTTTTTTTATCTTGTATGCTTTGCAGCAGATTAATCTTATCCCATGAAGTCTATCTCTACCTTTCTCTCTCTATAATCCTCTTCATTCCTTTATCTTCCCTGTTCATGTTATATTCGAAGCGGAAATTCAATCAGGAAATGAGGGACCGTGATTGCATGTTTTAATCAGTGAGCAGTTTGTTGGTTAGGTTCTGTCTATTAGTTTTTTCATCATTGTGAATTTTTTAAAGATGGTGAAGGACAAGACAAATCAAAAAGAAAAATCTTTTGCTAGGGATATTGGGTAATTTGGGTTCCCAGCCCATCAGGGAAATCGGGTAAAATTATTTTACTTTTTTCCAGTCAGAAAAATGCCTCAAATGAGGGAAAAATCAGGGAATTTTGATCAGCCCAAAAGCCAAAAGCATGGTAGTCAGTCAGACTGAATGACTGGGTATGGTGGTACATTTAGTTTTTGAAAATACATGTTTTTCACTGCAACAGCTTAGAAAACATGCAAAACTGGGAATGGGGTTAAATAATTATCAGGGAATTTTCAAACTATATCAGGGAAAAATTAGGGAATTTTGTTTTATTGAAAAGCTGGGAATCCTGAATAAAGTTTGACCTATTAGGAATCAAGATGTGATGTCAACATGCTATTCTTGAACAAAATTAAAGATTATTCCATTTATATTTAACCTTCCTAGCTCCATAGAATAGGTTGACTTTTTCCAGACAAATCCTACCTGTCACTTTTCATTGTCTATCTATCACATTATAGTCTCCTTGAAATCTTAACTTTGCTTCAAACGAAATACATGGGGATTATGGCCATTATTGACCTTCAAATTCATGCATTATGAATCAGTTTCACATTCATTGTTTAAAGATTAAATGTTTGTCAGAGATAGGCTTAAGATTGTATCGTTGATATTTTGGGCTTGATTAATTGCAAAATTTTCCTTTTGTTTTTTTTTTAATTGTATTTCTTGTTTTTGCTGTAAAATTTTGAAAGGTACACTGTAGTCTGATAATTATTCCTTTTATTGAAAGAATACTCATACAAGTATTATTCCGTTTTAAATCAGTTTGCATTTTAGCCTTCATTCCTAGTTTCCTTAGCATTGTACACTCATTTTAACATTCTAATAGATTCCTTTGCTGCCTCTATCCTGTTTAAAAAGAAATTAAGAGATTTATGGTGCTTGCATTCATCCGCCTTCGTTTAATATTTAAATTCTAGTCTTATTCAAGTCTCAATTTGAACTGTCTCACACAACTTGTAGTCTTCTTCACAGGTGTTCAACTTTGTTTCATGTTCCAATATGTATTCACAATCCTGCCTCGTGTTTTTCATTGTCACTGTTGTTTTGTACCATCTTATTTGGTGTCCTATCAGGCTACAATCCACCATGGAAATCTTTTTACCAGCTTTCAACAGTACTGCAGTATCTTCATGTAGGTCTGGATGATCAGACTACTCCAAATGCTTATTCATGGTACACATCAAACTCGAAACTCATTTTCAAGTTTTCAAAGATAATTCCTCGAAGGAGAGAAGTTACTGCATGCAAAAGTTGTTTTTAAAATTTTATTTCTACAACTTAAGTATTTATTTATCCATCTTTTGGTGATTTAAATTCCTGATATGTGAGATTTAAAAACAGATTTTCATACACTGTAAACCCTTTAATTTTTCGTTCAAACAATAACATTGACAATTGAATCCTAGTGATTATAAGGATTTCATTTGATAATTGGTTTTTGAGTTGTTGTTTTCCCATTTTTGTTAATTAATTGGAAATTTATGTGATTCTGAGGCTTCTTACAGATTAGAAGAAAAAAATGTTTTTTTTAACAAACTGAAAATTTCAAAATGCTTCATTAACCTCACATCCTGAATTCACAAGTTGTGAATATTCTACTCGATTTCTTTTAACTTTGCCGTTCAATATACATTACCCTAACAATTTTCATTTTGTTTTTATTTCATTATTTTTTTAAAGAAAGGGGGATAACTGCCTGATATTAGAATAGACTGAAGAAGAAGCAGAATAGGAATAGGTCTTTAAAAGTTGCAGCAAGTTCTCATTACAATTATTCAAAATACTTCTTGTAACTTGGCAAAATGGTGATTAATCAATTTTTTTTTTCTTAATTGGACTTTTCTCAACTATTCTAACTTGATTCATTATTTCTTGTAGTTCTGGACCCCACCCTAGATTGTAAATTGGGCTGCTTTGCCAAATTTCTAATCAAGAATTAATCATGAATATGTTTTAACTCAATTAGATGCACTGTTTCTTCTTAAGAGAGTATTTTATCATTCTATAGCGAAAGCAAGTTTCATGGATCTTGGTGGATTTCCTTCTGAATATTCTTTCAAATTTTCTTTTTACTTTTGTCATGTTTCTGCTTATCTACTCATAAATCCTACATATCCTTTTTCCACACCTTTCTAATTAATATAAACCCATATATTGTCAAGGTTTCAAACTAACATCTACCTTTGCTCATATTTAAAATCCGTACTTATGACTATTTTTATTAATTTCTTGCTTGGGTTTCTTCAATTCATTATATTGAATTCTTCAATTCTTTGTATCATGTTTTCAAGCTATTATTCTATAGATGCATGCATCGTGAACTTTAATTGCATTTCTTTTAATTAACGAACCATTTTTCTCAGTGCTTGCTCATCACATGATCATTTGTTTTGAAATTGTATCCAGCTGTAATTCTAACTCACGTTTTCATTGTTTTTCACAACATTGTGTGGATGCATTATTTGTCTTCTAGTTATCTAATTTATCATCTTCAGATGATAAATTTTGTTTTGGGTTGTTATTTTGATTGATAATATACCATATTTGTTGTTTTACCATTTATATATTCAATACTGCATTCTTTCTGAATGGAACTAATTCTGTTATATTTTTGTGTTCTAAGGTGTCCAACTCCTGGATGTTCGGGTAGAGGCCATGTCAATAGTAACAGAAATTCACATCGCAGGTAAGGCAAAATTAGAACAAAATATTATAGTATTGCAACTGTTTTTCCCCCTAATTGTTTATTTAGAAAATCAGTCTTCTGTATGTCAGTAATTCAGGAAATGCTTGTTTGATGTGTCTTTATTTTATACTAAGGTAGTTTGTCAGCCTGAAAATATTTAAGACACAAACTCTCATTGGAACTTTGATCAACTAGTGGGTCTTCACACAAGACTAGTACAGATACAACTTGCTTTTTGAATTTCTCTGCACAAGTCACTGCTAGGACTTTAGGCTGGACATTCAGACCACTTTCCTCAAGTTAAGGGATTTGGGCAGCAAAGATTCTTGGGAATGCATGTGGTTGTACTGATATTTCTTCAGCATAAATCTAGTTGCAAATTTGTTCAAAAATAAATATCACAGCAGTAACATTGCGTCTTTTTGTTATTAATAATTTTTACAACCCTTCACATTTCTCTTTCTCCCCCCCCCCCTGTCTCACCTATATCTCTGCTCCATTCCCTCTGTTGTATTTCTGTCTCTTTCATTCTGCTTTTCTTGTTCTTCCTCTCTCCAGTTTATCAGGTTGTCCCAAAGCAGCTGCTGAAAAGTTAGCCATGATGCACCAGGGCCCGCCTCCGGCACCTAAATATTCAAACGATACCAGGCTCATGGGGTATGTTCAATCTTTCTTTCTAATCTTTGTCGTTAATGACAATATTTTACAGATTACTAGCCTATAAATATCTTTCATATTGAAAGATATTCATATTGAATTGAGCAGAAGTATGGACTATCAATATGACGTGACAGGGCATGATTTTAGAATTCAATTGGGCATGGCCAGGGCACTTGAAGGAAAGGGAAGACAGTACTCACTTAAGGGGCATCCACAACCATTAAAAAAGGGCATCAATAATGAAATATACTTTTCAATGGGACACTTGCACTGGATTGGGGCACCAAGGCTACTGGGCCTGTTATTTTAGCCTTAAAGGGGAAGTTCACCCTGAAGAAAACTTTGTTGTAAAAATAGCAGAAAAAATATTAAAAAATATTGGTGAAGGTTTGAGGAAAATCCGCCAAAGAGTAAGAAAGTTATTAGAGTTCAAAGTTTTGGATTTGTGACGTCATAAACGAGCAGCTGCCCCATGTGTTATGTAATATAAAATGCATGAATTTGAAATTTTGTATGGTTCCTGATGACTTAATTTTGTTTTCTATTCATGATCGGGTGTGAAATTATTTGTCTATTGATATACATAAGGTACAGTGAAAAAAAACCATTTTTAATTTTCTGAGTCAATGAAATTTCATTGATTTTTTTACCATTCGCTATGTAAGAATGCTGCTCGCATATGACGTCACAAATCAAATAATTGAAATTATAATAACTTTTTAAATATTTGATGATTTTTTTCTCAAACCTTTGGCAATATTTTTTATTATTTTTTCTGCAATTTTTACAATAAACTTTTTGTCAGGGTGAACTTCCCCTTTAAGTCCACATTTCTATAAAGGGGAATCCGAGGCCTTGGATGGCCTTCGTTTGTTTTGAGCCCTGATTTGAGCTTTGAGCTAGCATTATGAAGCAAGATAGCCTCTTTATTGTTTTTTTTTGGGGGGGGTGGTAGGGGTTGTTTAGGTTTTTTATGATGCATAAATGTTTGGGATTGTAATTTTGTGTGGATTATTGACAGATGCCCTGAGTATTTGTGACTGGTCCTAGCTCAAGGAAACAAATACATGTAATAAGTGAAAATATAATGATTGAGCGCTTTAAGATGACCTAATCTTGTATTTTGTATTTGAAAGAGCTGTGAAAGATATTGGTCTTTCGATTGTTCTTGTCTGTTCTTCTAGTTACAAAATATGCTTGGGGATACCTGGGGAGTGTTTCATCAACATTTTTGTCTGACAACTTTGCTTAATTTTGATTGGCTGAGAAGCACTGTGACTATGGTAATTGTCAGATAAAACACGATTTGTCGGATAAAACGCCCGACAAGTTCTTCATGTAACGCTTCCCTGTCGGATTAAAAGGGATTTTTCAGATGAAATATCCGTCAAGTTATTTCATGCTCCCCTGGAGAGCATGAAATAACTTGGAAGACATTTCATCTGATAAGTCCTGTGTTTATCAGACAAATCCTGTTTTATGATCTGTTTCCTCTCCTGAACATGCATCGAATAGAAAGAAAATGTTCTGCTCTCCTTGCATGGTTAAGAACATTTTAATCAATCACTGTAAATAAATTGTTATTTCATTCGTATGATACACTGTTTTTGTTTTGGATGATGCATTTAATTTTGGAATGTCATTTTGTGTGGTTTTACACTAGGAAACCGATGTATTGCTTACAAGAAATGGAATCCATGAACAGTGCAACAACCAACAGCTCCACCACCACTCCACGTTCTACTCCGTCAGAGAAGGTCAGTGCAAAGCCTTTCTCGATAGATTCTTTCATGGCATTCAACCCTGCCACAGGACTCTACACAGCGACCGGTAGCCACAAGCGCATCGCTCCCAAGGTCATATCAGCTGCCGAGCTCATGCCACCCAGTAAGCGTCCTGCGATGCCTAACGACGGAACGGTGGACAATCGGGAGGCGACACTCGCAGCAGCGGCGATTAACCTATCCTTGAAGACCATGCCGGGCATGATGCCCCACCTGGCCATACCCATGCAGTTCCCGCCACCGATGACGCCACCAAGCTCGGTGCAGCAACAGCCTTTAGACCTGGTGAAGATCGACAGCAACGGCACCCTAGACCTGAGCATGAAATCCACCAAGATGGACAGCCAACATCAGCCAGCTGCAACGGCCCTTTCTCATCTCCCTGGCCCTATGACGGCTAACACACCGCCGCCACAGTCCTCTCTCCCCTTGACCTCCCAATCGAGCTTGGTCCAGCTGTCCATCCCGCAGCCCATCATGCCAAACCCTGTCTACTCTGGAAGCTATTCCTTCCCACCCATGTCTCCTATGGTCCAGACAACCACGTCCAACAACTCGCCGACGATCCTCCAGATCCCAAGGTCTTACGATCAAGCTGTGGACTTCTCCGCCCCCAAGAAGCCGCAGTACCCCCTCCTCACCAGTTTCCCCCATACTCCATTGAGTGCGCCCCTGACGCCCCTCAGCAGTTCGTTGGTGTCTCTCCCTGGGTCACTGCCCTGCAACGTTCCTCTCACCTCTGGGGGAGGTGTCCTCACCCCCATCGCTCCCAATGCCGTGGTGTCGACTGGTGGAAACGTATCGCTGACCGGTTTCGGGAAAGAAGAACCATCGTAAGTATTTTCATCCACTCTGATACTCGCATGCCCTGTTTTTTTGCCTGTAGAATAATAATAATGCATATTGTCAAAAGTATGAAGTAACAAGCTAAATTTTCAATTACAAAAAATCAAATAACAGCTGCCTATTCATAACCAGCTGCTTAGAATGCAAAATGTTTAGAGAAATTTGCACCAAGTAAATTTCAAATTTGAATACACTGTAGAAGAGAAAGATAGCCCTATAATCCTAACTCTGAGAAAATTCACAAGCAACAAGTGCAATGCATGTAGACCTCTACAAGTGACTCCTGAATTTAACATCCAAAAGGAAAATGTCTGAATTCTTTTCATGTTGTTGTCATGTTCAAAGGGTCTAGAAATTACGATTGTGTTTTGCTTAGCATAGTATATTTGAAGGTTCGCCATGATAATCATTTGCAAATCAAACTAATTCCATTTGTTGACTAACTTGTATTGTTTCTCTCCATTTTATTCTCCTTGTTGCTTCATGCGAACTAACATACTCATTCCATTTCCATCTTTGCTTCCTTCCCCTTTCCCCATTAAACAACGTTCCCTTTTACACCAATGACTTTTAAAAATTCAAGCAGTCCTATGAAAAAACAAAACAAAATGAGCTTTGTTCCTAAAGCTCTGTTTGAGCCGCGACGGGAGCCTCTAAGGTATGATAATCGTCTTATCCATTCAGGGGACAATTTTCAAAATTATGTCAGAAATTCTTTACTCTTTCTATCTGATATTGCTTTATCAGCACTGCATGGATATTATGAAGCGATAATCATGAAAAGTCAATGATTTCAAAGCCATGAATAAAGTATGACTTGTTTTTTGATTTATTGGAAAAATTGTTCCCCTGGTGGTCATGTCCGTTGTCAAAATTATGCGAATCTCACTGACTCGATTTGGTGGCATGGTATAAGCAAAACACAAATATGAAATAGAAAAATAAGGATATAATTCTTGTGGATTTATATGACAATAGGATGGGAATGTAGCTAATATCACAGACCTAAAAATCTGTTGCAAAATTTTGATTATGATTCCTTTATGTAATATGACAAAAGGAAGAAGACTATTAAGTAAAAAAAATGCAACTAAAAAAACTGAATTTCTGCCTTGGTAAAATGAATATCTGTCTCAAGGTATAGAGGCTGAATATATTTCAACATCAGCAAAATTGGTATCCAAGTTCCAGGCTAGACACCAGATTGTAAAATTTTACCGAGACCAAATTTCCATTGTCTTCCAACATACATGTATGTCATGTAAGCATCAAGTCAGTCGGTGTAGGATTAGTGTAGTTTTGAATATAGACATTGCAATCGGCTGTTAAAGTGTTCTACTTCAGAAAATGGGTCATTTCAATGAAGGTGTTGACTTTATAGTGTTGGTGCTTGACTGCCGTGGAGAGAATCTTAAGTCTTGCGCTTGATTTCAGAAGTTTGCAATTGACTGTAGCACTACACTACTGTGTATAAAGTGCTAGTGTTATTGGAATGTGATTAATTACAATGAAAAGGGAAGGGAAGAAATAGTCTCTGTTATCCCTACATCTCTCTCTAAAAAAAAGCAGCACCGAACATTGAATAACCGCCTTGAAATGGCCCATCGAATTCTAACTTTTAACTAGTAGAAGTCAAGACTGCATGCTTGGTGTTTTGTGGGTTAATGTTATATTTAGATATTGTTGTACACCTGTAGGTGGAAATAAGGCAGCCCAGAATTTAACCAGTTGACTACCGAATCCTGTCTTTCCCAGAGCACTTGTACAGGGACCATCGGGTTCCAGTAGGGAACGGGTTCAAATTTTTTATTATCTTGATCCAAGCGTCTGTGATAATCCATGAAATTAGATACATGTATGTGCATTAAGCCAGGGATATTATGAGAATAACAATGTCAGTTCGATTTGCAACTCATACTGGATGACTATGTGATAAAATCAAAGTGATTTCTAAAGGGAGGCAGGCCTGTATGAAGTTACTGGCATGGAATGTGAAAGTGGGTGGTTAGATATAAGAGCATCTCTGTTTGGTCTCCAATTGACTTTCTTCCGCTCAGTCGAGGGCAGAATATATCTCCAAGAAGAGCTTGATATTTTTCATGTATAAAGTTATCTTCCCTATCATTTGCAAACGGTGTACATTACTGCATACCAAATTCCCTTTTTTTCCCTATGAAAATTGAACAATTCAGGGCTGCTTTATTAGCACATGAAATGGGTCAACATTTATTATTTTGTTTGGTGTATAGCAGTGTATACTGTGTAGAAGTATGTTATGCAAGCTACATATTCTAGCATTTTTGTTGCAATCAAAATCAGTTTGTGGTTTGGGTAGTTTTTCCCAACAAATTCATGTGGTTCACCGTGAATTTACATCTTTATTGATTGATTTCTGGCCCCGTTGAAATAACAGAGCAAGTAGTTTATTTGCTACCCACCCCCACCCCGGCAGTTTTTAAATAATTTTTTATATCCATTTTGGGGTATTTGGGATAATGATGAAAAAATTATAATTTAATCTTTTAATAGTTTTCTCTCATTTCATAAACTGCTTAATTCATGTGCAGTTCAGTTAAATTCTTACAAGTTTGTATTGTTGATTACAAATCCTCCTTTTTTTATGGGGGGGGATTCATTAGATAGACTATGTTCAAAATATATATTTTCTTGCAATATGCATCAAGATAACTAACCATCAAGCTTCCGGTGCTGATGTGCATTGATAAATTGATTTGATGCCACTATTCTTCCAATTTACAAATATAGACTAAGTGCTAGCTCCTCATTATATATGCCTTCTGGGAAAAGCCCTAGATACTTCATGTATGCATGCATTGTCTTTTTGTATTAATGGTTGGATATTTCTTGTTTGCTATCAAGCACTCTGAGGCCACTGATTAGTTTGAAAGGGAGAGGAAGAGAGTAGGAGAGAAAGGGAGAGAGTAGGAAAGAAAGGGAGAGAGAAAGGGAAAGAGAGATGGAGCCTAGGAGGGAGGGGTAAAAGGGGGGGGGGGAGAGAAAAAAAGTAGGTCATCTATTGAGCTACATTAATCATAGTTGTGTAAAATATCCAAGTAAATTGAAGATAATTACTCCACCAAAGAAATTATTTTGACCATGCTATTGGCTCTCGAGAGGATTATAAAACCTTTGTGATCTTGTCTTTTGATAATTGCTCTCCCCCCACCTCCCGACTCATTTCATATCAGTACATAATGACATGCAGAAAACGCTGTGTAGGTCACTCATTTGAATAGATTTCCTGTTTACAAATTAATTGAAATTAAGATGTATTGACAATCTACCCTTCAGCTATTCTTCAGCAAAATATAAAAGATGAAGATACAATACTGCCTAATGGATTATAAGACTATGTACGACAGCCAAACCTTGCTTATCAGACCTGTATTTATCTTGACAACTAGTGTCCTGGCTAATCTATGTCATTTGTGCATAAATGTACATGTACAGTGAAAATCAGAAGTATTTCTTTAGATCTATTCTTTCTCTTATTTTTAATACCTTATCAACCACAGTTCTTCAGAACCCCTAAGAAAGAGATATTCTTGAAAGTAGAGCCACATTGCCATTATAACTTTCTGTATGCATTGTCCCACTAGATTGGTTAGATGGGGTCAGATTGATTGGGGCCAGTCCCAATATGGTGGCCAATGAAATATGCTGGTCACATTAATTCCAAATACTTTCCACTCTTCCTTTTCTGATTGAATTTGCATTGCCGATATGGTCACATACTATCTATTATGGGAAATCAAAAGAAAAGAAAATTGAGTATATGTTGGTATTTTTTGCATTGACATGAAAGCAAGTTTGATTTTTAGCTCATCCGGCCCGATGGCGTCCGTCGTCTGTCGTCCGTCCACAATTTCAAAATGCTCTTTCGTCATTTCAGTTCTGTTTGCTTTATTTGATAGCACTAGGTGGGGGATTCAAAACTTCTACACAGAATTTTGAAACTCATTTTAGTAATATTCTAATTTATGCTTATTCTTCAAAATTCACATAAAAGGCTTCTTAATTAATTTTGTTGACAGATTTTTTTTTTTTATTCTGGTAGAGCTTTATGAGGTTTGCTAAACTTTTGTACAGAATTTTGAAATTTTGACTCAAATTATTTTCATGCGAATTTATGCATATTTTAAAAAATTCACATCAAATTTTTTTCTCCCTTCCATTTTGTAGAGCTGCATGAATCAGAAAAAATGCTTCTTTATTTCTTGACCAATTCCTTTTTTTCATCCATCTAGTAGAGCTACATGAGGGTGACCAAATTTTGACACAGAATTTTGAAATTTTGACTAGAAAATTATTTATGCTAATTTATACAAAATTTATTCATAAATCACAAAAAAAATCATATTACAAAAAAAAAGTTTTTTCTCCATTTGTTGATCAATTTCAATTTTGTTCGCTTTGTATGATAGGTCTAGGTTGGGATACAAAATTTCAACTCAGAATTTTAAAAGTCATTAAATATGTTATGTATATTTTTCAAAACTCACAAAAATATTTATTTGCATGTATTTGCTGACAGATTTGATTGCTTTTGTTTTATCTGAGAGCTACATGAGGTTCACCAAGGTTCTATTTAGAAATTTTGACTAGAAAATTATCTATGCTAATTTATACGAAATTTATTCTTAAATCACAAAAAAATGTTTCTGCTGTGTCATTTCTTCATCAGTTTTAATTCTGTTTCCTCAATTGATATCACCAATATAATTCGCTACAGTGTGAACTGGGCTGAAATTGAAAATTGTGTGAATATCATTGCGAGATGCCGGATGAGCTCCACATCATTGATCTAGTTTTTTATATGTCAGATATTAAAGGGGGATTTGATCTAAAAGACTTTATTCTTATGAATATCAGGAAGGGGCCAAAAGGCCAATCATTGTTTTATCTTGACATTGACTTTTAATTGTCACATTTATTGTGTGTTTTCAATAGAAAAATCTAATGTTCTGAGTAAATTATAGTAGATTGTTTTATATGTTTTGTATTGTATTGCATTGCTTTTTTGTGCTGATTGTGACAATTGTTAACTTCTGTTTTTGTGGGGAGAGTCCAAGAAATTTTTCAGGGATGTTAATGTTCCCATTTTGAGAAAATAGTTTTCATTTTTCATTATCGTTCAAGATCCAAATTATGATGCCCATTCCTGTGAATATTTTCCTCAAAGCATTACACTTTCCTGATTGATTGCTTGGCATCACACAATCATAACTTTATCATATGGCCTACCATTTTTCCCTCAATGCTGTTTTTTCTTTTATCTTTAAAGTATTGAATGCTTATTAACTTCTGGCACAATAAAATAATTTAATTTCATTCCAAATCGTTAGCCTCAGGAGCCAGACTATTGAAATTTTCAAATTGTGGCTGTATTCACAGTGGCTATGCACAACACTCTCACACTCATAGCATGCTTGTGAACCAACTGGAGGAGGAGAATATCCTCTAGGTCACTTATGCAACGCCACTTAATTGGTGTATACATAACATAATTATTTCACAATTGTATTAAAATAATTGTCCCATACCTTCAAAACTGCTTGAAACCTATGGATTCACTCACAGTAAATCTCTAGATGAAAGCTTGCATGTTTGTGGTTTATGTATTGTTCAACCACGGTAGTCGCTGTCTTGTTTTTAGTTTTGTATATATTGTAGTTTGGTGACACTGTCTGTGGGATTAGTTGTTATTTAGAAATATTTCCAGTATTAAGTCATATGATTTAACATCATTTGATAAATACCACATTTTGTTCAATGGCTCTTTGAACCATAGTGAAGTACACTTTTGCTTTGTTTACCTTTCATAAAAAAAGGGAATCGACCAAAATTGTGAGAAATGGTTAAAGGAGAATGAAACTTTTAGAACAAGATAGATTGTGTGAAAACAGAAAAATCAAAGAAATGGATCAACAAAAATTTGAGAAAAATTGGGACAAATAATGAGGTTATGAGCATTTTAATATTGTGATCACTAATGCTATGGAGATCCTAACATTGGCAATGCGACAAAGATGTGTGATGTCTCTTGCAAACAACATTACTTTAGTATATATTTCCCTTAAGTTGCCGCTTTTATCACATCTATCAGTAGATCATGTGTTCTTTCTATAGGAGGGCATGTAATACAGATTTTTCAAGAATACATCATGGATAAAGAGTTTGTATCACCACAAGAAAAAGCAAAAAGAGACATTTTGGGGGTATTCCATAGTCCATCAAAGAGAAAGTTGTTCACATGTGACATCACCCATCCATGTCGCATTGCAAATCGGAGGATCTCCATAGCATTAGTGATTGCAATATTCAAATGCTCATAACTTTCTCATTGTTTGTCCAATTTTTCTCAAACTTTTGTCGATCTGTTTCTTTGATTTTTCTGTTTTCACACAAGCTATCTTGTTCTAAAGGTTTCATTCCCCTTTAAGTATTCACTTTCCACAAGTATGTAAAAATGATTTTCATAGATACCTGAATAAACTGGTGTATTTTTCTGAAGTAACAAACCTTGTGAATTACATACATTCCTCATATAGTGACAATTGTATGGAAAAAAAGATATATAAGTACATTCTGACACGGTTTAGTATGCATTGGTTTTGTGATTGCATTTACATTTAGATTTCACGTGGTTTACACTTCAATGATATCAAGAGCGAGGTAGACTATGCCAGTCTTTGGCGATTCGCAGGATAGTAAGGGGAAGAGGAATATTTTGAAAATGTGGTGTGCTTCTTTTGATGTTAATTCCTATGCATTAGATAGAGGGAATAGATGGGACACATTGTTATATATATATATCTTCCCCACCCAAATCAAATTTTTCAGCAGCTTAATTTTCTTTTTAATGAAATATTAAAGTAGACATTCAGTGATACTATGAATATACATTTTTAACTATTAAATTAATTTTCTGATTCCAAACTGAATTATTTCTTGAAATTCATGTGAATTTTAGAACAAGAAACCACTGCACCCTATCTTCACTTTTGAATGTCTGCTTTAATGTATTTTCTGTAGTTTCCTGGAAAGGAACTTTTGATTTTAAGTTGCTATGACATTTACTTTCTTTAGCTGCCCTACCCCCGGATGCGATGGATCGGGCCATATAACAGGGAACTATACATCCCATAGGAGGTTGGTCATTGGTCAATTCAGACCATATGAATATTCATGAATCATGACTAGAATGCAGAACCAATAGCAATGGCAGATCTGTAGTTTGAAGCACAGGGATTGTGAATATTCATACTAAAGGCAATGATGTAAACCAATAAGCCATCACCTCTTATGAATATTCATGATCTTTGTCATGATTTTTTTTGTTAAACTCAATGCTGTGTCCCTTTTGGAGATTGATTTTTTGTCTTACCAAAAGTTTCTTTATTGAACTGAATTGTATGCTTCCCTAATTTATCTAATTCATGACTAAACCATGGAAAACTGTAAATTTTATAAGACTTTTTTAGCCCCACTTTATATACTGTTGCTTTGAAATTTAATAGAAGCCCTGGGGCCCGTTGCAGAAAGAGTTGCAATCAAACGCAACTCTAAAAATCAAACGCAACTCTAAAAATCATGCGCAACTTGATTTTCAACCAATCAACAGCGCGCATTTTTGACTTGCGATTGATTTTTTGACTTGTGTTTAAAAGCAACTCTTTCTGCAATGGGCCCCTGGACTTTTTAATTGATTAATTTCTTTTTTTTAAAAATCCACTCACACTTGTGCAGTTCAAAAGAGGGTTAATTTGAAATGAAAATTATCCTAATTCATTAAAATGTCAGAAATTATTTTCCCCACAAAGATTCGAGTGAGGTGATCCAAAACATAAAAAGTGTTTTATAAAACCAATCCACTGATTTCCCAAATACATTCAGGATTATTCTTAACCAAAAGGGACACAGTGCCAATAAAGTAGATTATGTAGAATTTTGAGAAAGGAAAATTAAGAAGCTTTTGAGGCAAATCTTTTCATATTCAGTGTTGAATACAGTCTTCCTATGCGCAAGCTCTGCCAAGGATGTTTTATTTGAGCTTCGTGTAAATGATTTTTCAAAAGTAACAATGATTATAATTATTTACTTTTAATGTCTTCGTATATGACACCTGTCCTTCCCTATTTACTCTCTCCATCTTGAAATTCCAACCCTCAAAAAATGCTAATGCTTCTCCTCGACTAAGCAGCCCTGTAGCGTAAGTATTAGCCAATCTTCCAAAGAAGAGAATGTTGCATCATATAATCACATTTACCATTTAAAAACCATTTTTGTGTCTTATATTTTGTGTAATGTGAACACACGGATCCAAACATTTTTCATCCACACCGCTCTTCAATGCTAGCTTTTATTGAATGTGACAATTTACCTCCAATATCTGACCATTTTGAGAGAAAAATCTGTGTCTTTTTTTACATCATGAAATCATATGTCATCACTAATGATCAGTGTTGAATGCCTTAACACCTAACAGCAATCGGAATTTAAATGTTAACTTATTCATCTATCCCATTTGCAATAATCGATCATTCCTTCATCAATGGCCATTTTCACTGACGCTAACGCCATAATGCAAATCCCTGATATAAATCACATTTCAATTTCCCCTTTTTTTTCATTTTGCATCTTGGAATTCAAATGTATTTGACATGCCCTCTCCCAATAAACCAGTTTGCTAGTCCATTTCAATGTCTGCACACAAATTGGATGCTTTTCTTGATGTTAAATTTCACGTTAAAAATTGAATTAATCGTGTGAAAGTGATAAAGACATTTTTTTTACATTCCTTGTCATATTTTGTTGAGCAAGTTATTATTTTACTTCTTATATATTTTCACTTGAAATTAATATATTTTTGCCTTTTGAGATACGACGTAACCGCACGCCTCCCGATATGATAATTTGGTTTGCTTAATACTCCCTTTTCTACGCTGGCATTTGGCATCTTCCACAACAACTTATTTTACCCTCTCTGTATTTCAAACTGTTTCATATTTCTGTTTTGTTTTTTATTTGGTTATCATTGTTTGCTTGTGATTTGGTTTGAATGTTGAAATGATTAAAACCCCCCTTTTCTGGAATGGTCTCTCCTGCTTGTTTAGCTTGTCTGGTTGCCCGATGGCAGATAAATCCACTATTATCCCCGGAACCCAAGAATTAAAGTAAGTTTTTTTTTTCACTTAATGTCAAACAGAATAACAATATGCATGTTTTTTATATTTTTTTTGTTAACTTTGCTAATTGGGTTAGATTCTTGATTACATGTAATTTGGGAAGTGTTGGTACTTGGTATGTTGAGGTTTCTTTCCTCTTTCTCTCCCGCTTATAAAACTATTCACATCGGGGTATATTCCAGTTAAGAAATCTTAGTATTATTATTTCCAGGCGCCTTTTTGTAAATATTTGAATTAGGGGGATAACTTTTTTATCATGAATAAGGGGATAACTTTTTTATCAAAGTACAAATTCCTATTTTCTCCATATTTTCAGCCACAGAAAATACCCTTTTTGTATGAAATGCAAATTCTTTATTTTCCTAGTTTTATTGTCGATTTCAAGTAGCACCTCTCATTCTATGAACTTGATGTTCTTCTAAAGTAAAACAAAAGTAACTATAAAAAGAAGAGAAACTTTGTCATTCATGTTCATAAAGTAGATAATATACATCCTCGACAGAGAATGAAACTCAGAATTAAGTGTATTCCCCCCTTTAGAGAATATTTCCTCTTTTTTCCCTATTAATGTGGATTACATCTACTGCTTTTAGACTGCTATTCCATGGGTCTAGATAGTGCTTCTAAATTTGTGTGAATGTGCAGATCGTTCCATAAATTGTAGTTTCTTTGACATGATTATACCATTAAAAATTGGGAAACATTATTAGGAGCATGCCATTGGGTTCATAATTTTATCAGGGATGCCAGCTTTCAGACAATAGCCTGAATTCAGGCTCTGGCAATTTGTTTTCAGGCCATAGTTATAGCATTTTTGTGTACAAAATATGGTATTATAGGGGACTTTCAGGCCCTCTGATCAATTCCAACTGGCATCCCTATTTTATATGTTCTTTATTTAACATTTCATAAATCAGGACATTTCCATTTAATTTCTTTACTGTACATACATATATATAACAATGTATTATCATGTACTTGCTTGCCTGTACATGATGTATGCTTCTTCTCCACTCCCTGGGGAGCATTCCAGCTGGAGCTCCCAATCTCAAATGCTATATATCTTGGCATACTGTAGATTTGCTTTCCTTTATACCACATGCCAATTTAATCTGCCTGAGAGTAAGACTATTAAAACAAAGGGGCTAGGTATAACCAGTACATACTCTCCCATGTGTAAATGAGAAATGTTTACTGTAATTCCATGTGTAACTGTTTTATTATGCATGAATCATTGGGTGTGTGTTAATTCCATCCATGTATTGCCATTCCCTTGTGGTATAATGTCTCATGATATAAAGACAAACTTTATTATTATTGACTTTGACTCATTGGTTGAATTAAAAAAAATTAAATGTGGCAATGGAAGTCTAAGCAATGCTGGAATCAAGAAATCATAAATTTGTGGTAAGTTAGTTGCTTTCTAATAAACATTTCAACTTGATAATGTTTCAAAAGTTACAGTAAGATTCGCGACAATGATCACTGCAGTGGTTTTATTTCTTGGCTTGTGAATTCAACAACTTGTTTCAGTTGTGTTTTCTTCCTGTACAGCACATAACTCTATACATGTACTTGTATGATTAAAGGTTAAGGAAACCGAGCGATTCTTTGGCCTGTATTCTGAAGTCAGGTTTAAAGTTGTGGTTTAAGTATGGGAAGCCAAAAGTATTAAATTAAGCCAAAAGTATAAAAGTTGAACGTTTCTTATGTATACTGTGCTCTTTCCTGATTCATTGATCGTAAGACAATCTGTTTATACTTCCTAGACAATTATGAAGGATTGAGAGCCGAATGAGCTGAAATATGATATCTCTACCGTTAGTGATTTATGTAACAATTGGCTTCCCATGCTTTAACCACAACTGTAAACCTGAGTTTAAGTTAGACCCGACTTCAGATCAGAATACGGGCCTTTGTCTTTAAAAAGATGAAAGTGAGGCCTGTTCTGAATCCGTTTCCATTGCTTTCAACGTCCAATATCGAAGACATTCTTTATTTGTAATCAAGATTGTAACTAATTTTGTATATTATAAATTTTTGATTTGCCCAACTTAAATATATTCATGAATATTTCACCTTTGGGAAACAATAGAAGAAAAACAATCTATTCCAAAGAAAAGTGAATGGTTTTGAAAACATAAAATTTTCATACATTTTGACCTTCGCAAATTCCCATAGCCCAATCAAACTTGCCATTCTATTTTGTTGTCCTTGTAACAGCTTCAACCTGTTGCCTAGCAGACCCATGTGGTCCTTAGTACAAAGCCTGTATTGGGTGGGTAAAGAGACATACTTGACTTTACCTGTGCTGTGATGTACATGTATCTCTCACCATCTCCCCCCCCCTCCCTACAGGTGCCCCACCCCCGGTTGTGACGGATCAGGTCATGCCACCGGTAACTACTCCTCACATCGTAGTCTGTCCGGGTGTCCAAGGGCCAAGAAGAAGAGTTACACATCCTCACCAAAGAAAGAAGGAGAAGAAGAAGGGGACGGGCTCATCAAGTACGTTCTTTGCGTTCCAGTGTGAGATTTTAAGATGAATGAAATTGATTGCAGTGAACGTTGATTTCATGAGAAAAAAATTATGTTAACCAAGGTTAATTGTCGCTATATCATTCTAGATCAAGATCTAGTACAGTTTACATCAACTGAACTTTGTGAAATCATGAAATCTAAGCTTAAAAATGAATACTCTCGAGATTGCCAGTATAGTTAACCGCATTGTGGATTCTCTTGATCTAGTGGTCCTAACTCTTGCCTTTCAAGCAGAAATTTGTGGGTTCGCGTTCGAGCCATGGTGTGTTTTCCTTCAGCAAGAAATTTATCTTTATGAAATGCCCACCTATGTGATTATTTGATGGATTCTGTATGAACTGCATCTTTAAGAGAACCAAGTTTCTGCAAAGCCCCATTCACACCAATGAAAAAACTCCAGACTGAACAAGGCTATAACATTATTTCTAATGACACACTATCGGTCGGTTTGGAGACAGTTTCCTGGGTGTGAATGTTGCTGAGACTGGTCAGTTTTCACGGAGTGTTGGTTGGAAATCGCTCACGCTAGGTTTGACGACAATCACTGAAGATATCTGTTATTGGGATATATCTTATGGGCTGGGCCAAACTAACCTCCCAGCTTTGATGTTCTTTCATAGTGAACAAAATGTCAGTTTTCCTGTAAAACTGTTTTAAAATTCTTACCAAATGCATACATGAACTGTGGGAAGAGGTTTTGATGTTGATTTCAGTTGTTGTGATAGAGTAAAAGTGGCATCATCTACACAGAACGGTGAAGTTGGATCAGACAAGTTGGAATTCAAGATTTAAAAGAATCAAACTGTACAATAGCAATTCTGGTTTCTTCCCTTTACCTTCATACACAGGAGACGGGTCGGCTCTAATATATGTAATTTTCTGGATCTTTTGTATAAACAGGTGCCCCATACCAGGCTGCGATGGTTCTGGTCACGTCACAGGGAAGTACGCCTCTCACCGGAGCGCGTCGGGATGCCCGCGAGCCCTCCGAGCAGGATACCAGGGACCCATGCAAACGGCGCCCAAGGAAAACCCATTGGCGCCCTCTCCCTCGCCGCAGAATGGAGTCGGTGGGATGGGCGTGATGGGGAATGGGGGTTTAATGGTGGGTGTGGTCGGTACTGGAGGTTGTGGTATGAGCGGTATCACCGATGCCGTCTTACCCCTGAATCTTCTGAAGCCTAACATGATGGGTGAGGGTAACATCATGTCCATGTCACCGGTGGTGGAGGAACAGGAACATGAGGAGGAGCTGGTAGGACCAAGGTAAGAGAAAAAATGATTTTGTGTGATATGAGATGGATGGAAAGATGGATGTATGAACAGGTGGGTTGGTAAATGGATGAGTGGATTCAGGGATGGGTGGGTGGATGGATGGATCGATCAATTGATGGATGGATATGGATGGATGGATGGGGTGATTGATAGATGTATGTGAGGATAGATGTGTGGGTGGGTGGACAGACAGACAGGTTGATGTACGGATGAATAGGTGAAAAGGTTGATTGATGGATGGATAGATATTTATTGACAAGTAAAAGGATAGATAAATGAACAGATGCGTGGAGAATTATAAATAGTTTGATTGATGTGTTAAAAGTAAACCGATTTACATAAATATAAGGACAAATTACATATTGAGAAAGAATATTATAACCTTCCCAAGCCACTCTAACACCAGTCATTTTTCAAGTCCGCACCCATTTCTATTCATCATCATTTTAATTACGAAAAAATTTCTTAGCTGTATTTCTCAGTTTGAAAGTCAAGATCCGTATCATCAATATGTAGATCGACTCAACTATTGAGTTTTATTTGTAATTTTGCTACTTTTTTTCTCTTTCCATAGCTGCCCTACTCCGTCATGTGATGGATCAGGTCATGTGAACGGGGCTTCGTTGGACCATCGTAGCATCTCGGGATGTCCGTTGGCTGCTCAGGCCATGAAGAAAGCAAGGCTGAACGGAGAAGACATCACCTCACTATCACACAAAAACGTCAAGGGTATGCTATTATTTATCCAGAAAATATTCCATGCTGCTTGATTGTCAACTTCAAATAAGCATTCATTCTGACATCTCATTCAATATGGTGCCATCGATTCAGTCCATGAAAATCCCTACTTTTCAATGACTTGCTCTTATTCAGACAAGTTGTTCAAAATTTCAAACCTCTCAATAAATACAAAATATCCTTACATTCAATATGATTGATGAAGATCAATGAAAAACTCGCCTGGGCTCCGAGTTTTGCTATGAATTGCAAATATGAAAGAATCGCACTGATTGGTCGCTGGCCAGTATTTTAAACCTAATGCACGCGTAATTTTGATATTGATTGTTCAGTTCATTTAGTGATTGATTGCTAATCTTTGTGTTACAAAGCCCTGGGGGCCGTTTCATAAAGCTATTCATAAGTTAAGAGCGACTTTATGAACAACTGGTGATCCTTTCTTGTGCGCTAAACCATCGCCAATGGACATTTAATGGTTGTTGCAAACTTGTTATGATAATCAGAATATTAAGCTCTTTATAAATGTTACAATTATTAGATTTCATGAAATTGGACCTCAGAGCTTCCCTTTAGACATAAATGTTTTAGTCTCATGAATTGTTAGTTGTTTGTGATGATGTGAGGATGGGTCCGTTTATTGGGCAATTTTTTAGCACAATCTATCTTGAAGTACATTAAGATTTGGTGTACAATTGTTCTCACTTTGGCTTTAGCTTGAACCTCTAACAGCCTCCTTTTCAAATTTATACGGTAGTACACTAGTAAGACGACTGATGTATAGTTTGAATACCAGGGGGGCCTGTTTCATAAAGAGTTACAACTGTTGTAACTTTGCCATTATGGCAACTACCATGGTAACCTTGATTTTGATTGGCTGCTGAGCCCTGTTGCCATGGTAATTGCCATAATGGCAGAGTTACAACAGTTGTAACTCTTTTATGAAACGGGCCCCTGGTTTGAAATTCTTCAGATATTTTCATCATTGCATACTTTTTTGGTGGTTGATTCATAGTAGTTTTAAAATGCAAGGTCTCTATGTCACATGTATGTGACATTGGCTCAGTAAAAGTTAACCTATCACTGACATATTTTCTTCATCCTCGTTACAGGAGTTGAGAATGATGAGGAGCTATGGAACTTGGACATCGAGATCAACGAGCTGCAATCAAGCAATAGCCAGATGGAAGCCCAGATGAGACGGCTGAAGACCCAGATCGCTACCATGGAGACCAAACTCCGTCAGGCGGAGCAGGAACATCGAGCCATGGAGGAGAAACATCGGTCTCTGACCATGCAGCTGGACGGACTACGTAACACGCTCATCCGGCACCTGTCCGATGTCAAGAGCGTTGCTATGAGCGGTGGTCGCGAGGCCAGCCTGCTTGGTCCCAGCTACGAACGTATGGAACAGTTCCTAGCGAGTCTCAAAGAACTTGATAACGACGCCAAGGACACGGTGATGATCAACGGGGGATTGGCCGTCAGAGAGTCGTCAGCAGCCTCTTCCTTTCAGTCGTCAACGCCTCCCCCTTCGTTAGGGTCTTCGTCGCCCAGGCTGGAGTCGGTGGAGAATACGCCTCTCACGCCCCCTCCACAAGCGGTAGACCTAACACCCCCTCTGAGTAATGGTATCCACCATTCAGATCAGCCTATTTCGACACCAGGGGTGGTTCGAACCAATGTGGTGCCAGTCACATGAAGGAGTTCATTACGGATTGCTGCTCATTAGAATACCACAAGTACTTGCACCCTTGTTTGGAGATATTGGAGTAGCTCCAAGAGTTCTAACTCCAATGTTATGTTCTGTTTATTTAAATGCTGCCCTTCAATGTCAAAAGGACCCAAGTGACATCAATCAAATTTGATTAGTTGATATATAATGTCTTACCTAGTGTGCCCCTCTGGGCCCAATTTTATGCATGAGCACTCATCGTGCTTGGAAATATGCCAGGCAAGCCATCGTGGTAGTGCATTGACGTCAATTGTGAGAAATATCATTCTTGTTACTTGCCTCCTTTTGTGACTGTAAGGCATGATGGGTTTGGATGCTTAGAAAGCGGGTGATTTTATTCCATGTACATACTCTGCCTGTAGCCTCCTTAAAGGAGTGTTATGGGTTAATTTATTGACTGTACTTTATGCATCATTGTAAATACATGTAGCTCATATCATCAGTTAAACTGAAAATAATTGAAAATGACCTTGATCCGGAAATAGGTTTTAAGGAATTTTCCTTGTTGTCGTTGTTGCCCATGAATAATGCTTTTCCAATTGTAAATCAAATTGTAAATAGGCGTTATTTCATACACTGGGGAATGTCTAGTGCTCGTTAAGAAATGAACTGAGTGAATGAATGTTCTTATTTTTAATTGAATCAACTTTAAAAATGTTTCAAATTCAATTGCATGAAAAATAAATATCAATCAGCATTTATACGTTTTTTGTGTGAAGCAGATTGGTGTTTTAATCATACAGGATGATTATTATTTAAAAGTAATGGAGACACATGAAGTAGTTTAGCATCACAGAGGCAGCATTAGGGAAATTTGTTCCAGAAAACCATGGTTCATTTATCATAGCCAAAGTATTGCCCTTTTTTTCTTTACCTGAACACTCTTAAATAACATTTCCAGTAAAAAGATGAAATATATTTATTCCCTTTTTGAAAATAGCACCATGTTGTTTTCAAAAGTTAATGTCTTGTTGAATGAAAATCATATTCAAAGAAAAAAAAATGTTTAAGTGATGAAATTGAAACGACTTTTTTATTTGCTGAGGAGCTCAGTTGCTACATGTATAGTAACTCACTGAAATGAAATTCACTCTTTGGATGGTAAACTAGTGGCTATGATTTACATTTGAAATTTTTCTTTCTTCATACAAATTAGTTACAGTATGCAACACAAACTTACTGCCAAATATTAATCAACTTTTGAGTGTTTTTGTGTAGGAACAATTTCATTAATTTAAAACTCAATTGCACTAATTCTGCATCACATATTGGTTAGAAATTGCACATTCATATTGTGGTAGATTGTTCATTTTGTTGGGAACTTTGTCAAAAAGTCTTTGTGGCGTCTTTTAGCTGGAATCCTGCCATGTAGGCACCAGGCATCTTCTTATAGAAGCCTTCCGGTATTTCCTCATTGTTTTGTCAATGATGAAATGTAAGAATTTGTGATTCAAAGCCGCTTACGGGGGTTCTTGCAGGAAATAGGCTGCTCTGACTTTCGATGATGCTTTTGATAACCACAGTAGATAAAATTGATTAAGGAATGGTAGTTAAAAATTGCATTTCATATTTTCAACTTCTACTGTTGCGAGATTGAATTTCTTCATTTTCTTCACTTGTGAAATTGAGAAAGAGCGTGAGCATTGCATAAGAATTGAAAGTACTATTTCTGTGAAAAATGATATTACTCATGATTGTGTATTTGGTGAAATTGAAGCTCATGGTTGTATTAACGAAAAAAGTACTAGTTTTGTAGAGCAAGGCAATTATTTTTTTTTCTTTTTTGGTTGTTGAAGGAACATTGTATTCAATGATTGTGTACAATACATGTATGAAGGTCAACCAAAAGAAGCAAATACAGTGTTAGATTCTCACTAGTTCTTAAACCAAGTATACACTGGGCAGAGTAAAAAAATTAAGAACTACATGTACATGTAGATCATATGTTTGTGTTTGTTTACTAGAAGTCCAATCTGTGTTAGCTTAATACAAATCTATTTGTAAATGCTCATTTGTATCCCTTCAAGAAAAACATTGTTAGGAAGTTCTGGACATGTTAGTTTTTACACTTGGGTGCATATTTTAATCTTCTCCCATTATTCAAAAGGAGTGCATGAATTTGCAAGGTTATTGATTCTGAATGATGTATTTCTGCAAACTTAGCAGGTCTGTTAATGTTTCCTCTTATAATAAAGAACTTATTTGTCAAAAGTTATTACCTGATAAATCTAGCCTCCCAATAGAAAAAAAAATGCATTACAATTTTTAATTGATGTTCATAATGTTGGAGTTACCTGCCCCCTTTGAATTTGTTTTAACATTGATGTATGTATATTTTGGCGATAAACGATTATTTGGTTGTTATTCCCTTCTTGCATGATATACGTGTAGGTTAGTAAGCCAATGGGATTGATGCAAGAATGAGAAAAGCATGTTAGCGCCAAAAGGGCTTAATGGCAATACAATGTACAGTGTCCCCATTGATGTTTGATAGAAAAGGGTCTTATATCCTTTGTTGAGTCTTAAAAGAGTTTTGATGTGAGTGCAAGGTATATCTGGCCACCCCAGTAATCGGGACTGAACCAGATAGAGGGCGCTATACAAATGCCATTTCTATTGATGTGTTTTGTTTGAGATAATCACTTTCAACTTTGTGCAAGAGATCATTTTGTCTGCAGAGACCCTTTTTTTCAAAATGTATGATACAACCTTCTGCAATGGCTGTATGCCTGCTAATATAGACAATGCTGTAGTTTGTAATTAAAACGACATGTGTTAGTAGGTTGTAAGAACATAGTTCTGTGGAGCAATGTTTAGGAGATTTAAAATCATCCCTATCGATATTTCCTCTTTATCTTTTAAGTAAAAAAAATAATGATAATGATTTTTTTTATCTTTTGCCCCTGGCTTCTTGATTCTCATTGATTTCAGGTACATGTGTGCAGATAGTTCTAAATTTTGTACAGATTACACACAAAAAAAATCAACAAATTCCCCCTAAAAGCTATTAGCAAAAACAGAGAATTGTGACAGCTGTCTTGGTATTACTCAGAGCCTTTCAGATGTGAACTGTTTGGGGCATTCTGATTCGAAAGCAACCATTTATTTGAAGTTTGAAAGACGATGTAAATGTTCTCTTAGAATGCCGTTAATCGGCCATTGAGATCACTTTAAGTGGCATTCTAAATTCAAATGATGTTAATCTTTATGCTGGTCTAGACGCTTGCATGTCAGTAAGTGTCAGTTAGTTTTCTTATCATACTAAGCTTATTCAAGTCTTGTTGCTATTTTAATGCTGGGATAAAGGCTTTTGTTATCCTAAACCACCCTGACCTACATGTACTATTCCTATATTATGCAGTATGGTGCTTTTCTGAATGCCCTTTGTAGTTTGAAAACAGATTGTATTCTGCGAGTAAAATGAAATATCTGCAAGATCATCCTTCTTTATTTATTTGTTTTCAGAGTGGATAAAGAGCTGATATGGTTATGATTCATTTCTTTTTTTTTGATTTGCTATTAAGCATAATTTAAAAACGTATCAATACGCATTTATGTTTTCAAATAGTTGCCAAAATCAGTGTATAGAAATATAGGAGAAACTACTTAAATAAGCTTCATAGTTTGGATTTTATTTCATGGTTCCTGTCACCATTGGATTTGTTGTATGTTTACAAACGAGGTAAAAACTATTCAGGAAAGTTTATTTTGTTTTCATGCTAGGGAGAAAAGTGCAATATTTATGTGCTCCGTTGTGCTGTATATGCTTGTATTATTTCATTGGACAAGTGTCACGCTAATACTTCTTTATTCTTGATAAGTTCTGCTTGTTTTCTGAAATTATCATATCTGAAAAGAAGATTACAACCAAGAAAACAAAATAGAATTCTTACATGGAGTAATGCTTGAAGGAGGGCCTGTAACCTTTCATGCTTGAATATACAATGTACATATTTATATTTTGAAGGGTTATTTTGCCTATTTTGTTGAGTTTAAGCTAATATTTTGCTGCATTTAATTTCATGGGTGTTTAAAAACTGAAGTACATATTATGGAAAATGTGATTCTTACCTAAACACAGCTGATATCCTGTAGGTAAGACAATGAAATCCAATGTTTTTTATGTTATAAGTGGGTAGTGGTGGGGGGTCTGATATTTCTTATTAGGAAATAACTTGAAAGTTGTTGTTCTTTCATGTATCCAGAGTACTTTATTATCACTTTGGCTGTTGTGAGACAATTCAATTTTATTGACATCATTTGTAGAGGGGAGATATTGAAATTTCTAAGAGCGGAGTAAAGATGATCATGCAAGTAATATCAACATTGATTTTATGACCAGAAAATATGTGGCATAATCATTCTTTTTATTTCATTTTTAATTTGATTTTTGTTATTGGTTACATATGAAAGATATGCCAGTTGGTCACATTCACTCCTTCATTTTGGGGACCCATTAAGTATAATTTTGACCCAGAATAATTTTGTTGAGTATGCCCTAAAATGAATGAAGTTTCCGTAATTCCCAAATGATTATACCTCTGAATTTCAGATTTGGTCTCAAAACAGCCCTTGTGGGGCAATTAATTCTATGGTAATACATTAAGAGATTTGTGACATAAGGAGTATACTTAAGGAGAATACATTAAGCGTGTACTCTTGCGCTGAAGAAATATTTATATTGTCTCATGGATACTTTATTTATTAAATGGTACTTGTATAATATTACTCTTTTTGTGCTAATACTATTTGAATGTTTGAGTTTACCAGTGAATCTGTGGTCAAGTTCTTTTATTTTTCGTGTCAAAATTTAGATTAGAAAAACGGCTGTTTCTAATGTACGAGATTTATTTAGTTTTGTGATATTTTTATGGCTTTTACCGTTATTTTTGTTCTCTTCTTCAATATGATTGATTCTAAACTAGACATGCAATACCTGTGACTATGTTTCAATAAATTACAATATGTAACATGACATTGAATTTGTAGATTTTTTTTCTGAATCTATTTGTCGCTGTTCAACAAAAGGAAAGGTCGATTCTTACAAAAACTGGATAAGCATAGCACTGGCATATTGAGCAAACACTAATTATATAATATTGACTGGCCTTGAGGGGAACATCAAATATATTGCCCGCAAAAGAATCATATTGGCCCGAGTCTTTAGACGAGGGCAATATGGGTCAAAGGGTAATATATTTGATGTTCCCGAAAGAAGAGCTAGTCAATATTTTTATTATCATCCAAATCAGATATCTAGAGCAAAAATCATGATAATGGGGATATTTCTTTTAAAAATAGAGTTCTATTGTGTCATGTTAATATCAGGGTCTAGGCTCTGCACTTTATCATCATGACGTACTTGCAAGCGCTCGGATCCAGCGTTGCCTTTATTTCGACGTATATTGTTGGTGCACAGATCCTTATGAAGCGTATCTCTGTATACGCATCCTCAAATACCCGGATGAGAGACCAGGGAAAACACAAAGGTATATTTTGCGTCGTCTCTGCATGCAACGTAAATATGCGCATTGAGACCGAGGAAAATACAAAAAATATACCTATCCCTTCCTGATATTCAGAAAATGTAGGGCAATACGGTTTTGTAAATGACCAGCTCAGACGTCTGATACGGGTAATAATGTATCATATTATCAAGTTCAGCTTTTATTCACATAACAATTTTATTGCACATCCTGGTTGGTATGTGAATGAGGGAAACTGATGTCAAACATTGGACAAGATAGAAAGGAAACTCGATCACAGGAATTCATAATGAATTTAATTGTACATAATAGACCAGTTCGTAGTTACTTCATGGACAATTTTGGTCAAATGACCTTTCATTTCTTTCATTATGATAGCCAGATTTCAAAGCAAGATATTACATAAGCTTGCCTTACATAGCAGGATGAAGAAATTGAATAGACCAGGTGACTAGAATAGCACACCAATGAACACTTTATGAAGGTTTTTGTTGCATTCCTACTTTGAATGCATATCATAGCATGTTGCACAATCCACTTGGCAAACTGTGAATTACCAGTCGTTTGTGGGCGCATTGTTGTTCTTTGTGGATGTAAATGAAAACCACAATTCAAAAGAATATATGAATAATTAAGACATCAAAGTTGGTGCTTATCTCAGATTTTAAAGCACCATGTCACTTTAGTACAAATGACCTTCCTCTGATCATGGGTAGAATCTTTTGATCATGCGCAGAAAGGAACTACATGTACAAACTGGCTTATTTAAAAGGGAGGGGGATGATGTAGTTTATGTTTAATATGAAATGCAGAATTCATAACAAATATTGTAACATCAGCTCTCTTGTTTGCATGCATTCCACGATGTGCATATCACCTCATGTTTGTGCAAAAAGGCCCCCTCATGCCAGACCTCTTTCTGACCTTCCCCTCCTAATCCCCCCATTCTTTCTCACTCTGTTCTATGTCGACTTTTACCACCAACCCCCTTCCTCTCTTTCCTCCTTTACCCTCTCCCCCTTTGTTCTAGCCCCCTCCCCAACCCCCTTCTTTATATACATGTATACTCCCTGCTCTCTCTCTCCCCCCTTTACTTAACCCCCCCCCCCCCTTCTCTCTCTTGATCTACATGCATCTTCCCCTCTCTAATTCTTACCATTTCTTTGCTTTTCTGTCTTTATTCCTTTACCCCCTTCCCCCTTTGTTCTAGCCCCCTCCCCAACCCCCTTCTTTATATACATGTATACACCCTGCTCTCTTTCTCCCCCTTTACTTAACGCCCCCCCCCTTTTCTCTCCCTTGATCTACATGCATCTTCCCCTCTCTAATTCTTACCATTTCTTTGCTTTTGTCTCTCCTCCTTTACCCCCTTCCCCTTTGTTCTAGCCCCCTCCCCAACCCCCTTCTTTATATACATGTATACACCCTGCTCTCTTTCTCCCCCTTTACTTAACGCCCCCCCCCCCTTTTCTCTCCCTTGATCTACATGCATCTTCCCCTCTCTAATTCTTACCCTCTCTAATTCTTACCATTTCTTTGCTTTTGTCTCTCCTCCTTTACCCCCTTCCCCTTTGTTCTAGCCCGCTCCCCAACCCCCTTCTTTATATACATGTATACACCCTGCTCTCTTTCTCCCCCTTTACTTAACGCCCCCCCCCCCCTTTTCTCTCCCTTGATCTACATGCATCTTCCCCTCTCTAATTCTTACCATTTCTTTGCTTTTGTCTCTCCTCCTTTACCCCCTTCCCCTTTGTTCTAGCCCCCTCCCCAACCCCCTTCTTTATATACATGTATACACCCTGCTCTCTTTCTCCCCCTTTACTTAACGCCCCCCCCCCCTTTTCTCCCCCTTGATCTACATGCATCTTCCCCTCTCTAATTCTTACCATTTCTTTGCTTTTGTCTCTCCTCCTTTACCCCCTTCCCCTTTGTTCTAGCCCCCTCCCCAACCCCCTTCTTTATATACATGTATACACCCTGCTCTCTTTCTCCCCCTTTACTTAACGCCCCCCCCTTCCTCTCTCTCTTGATCTACATGCATCTTCCCCTCTCTAATTCTTACCATTTCTTTGCTTTTCTGTCTCTCCTCCTTTACCCCCTTCCCCTTTGTTCTACCCCTCCCCAACTCCCTTCTTTCTCTATATACATGTATACACCCTGCTCTCTTTCTCCCCCTCCCCCTCTTTACTTTATCCCCACCCCTCCCCTCATTTTAATCTACATCTCTACTTCTCTCTCTAATTCTTGCCCTTCTTTGCTTTTCTGTTTCTCCCCTATACCATTATCTTTCTCCTCTCCCCTCTCCATCTCCTAACGGTTCACTTTTATTATTCCTCTTCACCCCCCCCCCCTCCTTTGCATTGTTGACACAGCAAATATGAATAAGTACTTCTATTTTTTTCATGTAATATATCACATCTTTAATGGATTTCTTTTTCACATTCAATGAGAAAAAAATCATAGAAATATATATATATATTGTGATAAATGTTTAATCTTATCTACACATGATCTAATACTATCAATTTTCAAAAGTACAATTTTACATTACAAAATTCTGAAGTGTATAATGGGTAGAAAGTGTGAAAAGGGCACTGGTCCATTAGGGGAGCGTTTCATCAATATTTTCATCCGACAAGTTGTCAGATCTGACATCTTTCCATGATTTTGATTGGCTGAGAGGCACTGTTCCTATGGTAACTGTCGGATAAAATGGGACTTGTCGGTTAAAACGTCCGACAAGTCCTTTCATGAAACGCCCCCTGAAACCATGACCAAAGTGTGCTCTTTGAAAGCAAATAAATGCAGAACACACCCAGTTTTATATCAGAAATAACACCTTTTTAATCAATATAAAGGGATATACCATCGAAATGATTGAATATGCACAATGTACAGTGAATAGCTATAGCTAAACATAGTGTAATCATACACAAAAAAGGAAATCTGCTCATGACAACGATACATTTTATACAGGCACGAATTAAACAGTTGAATCAGTATTACCAAACAATGTAACAATTTTAATTATTTCTCTATGGCTTATTTTGAGCTCAAGCCTTATGACTACAAAAGATTGCTAGTACAAGAAATGAACACTTCACGCATTTATGAGCAAGGCAATTTATCAATTTTAATGCCAAAACCAGGTTGCGCGGAAAATAAGACAAGATTGGTTTGAGATACAACAGTTGGCTCATTAGCATTTCCTTTTGTATTCTTTATCAAGAGTCTCTCACCGATCCCTGAAATGAGAGTGGATTCAGATTCGCACATGACTTTGTGCACAAATCATTTCTGATACGTCTCCACATTTATTGATAATAATCTGCCATGTGTCAACGATTTGCTGAGCTCTTGGTTTCAAATTAAAGATGAGATTCCACTCTTGCCACAAGTATCAAATTTAACGTAAAAACATTTAATTATTGTAAAATCTATCTCTGAGAACGGATTTCCTTTTTTTGTGGGACGCACTGTATAGTGGGCAAAATTCAGATATTTTTAGACAGGGTTAATCATAAAACTATAATCCTCAGGAAGGATCAAAGCTATCAATATGGAAATGGAGATAGCTCTTCAAATGCTGATATTAACCATGTTGAAATAAGTATTCAAACATCAAGTAAAAATGAGTGCAGTAGGAGTATAGCCCTTATGCATGTGACATAATAATCTCATAGCGCCCTCCCTCAGAGGATATAGGGATACGTGTGATCGAGGTTGTCAGAGATGCGCAAGCTGAGGTTTACTATTAAACGCACGTAAGGCAATGGCACTGACCTCTAAGATGGCTGCATGCTGACGTCAATGTACAAGGTCATGTACCTGGCTGCATTATTTGCACAGACTGTTCGTCGGGACAAAAGGGCAATTTCAAGAACTTTGCAAGCAATATTTTTGTTCGAAAGTAATGCCGACAATATAACAAAAGCACAAACCACCACAAATTTTGCATATTCATCTCCCATCGCTTTTAGAACAAAGCATGCTACATTGAAGTGTGGATTAAATCTTTGAATAGTCATAAAATGCATCACTTCATCGGGCCCAATTCATGAGCTGATAAACTCAATGTTAAAATGAAACAAAAATGTTTTTTTTTGTTCTACAGATTTAAAATTGTTTTCCAGCTCTTGACCTCAAGACCCTATAACATAAAGCCTTGCGATTGATTGTGGGATTTCAATGACTGATCTTACACATTTATAATCAGTGAATGCAATCAATCATGGAAATCAGCTCACGATTGATTGCTACACTTTTATGTCACGGGGACCTGGGATCCATTTCATAAAGCTGTTCCTAAATTAGGAGTGACTTTATGAAAGACTGGTTATCCTTTCTTGCATGATAAACCATAGCCAATGAACATTTTGGTGTATACCATTTACCACAAGAACGGCTCGCCAGTCGTTCTTAAAGTCACTCTTAACTTACGAACACTCTTAACTGATCAAATTTTTCTCATGAAATTCACACAAGTATATACACGCCTTGATTGAAATGATTTACACACTTTAAATATCTAGCTTAGATGAATTTTCTTGGGCAAAACGTCATAAAGAAAAAGAAAAGCAAAGCAAAAACAGATAATCCATGATCGTGGAAGAGAAAAATGATGATGATCACGACGACGACACGTACAACAAAAATATAATAGTACTTTTAATTAACACCAGTGATAGCAGAAACAATTCATATTACAGGTAAGATATATCATAGTTAAATAGGGATAAAACATGTTGAGATACATGTAATGCCCTTGAAGTATCACCCCCCCCCCCCCCCACCACAAACCATTCCTAATATTAACCCAAAATCACATGTGCATTCACAGAGGCAACAATCACATCTTTAATAATGGAAATAAAAATGAAAATGATTTCAGAATGGGGAAGTGTGTTTGAAACCATGCAATGGAAGAATGCTGATTTAAATGTAAAAAGAAGTGGGATGAAAAGGAAAAATTAAATACAAGGGGAAAAAAGAACAACAAGTGGAATGCCTCTGGCCGTCTCACCTGCATCACGCGGTTCAATATAGCAGCAGTGCTGACTTTGAATACTACTCTAACTCGCACAAGATGTTCAGTGATACATGGTTACTCTTATGTCCACTTTTTATGAACTAGACCAATAAACTTACAGAGATATGATGGTTATTCAACAAAAAACCCCAACATGGCCAAAGTTCATTGACCTTACATGACCTTTGACCTGAAACTCGAACTCGAACTCAGTGACCTGAAACTCGAACAGGATATTCAGTGATACCTGATTACTCTTATGTACAAGTTTCATGAATCAGATCCATAAACTTTCAAAGTTATGATGGTTATTCAACAGATACACCCAATTCGGCCAAAGTTCATTGACCTTTGACCTTGGTCATGTGACCTGAAATGCGCACAGGATGTTCAGTGATACTTGATTACTCTAATGTCCAAGTTTAATGAACTAGACCAATAAACTTTCAAAGTTATGATGGTAATTCAACAGATACCCCCGATTCGGCAAAAGTTCATTGACCCTAAATGACCTTTGACCTTAATCATGAGACCTGAAACTTGCACAAAATTTTCAGTGATGCTTGATTACTATTGTGTCCAAGTTTCATGAATCAGATCCATAAACTTTCAAAGTTATGATGGGAATTCAACAGATATCCCCAATTCGGCCAAAGTTCATTGACCCTAAATGACCTTTGACCTTGGTCATGTGACGTGAAACTCATGTAGGATGTTCAGTGATACTTTAGACATTAACCTAATGTCTAAGTTTCATGAATTAGGTCCATATATTTTCTAAGTTATGATGACATTTCAAAAACTTAACCTCAGGTTAAGATTTGAATGTTGATTCCTCCAACATGGTCTAAGTTCATTGACCCTAAATGACCTTTGACCTTGGTCATGTGACATGAAACTCTAATAGGATGTTCAGTAATACTTGATTAACCTTATGGCCAAGTTTTATTAACTAGGTCCATATACTTTCTAAGTTATGACATCATTTCAAAAACTTAACCTCAGGTTAAGATTTGATGTTGACGCCGCCGCCGCCGTCGGTAAAGCGGCGCCTATAGTCTCACTTTGCTTCACAGGTGAGACAAAAATGGGAACGGGACACACAGAACGAAAAGAGAAGAATTTGACAGGAATAGAATTACGTATTACTGGAATAATTACCGGTGTACATGTATGCCAGCTGCGGCCATGGAGTTTGTTCTGCTAGAGTAATTCTTTAATCTATCAAGGCAACTTTAATACTTGTCACAAACTTGGGTCCTTCAAATCTGTAGTAAAGACCTATATTTTTTTTAGCAACTTTGTGAATCATGGGAGTCAGCACCTTTGAACGTTCTTCACAGATAAATGGTGCTATACATATGCTGATCATGATCGAGAAAAGTTTACTTAAAAGTGAGCAGAAAAGAAAAAATTCACAGGGAAAAGTGGATGAGAAGTAAACAATTTGAAGATGAGGAAAAAATGAATAGGGCGAACCAAAGAGATGGCATTACAGAGATAGCACACACATTATAAAATGAACAGAAGGAATGGTAGAAAAGTACAGAATGAAAGTTGATACTTGGACAGATAGTCAAACATATTACATCAAAGAAAATGACAATGTACCTGTCATCATGCCATATACAAGTATGTGTATTATCTTAAATATTTTCACAAGCAATTCTTAAATATAATAGTTTCAAAGTTATCTACACAAGGCTTTTGTAATTTTGGTATGAAAGTTAGAAAACAATCCAGTTCATGATAAATGGGTCTGAATGCTAGATCTTTTGAAATATTGATATGTAGCAACTTATTGCAGTTTAGATGGGTAATATTTTTTTTTTCAATTAAATCATAAATAAATATATCAATCACATTTTCATTCATAATTTTCAATTCTCTATACATAGCATTAACTGTACAATATGTACATAAAACATAATATCAATAATTACACACTGTTTCAAAACCATAATATCATACACCCTAAACTCTGCAAATCGGGCAGAAATGAGTGTGAAACACTAAAAAATATAACAATCTTTAAGAAAGATTTCTATCATAATTCTTATTAAATTTCTGTTATAGTAGGGTTATAATTAGTATCTTTACATGCCCCAATATTGGAATTTAGAAATGAGCTTTTGAAATAAGTTTTCATGCTCAAATAAGGATAAATTGCCTAGACGCAAAGTGTATTCTTCATTTACAGCAGTATCCCTAAAATGCCCTTTGAATTTTCTGTACATGTATACCGAAGTAGTAGGAATTTTCAGGTGATTGTTTGTTTTTTTGCAAAAAGTCAAGCAAATCAAATCAGGTTTCTCCAATTTATGTGTCAAATATAAATTATTCCAAGCTGAATATAATTCTATTGCCTTGTTGTTTGAAATGCAAAATTTCCATATCACACAATTTTGACTCCACATTGTCGCTACGCATGTAAAGGTTAATACTGTAACGATACAAGGAGAAGACACTCATTCCATCCATATATGATAATTACGCGTGTATGTTTTTTCCTTAAATTTGGGATTTGTGAGACGTGTCAATTTTTTTTTACTCATGCGGTATATTACAGCACACTTGGGGAAAATAAAAAAGGGCAAACCAATGAATCTTCAAGGCCACGAAACCAAGGCCCATCAACAGGGCATCCACAGTAATGTACTTCAAAGACTTTGGGTCAATTTAAGACCTGTTCAGATTACAATGGCTGATTTTCGAAATGCATCTTGCAACATTGTAACTCTTCAGCCCAGCGAACACTATATAATTCATAGCAATCCGAATTCAAAAGAAATTGTAATAACATTAATGATATGAACATTTTGACCAATAAAATCGTAGCGATCAGAGATAAGAATAGTGATGGTAGGACTACTGAAATTGAAATTCAGTCTAGTTCGAGCCTCCCTGTAGGAATGAAAGCAAATTCACTTTCAAATTGTAATAACGTCATCATCTGCTGTGACTTGAAGCCAATTCGGACTTTACTCCCACCATAGGGCTTGCCGTAAAGCAAAATTATGACTACATTGATCCTTACAGTTTGCCAAACTTCAAATGAAATAATTTTACTTCTTAGCACTTTCACATTTAATATAAAATGCAATATATTTTTTTTAAATTGCATTGTATCGGATCGCATAGTTTGCGCTGGGCTGTAACGATACAACACATGATATGCATATAGGAAAAAGAAAGGAATAATTACAGCCACAAATCTATGTTACCCTTGACAATTCTTTAACTCACTATTACAGTACAAAGCACAGAACACGACTGGTTCACTGAACCTATTGTTCTCTCCAATAGTGGGTTAAATAGTTGTGAATGGTACTGGATCTTTGTAACAAATATTGACTTATCAACGTTTGGGATATGCTCAAAACGGAAAAGGATATATATCTGCACACTGCGAATCATTCAAATACTTGAACATGTTTGCAATTGATGATGTCTGTTATAAGGCTAATTGTATCTTGTGATCTAAGATCATGCCATAAAATATGAAAGATGACCGTGCAGACAATTCGGGGGATTCACAATATGGGTGCACCAGCTATTGGTTGCAGCAAACAGGCCAATTGTCTAACTTCACGGTTGACATCACGCGCAGGCGCAGGCAGCGCACAGTGCTAGTTCACTGTAATGTGACGTTGATGCTTCAAAAATGAAAACCATACGGCAGGAATTCACCGAAAACAGTCTAAATCTTGCACAGAAATATGTGGCCAAATTTCTCTCCCACCTCCTGGACCTTTTTAAGCAACATATCCGGTCAAGCAGCGTCGGCCAGCGCTGAATAATCCCATACATGCATGCACCTTAGTGCTAGCGCCTGCAACAGATGTTGACTTTACTTCCCATGAGGCACTGCGAATTTTGGTCTGTTCGCTGCAACCGATACATAGCTCACCATATGAATCCACCAAATTGAATAAATCATTGCAAAAAGCTAACTTATTTTTGCAACAATAATAAGTCTTTGTGTAAAGATACAGAGAGATGCACTGGAGTGCTGTGCACACTCATTTCTTTCATTTATGATCTTATCAATATGACAAAACCACTCTACCACTGACCTACCGTATTCCGCATGTTGGTCAAAGACTAATAAGTTCCATTATTACAACATTAGAGTGTCCAATGCAAATAGTTGGCAAATAATGCTGGAAGGTGCAGTAAATCTCTCAGCAATGCAGCTACACTCTGAATAGTTTCACATCTTGTTAGCGGCAAAATTGTTTTCAAGCTTTTTTATTGTGATGCCTCTATCAATAGCTGAGAATAAATCCCATATTATCAATAAATGAAGGTTTAAAATAGAAGACAGAAAAATGTTCACTCTTGAAAACTTTACTCAGAGCTGTCCAAAACCAGAGGTGCAGAAGTGCCTTAAGCACTGCACTGTTTTCCATTACAGCATTCAGCATCTACCTCAGAAGGATAGAAATTGCAGTGTCTATAATGAGAGATTATGTATACATCCCAAAAGGGTCATGAGGAAACTGCTCATGATAAGAGTTACTCTGAGATTTCCCGATGGTAAAGAAGATAGTTGACAAGTGCCTTGGGCAATGGCAGCATCTGGATTTTAAGTGATAAGAGGCTAGGCTCCAAGGGTTTATCCTTCATGGCTGCCTCCTCTTCCTCTTCCTTTTCTCTTTTGAGACGTTGAAAGATGCTTTCGTCAGAAATACCGCTACTTGACGATGCGTCACTGAGAAGATCGTCTTCCTCATCCTCGTCTTGAAGGTCATCCATTTCTAAGTCATCAACTATTGGTATCTGTTGATTTGTGGGATGTCTTGATGATGGCTCTTCTGCATTGGAGTTGTCCTCCATGGCATTCTGTGCTTCGCTCTTGTCTTCTATCTTGGAGCCATTGGGGCCAGGAGTTGCTGGTTGTGAGTGACCGAGTCCATTACCGCTCTTTCCGTTTTTCCTCCCAACCGCCTCATCAGGACGCCCGTTGTCCTCTTCTACTTCATCAATGACGTCTGTTGATTTTCCTGGTTGTTTTTCGTTAGGTTCGCTCTCGCTCCGCCTATTGTGTTGCCGTTTGCGCTCTTTGGGGAAGGAATTTCTAAAAGCTCTTTTGATGCTAAAACCTGATGCTCCGTTGCCTTTCTGGCCACTGCTTGGACTTTGGTTGTCATCATCCTCATCATCACTATCATCAATGTCTTTGGGTGGACCTGACTTCTGATCTGTCTTCTGTGAACCCCCATCTTTACCTGGTCCTTCACCAGACCTATCTCTGTCATCTCTAGGTCTAGCACCATGTCCATTATCATCTGATCTTTCTCTCTCATCATCCGCATCATGCCAGACCTCTTCGTCCCCATCCTCCTCCCGACGGCTGCCCATGTGTCGGGTGAAGAACGCAGCGTTGGTCATGAAGCGCTCGAACCTTGCACGGTTACGGCCTCTCCGCGTGTTCAACCCGTCTTCCTCCCGCGGTCGTCCAGCATCCCTGCGTCGGCTCCAGGGTCCGGCATCTGCCCCTTCGTCCATGGCCTCCTCTCCCCTCTCCTCCTCGTCCTCCTCTCCATCCACCATGAGTTCTCCCGCCAGCTCAAGCATGTTGTTGACACTGCGTATCATGATGCAATTGTGCATGAGTCTGGGTGGTGAGTGGTTGGGCCTTGGTTTGCGCTGGGCCTTGGCAGGACGGGGTTTGCGAGGGTTCTCCTTCTCCACGATGCCCCGCAGGTGGCGACGTATGTGAACACGGCAGACATCTTGGAGGACACGAGGTTGGACATCCGCTGTTAATACAGAAAAAAAGACAGGTTTAATTTCACATCCACTCCTTAGTATTCCTGATGACTACAACATTTGCTACATACTCTTGTTATTTATTTTAAAAAATATAAATCAATACACAACTGTTCCAGGACACAAATGATTTCAACTAAAATTAGAAAATTCTCTGGCATTCTAATAAAAACAACACAAAATAAGTTGATGAAATAAGTTGAAATAAGTGAAATAACATTATACAGATTTTCTCTGATCATGGACAGAACTAAATCCTCAAGAATTCTCAACTACAAGTTCATTTTCAACTACACTTTTCACACATGACAAATGAGATACATTTCTATATTTAGGTCATATACTACATTTTTAGAGAGAAAATTCTTATTTTTAAGATGGAAACTCTAATGATACAGGTGTTGCGATAAACAAAAAGAAAAAGAATGCTGAAAAGGTCATATCAGGACATTTCATAAAGGACATTTACAGAAACAAAAAAAAAATGTTTCCTCAAAGAAAAAGAAGAAGGAAGTTCACAAAATTAACAGAAAAGTTATAGTTCAATGAATAATAATTTGATATTTGCTAGAAAAATATATTGTATATATTATTATATATTAAAAATACTAATCTAAAACGAAAATAAATTTGAAAAAAAAAAACTATAATTGTTGGAAATCAATGAAAGTTTCATTGATATTTTATGTACCTGATATTTTTTCCTAACCTATGAAAAAAAGGTGGAAAATAGTAAATCAGGTACAAGGAATATTCTTTAATATAACAAGGTAAAAAATACATTTGTCTTCTTTTTTAAATTTAAACTGTAGGACTATTTTGGTTCAATCTCAACTTACGTGGTTGGAAGGCTTGTAATGTCTCCCCTTCTGCCAATGAGGGCAGTATAAGGGGAGCAAAGGAAACCGCTTTCAGGTTCTTTGTATGCCAGCTACTCTGCCCCGTGCGCCTTATTTGAATCAACTGTTAATAAAGTGTTTGGGGGGCATTTGATCAAGGGGGAGAGTGTGTCGAGACACCGGATCGGGTCGAGATTATCACGTCGGAGAGAGAGTGAGAGAGAAGAGGGACAGAGAAAACAAGAACAAAAAGAATTTGGCCATGGCTACAAAAGAAGGATATCTGCATTTGCCACATCAGAGGAAAAGGGAAATGATGTAAGAGCCCCCAAAATGGTGATGAGGGTTATTCCTTTTTTCCACTGATGGAGCAATGAATGTGTATAGCATCAAGGCTGATTTTTCAAGGAGGAATTGATGACAATGATCACATCATTTTACACCTTTTATCTCTTTATAAAGCAACCCTTAAAATTCAATTCAACATTTTGATTTCAAGCGGTAAGATATCAGCTCTCTTTGCGTCAATATCTTCATAGTGGAATGACAGAAAAGAAAACTGTTGCTTTGGAATACGTAACATATCTTTTGGATATTTTCAGAAACTGATATTGCAAAAAACGTAATAAATACTGCAAACATTGTAATACAGTAATTCTTCTCTAAAGCGGATGTACTAGTCCATCATGAATGTATGCACTGAAATGGCAGAATAAAAACCATAATCAATTTCATTTGCTTTATTTGGCACAAAAACTTAATAGGTGATATAAGGTGAGCTGGTGAACACGATCAAAGCACCATAGACAAAATCAGCCCAGATGACTAGTACACCACGTATAAGATACACATAAAAATACTACACTTGACTTACGGAGCTCAACGGCTGCCAATTTTGTGTACTCGATCTGCGCCGGTTCTTGCAAAGTGGCAAACGAGACCGAGAGGAGGTTTTTGCTTTCCCATGTGTATTGGCCAGTGCGAGTGAATTGCACCAACTACAGAATGGGTGGTAGATTGAAATGGATTCCAGAAAGATAAGATAATCATTGGTTAATCTCCTGTTTCCTTCTCTGTGAATGTTCCTGACCATCCAGGTAGATTAGATCATCAACTCAGTATAAAGCTTGTTAACTGGGCTTATTTGTAGTTTTAATGCAACATTCCACGCCTGTCCTACATATGTAGGTACAATGTACAGGCAAAATGACATTTGACGGCAATTTGGGGTCTGGGAATTTCGGAAAGTGTTTAGGAATCTTCCAAAAGGGAGCAGCCATTACCTAACCAAGGAAGGGCCTATCTCACAACCAAGCCAGGGGGTGTTTCACAAAGATTTAAGTATGACTTAGAGTCGCACTTAAATACCGAGTTGCGTACGGTATGAAAGGCTTGACCGCATTGGTCAGATCGTGTCATGAGGACGCGCACTAATGCGTATCTATCAATAAGATCGCGCGTTGCATATCATGTATGCGTCGGCATTTAAGTGCGACTTAAGTCATGCTTAAATCTTTGTGAAACACTCCCCCAGAGCTTACAATTCAGCTATCCAGAGGATTCCTCTATACTTCTGAAAATTGGGTGACCAACAAATTGCCCCCCTTCAGCCTAATGTAGTGTTAAGGGGAGGACTGTCACAATAAAACTATTATCAAGTCCAGTTGACAAAGTTTGTATTTAGTTCATGATCTTCTGTCTTTTTCTCTTATCTCGCCTAATACAGATAAAAACCAACTTCGATTTCCCCTCATAGGGTGTGTTCAATGTCAATTTTCACATTTAAACAGCAACGTGAATCATGATTGAAAACAAAATTACAAAATACCGAATGCAAACATGATCATCAGCGGTGTTAAGTTTTGAAAATATAAAGCCGTTATATGTTGATCCTCTTTAAATTTACCGCTTTCATTAGCGCAGCTTTAGTGCGCAGTTTGACCCATCACAAGAAAGGTCAGTTCTGGCTCCTGTTTGTGTAGGCTTCCACAGCTGCGAGAGCAAATTTAAAGATGTTTCAAAACTCGTTTGTGTTCAGTGTCGCATTCGCAATGCTCAAGGTCGTAAAATTTTAGCTGATCACGTTTACAAAGGCATCAGTTTTGATGCTTAAATGTTCCTTGGAATCATGATTTGAAAGACGTTTACTTTTATGACCAGGAATGGAGGATATTGAACACATCCTTTGTTTCTCATTATATCCACGTTTTGTAATCATGTTTTTGATCACGTTTCATATTGCCATTCAAACTTGGTAAGCAACATTGAACACACTCTACATGTAAAGTGCCATTTAATTTCAAAATAATGGCAATGTGACTGGGCTATTTCATAAAACTTTTCAAAGTTATACACAACTTTAAGCATGACTTCAAGCACAACTGGTGAACCTTTCTCGTACAACCTAATGACGTACCCGGATGAGAGTGCTTCCTGACAGACATCAAGTTTTTCAATGCTTTAAAGCCTGTAATGCCTACATGTATTTCTTGTTGTTATTGTCATTGTTAATTTGCTCTGAAGCGCTTTCACCTTCTAATCGATGAAAGTGTGCTATATAAATCTCATGTAGCAATATTATCATCATAATCCAAATTTCTGTTCTACCATAATGAGTGAACTTCGGAAGAAACCCTAATCATCTTTTGAAAATATTGAATTTTCCATCCAGACTCTTGTTATCTAGGCCATGTTCGGTAACTTTGCCTTTTTATGGTAACTACCATGGTAACAATGCTCAATAGCCAATCAGAATCAAGAATTTCCTTGAAGTTACCATTGGATGGTAAAGTTAGTATAATAATAAACTTAAATAGTTACTTTTATCCAAAAGGGCCCATAACTTTCTCTGCATAGATCGGATTTCAATCGTAGCAGATGAGAACCAAAATGATTGATTCGATCTGGAACCCACGAAAGAAAGTCATTTATAAAGTTGTGCATAATTTATGAACAGTTTTGGGAAACTCAGTCTGGGAAAGATAGGAATAAGAAATGGCATTCAAATTCAAATGTTCACATTTTTCATTCCTGCCTGAGAAAGACCCTCCCTTGTTAATTGAATTACACATGTACAGTTATTTGTACATGCATTGCTGATATCCAATAGCCCTGTAGCATAAAAACATGTAATTAATTGTAAACATTGTTTATTGTACATCATAGGGTGCTGGAAACAATTATAATTGTTATGAAATTATGATTGTTACCATTAAGAGCTATAAAATGATTCACAATGAAAGTGAAAGCTCAAAAAAGTGATTTCTCAAACTATAAGTCTAATATACATTGAGCAGATTACTATACCAAGGGAAAATCTTGCAGTGAACTGCAATGAGCTGCAAATGGTCCATTGCAAGTACAGTATGTCAAGATGTGAAACAGAAAGATATTATCTATTCTTTTATTTCAATTACTGTGATATTCAATGTAATAATGCAGAGTACATGTGTCAGTTTAATAGCTGAATCATATAGATCTTCAAATGGATTGCTCACTTTTTAGCTTCGCAAATAGAACAAGATATTTTAGATTTCAACAAAAAAGGGTAAGATAGAAAGAGAGAGGGAAGAAAAGGGATAAAAGCAAAGATAAATAGAAAGGGAGGATGGAGAGAAACTGGGAAAGAACAAGAAGAGAGAAAAAGGCCGTTCGCATTACGCTTTCTAAAGCTAGTTTACTGGAAACCGATTCAGGAAACCAGTTTGCTAGCATTCCCACTTGATCACACGAAAGCGGTTTTCAAAATCACTTCAAGTAAAGCGATCTTGTTGCTATGGACATGCTCTCAGTCGGGTGACACGTTTCACTCAAAATTTGAAACCGCAGCGTAGGCATTCTACACCTGTCATCAGAGATGCCAACTTTTGGAAATCAGAATTAGGGAGGATTTGCAACCGCCACCAAATTATGTGCGCATAGCGCACATCTCGAGCGCAGAGCGCTCGACCCTTGCAGCCGCGGTCCAGGGCCCGCCTTAGGGCCCTGGAAGCTCTGGGTTTCTAGATGCTCTCTGGTGCAATCTGACCCTTATTTTGGGCATTTCACATGTTTTGAAATAAACATTGTTCCCACTTTTTTAACATAAAAAATATCAAATATGCATTTTTACATGTTAAAAAAAATGAGGGGACAAAGTAAAAAAAGAAATACCTGTTCAACTAATAAGGAGGAATTATCACTATAGGCAGGTTATGTTCCACTATAAATCCGGTAAAGAAAAGCTCAGCGCTGGTCCCTTGCTTGGTGAAATAAAGACAACAGGGTACTAGTGGAGCTCGAAGATCTTGTCTTTGCAATGTCCGTGGGCCTATGCCGTTTGTTCCCTAACGTTAAGTGCTTCCGAATTATCATCACAACCTCCCTGCTCAAATGAAATGTCCACGCTGCAAATTGCGCAAAATGCATGGTAAATTCCTCTTTCCGACTTCCGAACACACAGGTACTGGAGACTGTATTCAGTCTTATACTTCTGAGACCATTTCTTGGTCGTCTTTTGTTGATTTTCCGCCATTTCGTGTCAATATCAACCCATTAATACGCCGAAATCACACACCGGTATTCCACCGCACGACTCGACAAATCCAGTGGCCGCGAGCGCACACGCCTCGCGAAGCTAGCCGGGCCTACCGGCCTGGTGCACAGTGGATTCCCGCTGGGCATATCACATGCACCAGCTTTTCGCTGCTCCTTATTTGTCTACCTTTCACACAGAATTTAGTAGCAGCGAAAGTAATGGAGTTAATACATGCTAAAGCTAGCAGACGATACATGTACTTCCAATCCAATTTGATCAATGCAAAAAAATCGTAATTTTGGGAGGATAAGGATGGTAATCGTAAGGGCGGGAGTTGGGATGAATTTTCGGGAGCCTCCCGATGAAATCGGGAGGGTTGGCATCTCTGTGTCATGTGGAGTAGCACGCTCAAAATGTGCGAAGATCGCTTCTGGAAGAATGGTTGTGTCTTCGCTTATGCAAAAACCAGTGTAGCAAGGCACAGTGATCTTGAAAACTACATTGCGAAGTGGTCTTCTGCACCGGTTTGGAAGATCGCTTCGACTGTTCTCACTATACGTTAAACAAGTTTCCAGTAAACTACTTTTAGGAACGTAGTGAGAACGGTGTCTAAGAGAAGAGGGTAATATAGAGGAAAGAGACAAAATGATGAGAGCTCAAATATAATATTCAGAGGGACAGGATAGGTGGACCAAGGATAGAGGAAGGTGACATGACCTACCTGATCTTCTAAAGGCATTACAAGGACTCCGCCTATTTTGAGTAGATTCTTCATGTAATTCTCATGTTCAGGAGGACACGCTGCACCACAGTACACCCTGTCATAGCACCGGCAAGCAGAGCTCAACAGAAGACAGTTTCCTGAAGAAGATAAAGAATACAGACCATATACAGTAAAGGGGTTAAAGTAATCATCTTCATCATCATCATCATAATCATCACCACCATCATCACCATCGTCATCATAATCATCATCTCCGTAAATATCATTGTCACCATCATCATCATCATCCTCACCACCACCATCACAATCATTATCTCTATCATCATCACAATCATCCCCATCATCATCATCACCATCATAATCATCATCATCATCATAACCATCACCATCATCATCATCACCATCATCATTATCATCCTCATCATTCTCATCATCATTCTCATCATTATCACCATCATCATCATCACCACCACCACCACCATCATCATCACCATCATCATCATAACCATCACCATCATCAACATCATCATCATCATCACCATCATTATCATCCTCATCATTTTCATCATCATCATTCTCATCATTATCATCATCACTGTTTTTAATCACATTGAACCTCCTTTTGATACAGAAGAAGTGGTTTTAGAAGAAAATTGCTTTAACTCCCTGAAACACCTGACCCCTGGGGACGGAGTGTCTGTGTGTACCGGTAATTTAGTGTTTACAGACGTGAATCAATTAGGTATGATTATCAACATCTCGGACCAACCTTTAAGTCACCATCCAAAAGACATGGCAAAGGGCCTAGCCTCTACATCAATCCATTGCTTGGCGCATGTAAGGAGTGGAGGTATCTAGAACTCACCTTTTATAAAGAGTGGTTGACAGAACTCATACTGATCAACGGATGGGGATCTACTGAGAAAGAGTTGCAGACGTTCGTTGGCATAGTCTATCACATCCTGGTGAATCTCTATACCATGGTTTACACCATTTGAACCTAAAAGAATGAAAAACAAAGAAAAATATGACCATAGTCCAAAAATGTTGAAAATATATGACCATTTATCGAGGAAATATAGGCAATATAATTATTGTTTAGAGACCGATGGTCCATTTCATATCAATCATGGTAGCTACAGGTGTTTAGCAGCCAATCAACATCAAGGTTTCAATGGTAATTAACATGACAACTCACTACAATATATTTACATGTACATTCTTTATGAGAATCCAGTGATTGTCATCACACAAGAAGTGGAAAAATAAATCAAATTCATTCTCACATTAAAGATCATCCCAATGACATACATGTACATGTATGTCCATAATTCACAATAATCCATGGTTGAACTACATGTAGACCTACATGTACTGTATTGGAAGCCACTAAAGCAGATCCCGGAAGCAGATCTCATGCTCTGATTACACTTGGATGTCCATGTAATTCACTAAAGATTTCAGAAGCTAGTACGAATAAGTATCAAGTAAAATAAAAATTTACTTTTGAGACACTCTCGGGATTGGATTCATGAACAACTACATGTAGGTCCATCAAACTGTTCAGTGAGGAGGGCCATTCGTGAAACATCTTGGCAATGGTCACTCACCAACAAATTTGCTCTCATCCAATTGGATGCAAGGATTTCAGTAGCTTATAGCAAAACTCACCTATGACCAGGCCCACCATGGTGCTCAGGTAGCCTGTCCCGCTGCCGAGGTTTAAGAAGGAGAGGCCCGGCTCCAGCTTGAGAGCCTCCATCACCTCAGAGTAGATACATGGTGCAGACAGATGGATGTTGCCATGCTTCCAGGCTAAGTCCTTGTAAGCACTGTCCTTGTGCCCTAAAACATGTAGAAACAAAAATGGGTGTGAATTCAAGTTGGTGTTGATAATTGGAGTTGGTTTCAGACAGCAGGGGGGGGGGCGTTTCGTCAACATTTTCGTCCTCCCGACAGGTTGTCAGATTGGACAACTTTGCTTGATTTTCATTGGCTGAGATGCACTGTTACTATGGTAACTGTCGGATTAAACAGCCAACAAGTCCTTTCGTGAAATGCTTGATGCCCTGGGAACTGTTGCATGAAAATTTTACAGTAAAATAATGCTATTAGCCTATTACTATTCACCCTCTTGCAATACATAACTACTATCAACACTGACACCACACTTGAAGCCATTTAAAAGAAAGGGCAAATAAAACAAGTGGAACGCCCCTCTGGCAGTCTCGCCTGCATGACGCAATTCAATATACATGTAGCAGCAGGGCTTCCTTTGAAAACAGCTAATGAATAATTATTAACAGAGGATACATAAATACATGTATGATAATAAAATATTATGTCCCTTGACCCAAAATGACCTTTGACAATGATCCTGTGACCTAAGGCATACGTTGCAAAACAATAATTCATACTTGATTACCCTTATGTTGATGTTTCATGAGCTAGATCCATAAACTTCCTAAAGTAATGATGCCAATTCAACACATACTCCCAACATGGCCAGAGTTCATTGACCTTTAAATGACCTTTGATCTTGGCCATGTTTCTGAAACACACACTGGATATTCAGGGATACATTGCTGCTCTTACACTGTATATCCAAGTTTCATGAACTAGATCCATAGACTTTTAAAGTTATGACAATTCCACAAGTACTCCCAATATTAACAAAGTTTGTGAGCCCTAAATGACCTTTGACCTGGGTAATGTGACCTGAAACTAGCACAGGATGTTCAAGGATACTTGATTGCTCTTACTCTTATGTCCAAGTTACATGAACTAGATCCATAAAATTTCAGAGTTATGATGACAATTCCTCAAATACCCCCAATATGGCCAAAGTTCTTTGACCCTAAGTGACCTTTGACCTTCATCATGCGACCTGAAACTCAGGCAGGATGTTCAGTAATACTTTATTTACCCTTATGTACCAGTTCCATGAACTAGGTCTATATACTTACTAAGTTATGATGACATTTCAAAAACTTAACCTTGGTTATTTTATTTAAATGTTGACGCCACTGCCGTCGCCTTCAGAAAAGCGGCGCCTATACATTAGTCTCGCTCTCCTATGCAGGCAAAAATGTATTTCGTTGGTAATACAGAATCAAACAAAAATTGCAGACCAGCCCTCTCTGGCACCCCTAATATCTTTTCTTGAGACATTTTTTTAAGCTCCTAGTATTTGTAAAGTTGCCCATCATAATGCATGACTGGACAAGCAAATACAGGTACGTCAATCATTTTGAATTGCATTACTGTACTTGTAAAATGTATGTAATTTATATGAAAAATATACTGTGAAGAGTGGTGCTATGACATGGGGGGGGGGGGAGAATGTGGAGTACTTGAAATAATTAACACTTTTTTTCTTTCATAATTTTGATTGTCAAAACAAATTTTGGCCCCCAAATGGATTCATCACTTCCTCACCCCCCATAGATTATGAATCCATTGTTACTATCTAGAACAGATAAAGACAAAAGAAAAAATGTATTTTCATGAGTATTCTCTAGCCTTGGGAGTAGGTAATAAAGTATGGGTTGGAATATAATGAATGTGTATATTGCAGCATACATGATTTTCTTGACCTTTTCCCAAACACAAACAGAGCTTGTACAGAAGCTTGAGGTAATAGTGCACAGTGACACTATTTTCACAATCAGTCGATCTGCTTTGTGTTTGCAAGCCAAAATGTGAAGTGTCTTTAATATTTTTTTTCTATTTTCCAATAATGGATTTGGAATATCAAATTGGCATGAATTGCTTTCTCTCTATATGTACACATGTAGTTGTTGCTATTCATGATGATAGGCCCTATTTTTTTTAATCCCTAACTTATTAATGTGTCCTAAAATAGGAAATTGTCAATATCAAATTGAGTGACTAATTGCAATATGGCAATCATATGTGCAAAAGTTAGTGATTTATCCATTTATTATTTAATTATTTGATATCAATTCGGCAATTACAATATATACAATAAAATTTCAACAAAATATGAATAAAAGCAGAGCCGTAGATGGTTATAGCTTAACTGCCTGGGTATGGGAACAGCTAATTTGATAACTCTGACCCGAGGGTCTCCCTCCCGACCAAGCTACACATGTAAATATACCCATAATTGATTTTTTTTTTAACCTGGATTGCTATAAGAAAGCATGAATGCTAAAGCAAGCAACCAGAGGACCAACATCATAAGGTTCTCTACCAGGGACCTGATAATGGATGGGAATCAAACCTGCATCACCGGAATCCAAAGCTCCCGCTTTAGATATCAACTGAGCTATCACACCTCCTGCTGTTGTTTATAGTATAAAGGGTTTGTGTACATACATATTTCCCACCATACATTACCAATCAATGTCATTAAATGTGAATGAGTGTGTACATGTATGAATGCAACCCATTATACCCTAACAAAGGAAGAAGGTCACCCTACAATTATTCTGCTGGTTTATTATGATTTTCTTACATTGACTGACACACATTTGATCCAACCTTTGTACGGGTAGCACCATTATATATTCAGGGGGGGGGTTGGAAGTTTCCCCCCCCAAAAAAAAAAAAAAAAAAACTTGGTCAACTGACAAATCATCTGAAAGGGGCACAAAAGAAAAATTGGCACTATGGACAAAGGAAAAAAAATTACTCAAAGAAGAATGGATATTTTTTTTATCAACCCAATTTCCAGTTCCCCCCCCCTGGGTATTTAATGATATGTCCTTAACCTTGAATCAGTATTTAATCAATCATCTACATGTACCCTTATAACTAGTTTTGCAATACTTTTAAGTTTAAAATTCATTAAATGTGTTGGGAATTTCTGGCTTTGTAAACAAATGCATGTACATGTAGAGAGATTTTAGTCTCTAAATAAGTAAAATCTTTTTTTTTTCATTTTGGGAATTTCGGGAATGTTGGGACTTGGGAATTTCTGGCTTTGTAAACATGCATGTACATGTAGTGTGATTTTAGTCTCTTTATAAGCCAAATCATATATTTTTTTCATTTTATTTTTGAAAATGAGCAAGCATCAATTCCTTTTTTTTAATAATTTCGAGCAGACAACCAATCTTAAAGCAAGCAGTAGAAATCATAATATACTTGTAATCTACTGGTCTCAGTATGGATGTACTCTGACCCTTTAATACAAGATGTGTTAATCATTGACATTCTAGCCTTTTAAGCTCACTCAGCCTTAACCCGTCACCTCAGCTTCATCTCATTCTGAGTAAGCCCACCTGATCTATATCTACAGCCAACTAGAAATCTGTCACAAGTGTTGAATCCATTTTGAAATGTAACACCTCTTTACTATACCAAACTCAAAATAATTAACAATTTTGGGGGGGCTTATCCCCCCCAATCCTGACATATGCATTAGTGGTGATAACTCTTGGGGGGAAGCTGCTTTTAAAAAATAGAATAAAATATAAACTGACCTGCTAGTAAATTCTAGATCTGTATTTGCTGACAATTTCACACAATTGAACAAAATATTGTTTTTAAATGGGCCTACAGCATAATAATAAAGCTGTATGAAGACAGGCATTTAAAAAAAAGTCCATTATTGGTCATCATGTGAAATGTGTACAGTACATGTACACTGTACAGTGTATAGATACATGTACAGTGTATAGATACACTGTAGAGCTACATAAATGTATATTTGGAACTTCCTTTTACCAAGGAGCTTGTTGGAAGCTCCTTGCTTTTACATTACAAATTAAAGAAGAGCCAATTCACAAACACAACATGGATATTGGCACTTCAAAAACAACTACATGTACATGCATCTTTAAACATTATTTCCTCTTTGCACGTTTAAAGGCTGTTCAAGCAAAACAGATGCCACACATAATTACATGTGCAAGACAAGTTCTGTATATTGATTGATGTTTTACATATATATTGCACACGTGGACAGTACTTGCACATAGATGTACATGTACAAGCATCATTGGATAAAAGTAAAAGTACATCAAATTGTACTGTGTATTCAAGAAAAGGTTATAAATGGTAGAAGAAAAATGTGACTTGCCACCCCAAAACCAACAGTAAGCCGCCAGGGACAGGTCTCTGTGAATAGCCAAAATAAGACTGGTCTTCATTGGTCTTCAAAAAGTAAAAATTATTTTAAAAATACTGAATAATTGAAAGAGTGTTTAATCTTCATCATACTTTCAAAATTTCAGTGAAGTTGTTGAATAAGACTAGAAATAGCAGTGGGCTAAGAAGGGTGAAAAAATGTCAATGTTTCAAATCCCAGAGGACCAGCTCCATAGACGCAGTTTGTGCTCCTGAGAATTTCGACACCTTTATCATAAAAAATCTGTCAAACATTGAGGGGTGTCGCCCCCCAAAAAAGGTTGTTGACCTTGACCATTTTGTCAAAATTATATATCTTGGCTTCCGCATTTAAGCTATTTTAATGATATTTGCTCAATTTCTATGTCCTTTTGGACAAAGAATTCATTTTTAATATAAAGAAGTATAAATGCTGTCTTTGTAATTTAACTTTAACCCTTACATGTACTTTATTTGGGAGAAGGTCAATTTCACCCCCCATCACTTCGCGACTGCAAGATATTTTTTACCTCGCCACTCAGTGACTACTTACTAACAACCCTTGCACATCTTCTGGGACAAAGTTGGTTCAAATGATTTAATCCCATTGCAGTAACTTCCAATAATTTCCATGATTCTGGAATCTGTAGCCTATTCATCTCCCCATTAAATCTACCAAAAAGGATTTTCAGACTATTTTTAAATCCCAACATCCTACCCCCCCCCCAGTCTCTCCTAAAACTCCTGTATTATCTTTTTCTTTTTTAATTTCAGATTGCCTTGACCCTAAACTACATCCGCACAGCTCAAGAATATTGAACAAATTTTATAGCTGCCACATTGTCCATGATTGATCAATTCTTTTCCCTGATTTTTCATTACCCAAATTTGGTTTCAGACTACAGTACATTTACTTACCTGAAGCACCACAATAAGCCAAGAAACTAACCATTTGGGAATACTTCCTTTTGTGACAGCCACCCAAAGTGAAAAAATACACATATATTAGGGTTAGGATTAGGGTGGCTGTCGCAAAAGGAACTCTACCCCCCCCCCCCCTTTTTTTACAAGGCCAGATATTACTCTATTACATATTTACATTGCATCTACTGTGGTAAAATGTAGGCCTACATATGTAGTCTGAAACCGAAGTGGGCTAAGTTTGACCCCAGGAAATTGGGGACAAGAAACGAGAAAGCCCCCCCCCAAAAAAAAAAAAGTCGGGCAATAATAATAATAAATAAATAAAAACAAAAATCATACAAAAATTATTTAAAAATATCTATTACTTGCGGTTAAGGAAAACAACTGTTGTATGTACATTAATTATGTATCTAACAATTTATTCATTTATGCTTTAGAACTTTCCAATGAAATGAAAACAACATTATTTAATTTCAAACTATCAATGTCACCTACCTGCAATGTAATAATCGCCTCTGTCGACAGCTCTGAAGACCTCTTCAACAAGGTTTGATTTGATGTAATCTGCATCTCTGAGGTTGTCCACCAAGTGGTCATTGTTGACCCCTGCACTAACTGCTCCACCCATCCTGTCATATACACACACAAAATACAAAGAAGTCAGATTTTGAAAATCATTTGGTCACATGCAGAATGGTTATCACCATGTCTGTATATCTGCCTGCCGAAAAAGGAATTTCCAATTTACAGAAATGCAGACCTTTTTATTGTAAGTAGAGTAAGCTCCCCAAATATTTGGTGGTTCCAAATATTGGATGTAAATGACTTCAACTCCCTCCCCACTGACAGGAGACTTGCATGCATAAGATACATGACCATACCTGCTATTGAACTGCACACATAGTATATCCACGTTGCCACTCAAAAAAAATATTCCAGTGGTAAAATCCATGATTCTAACTTCCAAAGATTCTAAGATTGATAATCAAGAAAAATCTTGTAAGGGGGTAAGTGACCCAGGGGGGGGCACTCGACCAAAAAAAGTGGTAGGGGTGTGCCGCGGGCGAGACAAGAAAACGGGGGCCAGGGATTCGATTTTAAGGCGCGCGAGAGCAATTGCGCGCTACATGCGCGCCTTAATCCATTTTTGGTAGCGCGATTAATAGCGCGCCTCGCGATCGTTGACCTGCGCGGAAATGCCTAAAGTCGCCCTTGAAATCACCCAAAATCATGCTTATTGCCGAGTGAATAACAACTCAATATGCTCGAGCTCCGCTTACCATTTAAAAATCATCCAAAATCCAACACTCAAAGTCATGAATAATCCTTAAAAATAGCGAGTAGCGCAGTTTCAAATTCCGACGTTGCGTTATTTTTTCTGTACCACGTATTTCCATACACATGGTACCAAGTACGGAAAAAAAATCAATGCAACGGTCGGGAAACATTTGCATGTATAGGGGTCCATTATGACTACCACCATGTGCAATTTCGAATGCACATGTTTCCCCTACAGATATCACGATTCTGTGATTAAATAATTCGAATTACACAAGAAATAAATCCCTGAGACTTGTAACCTAGCATTGGTGAGTTGTCATTCGGCTTTGCTTTTCAAAACGGCTTATTAACTTCCAAAATAAGTTACCTTATTTATTAATTATAACTAAAAATTCATTTGTTTTCTTTTTCTAGGGGATGAGGTATTATATCAGACAATAAATCATCAAACAAAGCTCCATCGATTTTACAAGGCTGGCGGCAGGCTCACGCATTGGCGCTTTTACTAGCTAGCCAGTTAGAGCTCTGTCTCTGCCAGAACTCTGGGGGACAATTCACTCAGTAAAGGCCTCAATGATGGTGATTTTCTGTTTCAGACAGAGTTTACATTTTATAAATATTATTCAAAACTGCCAATAAAGTTTGATGATTTCTTCATATATATATTTCAGTTCTTAATGAATACATTCTCACTGAATTTAGACTCCCCAATAGAGAAATGAAAT